>NC_066529.1:8889892-8907392 GCF_024679095.1 Eriocheir sinensis
ACCCTGAAGTTGCTGGTATTTTCATGGACCGCTTGTGACCCTGAAGTTGCTGGTATTTTCATGGACTTTCGTGACCCTGAAGTTGCTGGTATTTTCATGGACTTTCGTGATCCTGAAGTTGCTGGTATTTTCATGGACTTTCGTGACCCTGAAGTTGCTGGTATTTTCATGGACTTTCGTGATCCTGAAGTTGCTGGTATTTTCATGGACTGTTTGTGACCCTGAAGTTGCTGTTATTTTCATGGACTGTTTGTGACCCTGAAGTTAATGGTATTTTCATGGACTGTTTGTGACACTGAAGTTGCTGGTATTTTCTTGGACTGTTTGTGACCCTGGAGTTGCTGGTATTTTCATGGACTGTTTGTGACCCTGAAGTTGCTGGTATTTTCATGGACTGTTTGTGACCCTCGAGTTGCTGGTATTTTCATGGACTGTTTGTGACCCTGAAGTTGCTGGTATTTTCATGGACTGTTTGTGACCCTGAAGTTGCTGGTATTTTCATGAGCTTTCGTGATCCTATAGTGAAAGTTTTGCTCGGCTTCTGCACATTGAACGTTAAAATCACCCAAAAAAGTCCCGGTTAATTTTATCTGTGGCCTTGGGAAATAAGTCGTAATGGGAACCCGATACGTTTAAGAGTAATGGCCTTACCCTCGTATTATCAAACGTTTCGGGCTCATGTTGCGAACGGTTTTTTAAGACTATAGAGAAGCTACGTCGGGTTGCTATGAGTGTTTCCCTGTTTATGGCGCACAAGCCTTCCAAAACTACCGCCAGGCTTTTTTTTTTTTTTTCTTTCTTTTTTTACATCAAAGGACACGGCACAAGGGCAACAAAATAGTACAAAAAAAAAAAAAAAGCCCGCTACTCGCCGCTTCCATAAAAGATAAAAGCAAGGAGTAGCCAAAAGAGAGGTCAATTTCGGGTGGAGAGGTGTCTCGATACACTCTTAAGGAAACCACCCATGGAAACCCAGACTTCCGCGAACGTCTTTTGAAATATATGGACAAAACCTTCGAAGAGTGATATGGACCTTAATCTCTATAGCGGGGAACCTTGTAATGAGCAAACGATGAGCTTTCTGTTGCCCGCCTCTCCATGCTTCTCTGTTTCCTCCTGTCCGCCATGATGGAGGGGTCGGAGAGGAAGGGTGAGGTATCTTTCCCTCCACGCCTCAACACTATATTTTCCCTCCAGCCTTAAGGAAGAAAAAAAGGGGAGGTCAGGGAGGAGCGGAGAGAAAGAGAGAAGGAGAGAGAGAACATTTTACAGCCGTCTACACGTTCTCCTTCATCTCCCTTTTTCTCCATGCCTCAAAAAGTAGTCTCCATCTCCTCCACTAGTCTCCATTACCTGCCTCCTCCCAGTCACCTCCTCCTCCTCCTCCTCCTCCTCCACTTCTTCTTCATCACCTTCATATCACCTACGAGCCGTGTACTGCCCTCCCTGTCTCCTCCTCCTACTCTTTCTCCTCTTCTTCGTCTTCCTCTTTTTCTTCATCTCCTTAATATTATCTTGAAGCCTTGTCTCCTCCTCCTCCTCCTCCTCCTCCTACTCTTTCTCCTCTTCTTCGTCTTCCTCTTTCTCTTCATCTCCTTAATATTATCTTGAAGCCTTGTACTGCCCTGCCTCCTCCTCCTCCTCTTCCTCCTACTCTTTTTCCTCTTTTTCGTCTTCCTCTTTTTCTTCATCTTAATATTATCTTGAAGCCTTGTACTGCCCTGCCTCCTCCTCCTCCTCCTAATTCTTCACCTTCCTCCTCTTCCTTTTTCTTCACCTTCTTACCCCTCAAACATTTCTATAATCACCTTTTTTTGCCTCACACCCTCCCTCCCTTCTCCCCTTCCCTTCCCTTCTTCCCATCATTCCCTTCCTCCCCCTTCTTCCCATCATAAGTCAGTGGGTCTCGACATCTTCCCTTCAGCTTCCCGTCTCCTTCATCACCTTCTCCCCTCCTCGTCCTCCTCCTCTTCTTCTTATACCATGCCCATCACTCTCCTTCCAATCCTTCCTTCTCCATCACTAGGTCACCCCTCCTCCTCCTCCTTCTCCTCCTCCTCTTCCCTCTTTATCTCCATCACTCCCCATAATCACACTCTACTTCTCTTCCTCCTCGGTTTCCTCCCTCCTCAATCATCGCCTTTCCTCTCTCTCCCTCTCCTTCCCTCCCCCCCCCTCCCCTCTCACCCCCCCCCCCATTACCACATTTCCTGGTTTCCTTCAAGGGACAATTCCAAAGCTTTTTTTTCAACACAATTTTCTCTCGTTCACCTACAACGCCATCTCTCTCTCTCTCTCTCTCTCTCTCTCTCTCTCTGATTCTTTTTTCCGCATTTTTTTTCAGATTCATGTTTTATTCTGTTCTGGCGTCTCTCTCTCTCTCTCTCTCTGTCTCTCTCTCTCTCTCTCTCTCTCTCTCTCTCTCTTGACTTGTGTAAGGAACAGAGAGAGAGAGAGAGAGAGAGAGAGAGAGAGAGAGAGAGAGAGAGAGAGAGACGATGGAAAGGATGGTAGGGAGGGAGGGAGGGAGGAAGGGGTCAAGGGAAGGGGGGAGGGGAGGCTCAAGAAACCCTCAAAGTAAGATGTCATTTTTCCTCTTTACCTCTTCCTCTTTCCTTGTGAGTTCCTCCCTTTCATCAGGTTTACTCACTTGGATCATTCTCTCTTCTTCCTTTCGTCTTTCTTCTTTACTTCTCTTTCTTTCAATCTTTCTTGCATTTTATCCGTTTTCTTTCGTTCTTCCTTTCTTTCATTTTCTTTTATTTATTTCCCGTCTGTCCTTCTTCTTTGGATTTTTTGCTTTCATTCGTTTGTTATCATTTTCTTTCTTCCTCTTTTCCGTTATTTTTTTCTTTCCTTTCATTCTTTCTGATATTTTCTTTCCTTTATCCTTCTTTCTCATCTGTCTCTCTCTTCCTCCTCCTCCTCCCCCTCCCTTTCTTCCTCCCTTTATACAACACAAACCTAAGGGAGAAAACAAACTTCCTCTTAAACGTGAAGAAGAAGAGGAAGACGAAAAAAAAAAAATAGAAAATGAAGAAAAGATCGAGAAAAGCAAAATGAATAGTGAAAGAAAAATAGATGAAGATGAGGAGGAGGAGGAGGAGGAGGAAGATGATGAAGAAGAAGACGGAGATGGAGAAGACGAAGAAGAAGAAGAAAGAGATGAAAAAGAAGCAAAGAAAAACAAGAAGAAGACGAAGAAGAAGAAGAAGAGGAAGAAGAAGAAGAAGAAGAAGAAGAAGAAGAAGAAGAAGAAGAGGAAAAAGGTCCATTATTTGTGGGCCAACGACTGACCATTACTACTTGTTTCCGACGCGCCATCAACTTGTCATCCTGCCCGTTCACCCAGACACACACACACACACACACACACACACACACGGGAGAGTCTCGGGTCAGTGGAGGAATAAATCAGGAGCTGCGAGGTGGAGAGTGAGATAAAGGTGGAGGCTGGTATACATCTTACGCCTACCCCCCCCTCCCCCCCCCCCTTCTCTCTCTCTCTCTCTCTCTCTCTCTCTCTCTCTCTCTCTCTCTTTCTTTCCTCTCATTCTCTTTACTTTTCTTTTTCTTCTCATTTTTTTAACTTTTTCTTTCTTTTTCTTTTCATTCTCTTTACTTTCTTTTTTTTAATCCCTTTTTACTTTTTCTTTATTTCTTTTCATTCTCTTTTAACTTTCTCTTTTTCTTTTCATTCTTTTTACTTTTTTCGTTCCTTTCATTACTATTTTACTATTTTTCTTTTCATCCCTTTCTTTACTTTCCTTCTTTCTTTTCATCCCTTTCTTTACTTTCCTTCTTTCTTTTCATCCCTTTCTTTACTTTCCTTCTTTCTTTTCATCACTATATTTACTTCCCTTCTTTCTTTTCATCCCTTTCTTTACTTTCCTTCTTTCTTTTCATCCCTATATTTACTTTCCTTCTTTCTTTTCATCCCTTTTATATTCTTTTTCTTTCTTTCCATCATTTTTACTTTCTTTTCACATTTTTTTAACTTTTTCCTTCTTTCTTATTATCCCTTTCTTACTTTCTTTTCATCCCTCTTTTACTCTTTTTTACTTTATTTTTAACCCCTTTCTACTCTTTCTTTCCTTCCATCCCTCTTTTCTCTTTCCTTTCGTCCTCGATTTTTTCTCTCCATCCCATTTTTACTTTCTTTTCATACCCTTTTTTCTCTTTCTTTCCGTCTTTTCATTCATTTTCTACACTTCGGAAAAGCAGCGAGTCAGGTTCGTATGTGTGAGGGACGACGAAGGACACTCAGCAAACCTTCCTTCCTTCCTTCACACGTCTCCTCTAACCATTAAAGAAGGAAACTTGTTGCCTCTGCGCATTCCTTTCCTTCCACGCCGCGAGGAGAACGTTATCGAATCAGCGTTGGAATGGGGGAAAAGGTGACAGTCAAGCAAGTTCTCTCTTTGCCTCCACCCTTGAGTGAGGCAATCGTATGAAAGGTTGAGTTAATGCGTCTTAGGAGGAGGAAAAAAGTTGGAAAGTTTCGTTTAGTCGGCGCAACATCTGTGGTCATATGCCGGGTATGAGGAGGATGAGGATTAGGATGAGGAAGAGAAGGAGGAGGAAGAGGATAAGGATGAGGAAGAGAAGGAGGAGGAAGAGGATAAGGGTGAGGAAGAGAAGGAAGAGGAAGAGGATGAGGAAAAGAAGGAGGAGGAAGAGGAAGAGGATGAGGATGAGGAAGAAGAGGAAGATGAGGAGGAGAAGGAGGAGGAAGAGGATGAAGATGAAGAAGAGGAGGAAGAGGATGAGGATGAGGAAGAGAAGGAGGAGGAAGAAGGGCAGTACAAGGCTTCAAGATAATAGGGAGGGGATGAAGAATAAGAGGAAAACGGAGAACAGGAGGAAGATGAAGAGGAAGAGAAGGAGGAGGAGGAGGAGAAGGAGGAGGATGAGGGTCGTAGGTGATACGGAGATGATGAAGAAAAAGTGGAGGAGATAACTGGGGGTGGGGGGTGGGGGGGTACGTAATGGAGACTAGTGAAGGAGAAGAAGACGGAGACAACTCACCTCCTTCACCCTCAAGTAAATATGCTGTATAAAGGATTTCGCTGTAGTGTTCCAGCATCAAATACAGAATAAACAAACCCTCACTTTCGTACGCTTAAAAGGCAGCTGTTGACGTAGCGGTAGAGGAGGAGCGGCGGCCCTGCTAAGCCTTCCTTCCTTAAATAATATAAAGTAGATGAAAAAAAAGATAGTGTGGTTACAGTGACAATCTCATATGAAGAGTAAACAGCCCTTCTTCCTCTCCCCTCAAGGCTCAGGGCGGGCTATCACAGTACACAAGACTTCGCTCCACGCCTCATCAACCCTACCCAAATGTGGAGTCGTAGTCGGTGTCGGAGTCGGTAATGGTATCTCCGACTTCCACTCCTTTACGATGCGTGCGATGTTGTGTGGTTGGGTATAGTGTGGCGTGGTGTGGAGGAGTTTGATTTGCCTACCACAGTACTGCAGAAGATGGGCAAAAGGGGGAGGTGGGTGAAGTCGGAGTCGGGAGTCGGAACCTTGAATTTTCCAGGAGTCGGAGTCGATTATTTTTTATATCCTTGAGTCGGAGGAGTCGAATTTTTTGTATATCCGACTCTACATCCCTGGCCAAATCTTCTCTTCTTTCATTCTAACATAAAAGAGAAGCGTTAATGGACAGTACGCACGTGTTATATCTTCCTCCCCCCTATAAAGGCCCCGACTCATCCCAATCCAACAAACAAGGCTTTACATATGAACCGCCCGCAAGGCTCCTCTCTTCATTCATCCTTTAAAACAAACAGGCATCTTAGGCGGAGTGACAGCCTCAAATGAACAGTAAAAAGCTTTCCCTCTTCCTCAACCCTCAAGGCCCCAAGTCAGCCCGTCCATGTAAACAATGCTATATATACACAAGCCTTCTCTATCTATCATTACATACAGCGAGAGGCATCTTAGGCGGAGTGAGTCTCATATGGACAGTAAAAAGGTTTCCCTCTTGCTCAACCCTCAAGGCCCCAAGTCAGCCCATCCCTGTAAACAAAGCTATATATACACAAGCCTTCTCTCTCTATCATTACATACAGCGAGAGGCATCTTAGGCGGAGTGATAGTCTCATATGGACAGTAAAAAGGTTTCCCTCTTGCTCAACCCTCAAGGCCCCAAATTAGCTTATTCCCTCCCCTCCCCCGAAAAAACAAAACAAAACATGGCAATACATATGAAACGTACGCAAGTTGTCTCTCTCTCTCTCTCTTTATCCTTACATACAACCACGAGTAAACATAAATAAACAACAGTAAACATACGTAAACCAGCCTCCATCTCCTCCCTTAAGGCCCCGAACCAGCCCAGCCCTGAAATCAAGCCAAGACGTCCTTCCCCGCCACACACACACACACACACACACACACACACACACCGATGGCACGTTCCTGGGGCGGCACGGGGATGGGGAGCCTCCAGCCAATCTGTGCCGCCTGCCCCGGGGACGTGAGGCGGCGGGCGGCACACACGGCGCCTCCAGGATGAGACGCCCTCCCGCCGGTGACTCAGGGGACGGCGACGCTAATACGATGGGTCTTTTCTCGTTTTGGTCTCTGGTCTTGTCTCCTCCAATCATGATCCTTGCGCTTATTCCTGCCATTACGTTCTTCTGCTGGGCCTGGTGACGCCTCTTTTATTTTTCTCCTTTTTTTCTTTCCTTTTTCTCTCCTTTTTCTTCTACTGCTTCCTCTTCCAGTTTCCCCTTTTCTTTCATTTTCTTCTATTTCTTCCTCTTCCAATTTCCCCTTTTCACTCCTTTTTCTTCTTCCAATTTCCCCTTTTCTCTCCTTTTCTTCTTCCAATTTCCCCTTTTCACTCCTTTTTCTTCTTCCGATTTCCCCTAGTCTCTCCTTTCTTTTCTACTTTTTCCTCTTCCAATTTCCCTTTTTCTCTCCTTTTTTTCTACTTCTTCCTCTTCCAATTTCCCCTTTTCTCTCCTTTTTCTTCTTCCGATTTCCCCTTTTCTCTCCTTTCTCTTCTACTTTTTCCTCTTCCAATTTCCCCTTTCCTCTCCTTTTTCTTCTACTTCTTCCTTTTCTCTCTCTCCTTTCTTCTTTTCTTTTTCTCCTTTCTTTCCTACTTTTCCTCCTCTTATTATTTCTGTTATTACTTTCTTCTGCTGGGCCTACTGATGACACTCTCTTCTCTTTTTCTCCTCCTCCTTTTCTCCTTTCTTCTCCTACGTCTACCTCCTCTTCTTATTTACGCCATTATTTTCTTCTGGTGGACCTATTGATGCCTCCCTTCTCTTCTCTCCTTTCCTCCCTTCTCTCCTTTTGTTCTTCCTTCACTTCTTCCATCTCCTCATGTCTCTCATCTCATATCACATCTCTCGTTCTTCCTCTGACGTTACGCTTCTTCTGAGACACTGATACCTCCCTCCTCCTCTTCCTCCTCCTCCCTCCTCCCTCCTCCTCCTCCTCCTCCTCCCTCTTCCTCCTCCTCTCCGTCGCCTCCATTGCCCTCGAATATTTAAGTGCTTGGTCCTGATCCTCTTACACGCGTCTCCCTCCTTATCAGCCGCCCCGTCACGCCGCCATTGCTCGGCTCGGGGGGGGAGGAAGGGGGAGGAGGAGGAGGAGGAGGAGGAGAGGAAAGCGGAGAGCGTTGATGAGGTCGAGGAGTGTGACGGTATCTTGATGTTGATAAGGGGAGAGGGTGACGCGTACACACACACACACACACACACACGCACACACACACACAGATAGCGCTTCCTTCCTTATATTGCTTTTCCTCCTCCTCCTACTCCTACTCCACTCCCTCTTCCTCCTCCTCCTCCTCTTCCACAACACTTTCCTTCCTCCCTTCCCTCTTTGCCTCATAATATTTTCCTCTTTCTCTCCTTTTCTCCTTTACTTTCCCCTTCCTATCCTTTACTCATTATCTCCTTTTCCCTGTCCTATTTTCCTCTCTCTCTCTCTCTCCTTTCATTCCCTATTTCTCTTTTCCTCCCGGTCTTTCTATTCAATTCTTTTTCTTCATTATTCTGCCTTCTCTTTTCTTTCATTTTTATAGTTATTTCCCCATCTCTCCTATCTTCATTTGCTATAGTCGTAACTCTCTCTCTCTCTCTCTCTCTCTCTCTCTCTCTCTCTCTCTCTCTCTCTCTCTCTTCTTATCTTTTCTCTTCTTTCCTTTCTTTTCTTTTATTCTTGCTTTTCTTTTCTTTTTTCTAATTTTCTTTCGTTTTCTTTTCTTCTTCTTTAAGCTTTTCTTCTCTCCTTTCTTTCTTCCTTTATTCCTTTTCTTCTTTTCTTTTTTATTTTATTTTACTTTTTCCATCCTTTTCTGTTCTCTCTCTCTCTCTCTCTCTCTCTCTCTCTCTCTCTCTCTCTCTCTCTCTCTCTCGCTCCCATTTTTCCTGCCTCACCTGATCTCCGAGTAATGACGCTTTAGATAGCAGAGAAAGTCATTTACAAAGATAATGGTTGTAATTATGATGATGGAATTACAAAAGTCGACTGAGCTAGATAGGAGATTCATCAGCATTCCTCCTCCTCCTCTTCTTCTTCCTCCTCCTCCTCCTCTTCATCATAATTACTCCCTCGCTTCTTTTCCTCCTCCTTTTCTCACCTTCCTCGTTCCATCAGACTCTTTCCTGTTAACTTTATATTTCATTAGGCATAAAACTAAGTAATGCATTCAGTCCTCTGTCTCTCTCTCTCTCTCTCTCTCTCTCTCTCTCTCTCTCTCTCTCTCTCTCTCTCTCTCTCTCTCTCTCTCTCTCTCTCTCTCTCTCTCTCTCCGTGGGTCAGGCTGAAGCGCCACCTCCTTCCTCACCATTCATCCCTCCTTTCAAAGCCTCTCACTCACACACTCATTCACTCTCCCTTTCACAACACTTTCACCTCCTGCGTGTTTACTTCTCTATCCTCCATCTCCTTTCCATCTTCTTTTTCCTACTGTTCGTTCTCCTGTTCCACTACGCCAATTACCTTCTTTCACTTTTCTTTCTTTTTCTACTTTTAACTTTACTCTTCACTCTCCTCTTCCTCCTCCTTGTTCTCGTCCTCGTTTTCCTTCTCCTGTTCTACCACGGCCATCATTTTTTTTTCAATTTCATCTTTTTCTACTTCTTCATCTTCTTCTCTTCCCCCTCTTCCTTCTCCTCCTGTTCTACCACGGCCATCAATTTCTTTTCAATTTTATCTTTTTCTACTTCTTCATCTTCTTCTCTTCCCCCTTCTCCTCCTCCTCCTGTTCTGCTACGGCTATCAGCTTCTACTTTTTCTCGTGTCTCTACTTCTTCTACTCCTAACTCCTCCTCCTCCTCCTCCTTCCCATCTTCTTCCTCTGCTTCCTTTTCCTTCTCCTCTCCCTCCTCTTTTCAATTTCATCTTTTTCTACTTCTTCATCTTCTTCTCTTCCCCCTCTTCCTCCTCCTCTTGTTCTACTACGGGTATCAGCTTTTACTTTTTCTTGTGTCTCTACTTCTTCTACTCCTAACTCCTCCTCCTCCTCCTTCTCTTCCTCTTCTCCTTCCTCCTCTACCTATTCTACTACAACTATTACCTTTTTTTCTTTTTTTTTCTACTACTTACATTCCTCCTCCTCCTTCTCCTCCTCTTCCTCATCATCCTCATCTACCACAACCAACACCTCCTTTTTTCTTCTTCATTATTTTCTTCTTTTCCACCTCCTCCTCCTCAACTTCATCTACCAAGACCAGTACCTTTTTTTCCTTTTTCTTCTTCGTTTTCCTCCTCCTCCTCCTCCTCCTCCTCCTCCTCCTCCTCTTCCTCCTCCTCCTCTCTTTAAGGCTACGAATCTCTATTTCAGTTTCTTTCTTTCTTTCTTTTTTCTTTTTTTTTAGAGGAACTCGAGACTCCGGGGAACATCTCATTTTTGAGGCCCATTGAGAGAGAGAGAGAGAGAGAGAGAGAGAGAGAGAGAGAGAAAGAGTAAGAATTCGTGATCATGAGAACGACTGAAGGAAGGATTAAGTAGAACGTCTTCTAATTTGTACAGCCAAAGGAGGAGGAGGAGGAGGAGGAGGAGGAGGAGGAGGAAGAGTTGAAGTGGAGAAAGAGGTGTAATCTGTGTGAACGTCTCTCTCTCTCTCTCTCTCTCTCTCTCTCTCTCTCTCTCTCTCTCTCTCTCTCTCTCTCTCTCTCTTGCTTATTCTATTCTTCTACAGAGTAACGAAGAAAAAAGGAAGCAGGGAAAAGAAGGCAGAGGAGAAGGAAGTGAGGAAAAGGAAAGAAAATGAGAGGAGAGAAAGAAGAGGGGAGGAAGGAAAAACTGGAAGGAGAACGAAGAGAAGAGGGAGAAAGGCAGCAGGGAGAAAAGAGGAGACAAATTAAAATGATGATGATGATGATGGTGATGATGATGATGATGATGATGAGGAGGAGGAGGAGAAGAAGAGACACAGCGAGGGAAGAAAGGGGAACATGAGAAATAAATAAATAAATAAGAGACAGAGATATAGAAAGAGAGAGAAGGATGAAGAGGAGGTCAAGAGAAGACAACAGTAAACAAGAGGAAAGGGAGAGAGGAAGAGCAGGGGAAGCAACACTGATAAATGAGGGAGTGGAGGAGCGAGAAAGGGAGGCAATGGAGAAAAACAGTGTGGGAGGGAGCGGAGGAGAGGGATGAACGGAGGAAGGGAGAGGAAGGAAAGAGGTGTGTGGGAGGGAGCGAAGGAGAGGGATGGAGGGAGGAAGGGAGAGGAAGGAAAGGAAAACTGTGTGGGAGGGAGCGAAGGAGAGGGATGGAGGGAGGACGGGAGAGGAAGGAAAGGGAAGGTGTGTGGGAGGGAGCGAAGGAGAGGGATGGAAGGAGGAAGGGAGAGGAAGGAAAGGGAAGGTGTGTGGGAGGGAGCGAAGGAGAGGGATGGAAGGAGGAAGGGAGAGGAAGGAAAGGGAAGGTGTGTGGGAGGGAGCGAAGGAGGGAGGGAGAGGAAGGAAAGAAAAAGTGAGGGAGGGAGAGGAGGAGAGAGATGAACGGATGAAGGAAGAGGAAGGAAAGAAAAAGTGAAGATAACCAAGGAGTAAAGAAGAGTAATAAGAGAGGAAGAAAATAGAAAGAGGAAGAGTAAAGGAGAACAAGAGGAGTAAGAGGAACATCGGGAAAAAATAAGGGAAGGAAAAGCGAAGCGAAGGAAAGACAAAAGTGAAAAGAAGGAAAGGGAAAGTATTTGACAAGAAGGTAAGGGAAGAGAAGAGAAGGGAAGGTAGGAAAAAAGGAAGGAAAAAGGGAAGGAGGAAATGAGCGAATGAAAGAAAGGAAAAGTGAAAAGAAGGAAAGGGAAAGTATTTGACAAGAAGGTAAGGGAAGAGAAGAAAAGGGAAGGTAGGAAAAAAGGGAAGGAAAGAAGGAAGGAAGGAGGAAATGAACGAATGAAAGAAGTAACGTGACAGAAAGAAAACAAGAGGGAAGGATAAGATAAAAGAAGGAAGCAGAATGGAAGACAAAAAAAGTTAAGAATGAATGAATGAAGGAAGGAAAGAAAAAAGAAATGAAGGATGAAAGGAAGGAGGGAGCGCAAAGCCTTCCTCCAATTGGTCATCATCATCATCACCATTTCGCAGTGTTAGAAGGAAAAAATGATAAACGAGGAGGAGGAGGTGGAGGAGGAAGAAGAAGAGGAGGAGGAAAAAACAGCAAAGGAGGAGGAGAAAATAAGATTAAAGAGGAGTGGAGGAAAAAAAAAGAAAAGAAAAAAACAGGGAGATGAGAAGTGATAAAGGAGGAGGAGGCGGAGGAAGACGGAGAGTGAAAAAATGATGACGGATGAGAACTTGAGGTGAAAAAGAGGAGAGGAGGAGGAGGAGGAGGAAGAGGAGGAGGAAATGAAACAGAAAGAACAGGAAAAGGAGTAGAAACAGGGTGAGTAGGAGGAGGAGGAGGAGATAAATGAAACAGAAGGAATAGGAAAAGGAGTAGAAACAGGGTGAGTAGAAGGAGGAGGAGGAGATAAATGAAACAGAAGGAACAGGAAAAGGAGTAGACAGGGTGAGTAGGAGGAGGAGGAGGAGATAAATGAAACAGAAGGAACAGGAAAAGGAGTAGAAACAGGGTGAGAAGGAGGAGGAGAAAAAAAATTAAAAAGAAGGAACAGGAAAAGGAGCAAAAAAGAGTGAGGATGAGGATGAGGAGGAGGAGCAGGAGGAGGAAGAAGAAAAAAATAATACCTGTGCCATTTTGTGTGCAGTAATTAATCCAGGTAATCTAAGCCTTCGTTTGGAATCCTTAATTGGAGGGATTAAGGCAACCATCCATCTCCCTGACGAACACACACACACACACACACACACACACACACACACACCTGGTCCTCTGGCTCACCTGCCCCTTCGTCACCGTACCTGTAGAAGAAGAAAAACATGTACATTAATTAAAGGGGAAGCAACACACACACACACACACACACACACACACACACACACACACACACACACACACACACACACATTCATCATCCCTCCCACAAGCAGTCATGTTTGGACGCTGAACAATAAAACAAACGACCAATTAAAGCACGTCATTACACACAAACAAACGGCACAAACACGCCCGGGCAAACAAACACACACTCATTCTGATCAGGGGCAAACAAACAAATAAGCGTGTAAACAAGCAAACAATTATTGACAACTAATATATTATAACGCATAGAAAAGAAAGGTGTGGGAAAGGTGTGAGGGAAAGAAGATGCGAGAGAGAGAGGTGTGAAAAAGGTATGGGAGAAAGGTGTGAGGGAAAGAAGATGCGAGAGAGGTGTGAAAAAGGTATGGGAGAAAGGTGTGAGGGAAAGAAGATGGGAGAGAGGTGTGAAAAAGGTATGGGAGAAAGGTGTGAGGGAAAGAAGATGCGAGAGAAAGGCGTGAAAAGCGTGTGAGAGGGAAAAAGAGAAAAAAAAACAAAGCTCTATGAAACAGGTGCGAGAAAAAAGGTGTAAAAGGAAGGTGAGAGAGAGAGAGAAACAAGTGGAAAATAAAATAAAGCTCTTCACCAGGTCAACATAAATCAATTGCTCACGTCAAAATTAAAACAATTAATATGGAAAATAGAGGCGAAAAATTATAAAAAAAAAACGTATCTAAAACCTGTGCACAATTTCAACATTAATCATCCTAACTATATATAAAAAAGACCAAAGAGGAAAGCTGCGAATAACTCAGGATGGCGAGACAGGAAGCGATCATCATGAATTAGGGAACACACGAAGGTTGAAGACAGTCTAATGAGTATGAAGAAAAGACGGGCAGGTGATATCATTTAAGGAGAAGGGAGTAGCGGGCTTTTTTTTTTAATTGTTGTTTCCTTTTTTTTGTGTGCCCTTGTGCTGTCTCCTTTGCTGTAAAAAGTTTCCTTTTTTTTGTGTGCCCTTGTGCTGTCTCCTTTGCTGAAAAAAAATGCGTATGTACTCCTGGTAAAAGAGGGATATCCTGAGTAAAAGTGTGACAGCCGAGAACTTTTATATGAGTCAAGGAAGTAGCGGGCTTTTTTTATTGTAGTTTCCTTTTTTTGTGCCCTTGTGCTGTCTCCTTTGCTGTAAAAAAAATGCGTATGTACACCTGGTAAATGAGGGATATCCTGAGTAAAAGTGTGACAGCCTAGAACTTTTATAGGAGTCAAAGAACCCGGTTGAGACAATGAGAACAACGAACCAGGTACATAGAAGTAAATTAGAGGAACTGTCGGAAAAGAATGGATTTGTAGAAGTCAGGTAACCGGATAGACAAAGAAACAGGTACAGAGATGAAATTAGAACATTTGCCGGAACAGAATGGAGCACAATAACATCACACAGACCAGGTACATAAAAGTTAATTAGAGCAACTGCCGGAATAGAATGGATTTGTAGAAGTCAGGTAACCAGATAGAGACAAAGAACCAGGTACGGAGGTGAAATTAGAGATGAAATTAGAACACTTGCCGGAACAGAATGGAACACAATAACATCACACAGACCAGGTACATAAAAGTAAATTAGAGCAAATGCCGGAATAGAATGGATTTGTAGACGTCAGGTAATCAGATAAAGACAAAGAACCAGGTACGGAGGTGAAATTAGAGATGAAATTAGAACACTTGCCGGAACAGAATGGAACACAATAACATCACACAGAGAGACAAGAGAGGTCAATGAAAAAGGCCTTTGTTCTGCAGTGGACTAGTAAATTATGCTGACGATGATGATGATGATTTGCCCCCCCCACCTCCCTTCCTCCCCCCCCAGAAAAGGTATGCTTATTTTTTTCTTTTCTCAATTCTAAAAAAAGAAAAGTCAGGCATGTATTTTTGTTTCCTTTTCTCACAATTGCATTCCTTTTTTTTTTTTTTTAATTTCAGAACACAATAAAAAAGGTGACAAAATAACAGGGTAAAAAAATTAAAAAAGTAGCAATAAAAGAAATGTCAGAGGGCCGAAAAATGTGTGACGTTTGATTATTGAAAAAATGTGTTTGACTTTATTTTTTCTTTTTGTTTCCCCTTTCGCGCCGCCGAGCTGTCGTGACGTTCCCACTCTATATTATTGTGATTTTTGCCTCGGGGTGTGGATTGAAAAGTCTTACACTAACTTTCCTTGATTAATTAATGGAAAGTCAACACGCACACGCACACACACACACACACACACACACACAGACACACACGCACACACACACACACACACACACACACAGACACACACACTTTTCAAATTCTCTCATTACTGGTTATTATTTTATTTTGATTCCCAGTGCTATGACAAACGAACACACACACACACACACACACACACACACACACACACACACACACACACACACACACTCAGAGAACTAATCTTTGCTCTACTTACTAAAAACGATGAAAGATGACTCTCTCTCTCTCTCTCTCTCTCTCTCTCTCTCTCCCAAACTTTCTCCTCATCTGGGGCACAAAAAAAGGACATTACCGCGTTGATTTCTTACTTTCCCTTTTTTCTTTTCTTTTTTTTTCCCTAGTCGCGTCCCGCCTCCATCCGTCTTCTTAACTAATTATTTCCTCTTCTACAAAACATCTACAGAATCTCTCTCTCTCTCTCTCTCTCTCTCTCTCTCTCTCTCTCTCTCTCTCTCTCTCTCTCTCTCTCTCTCTCTCTCTCTCTCTCTCTCTCTCTCTCTCTCTCTCTCTCTCTCCGCCCCTCCATCAGATAGTGTTCCCTCCATCAACTCCAATGCATCTCCCCATTCGTCCATTACCTCCCTTCTCCTCCTCCCCTTCCTCCTCCTCCCCTTTCTCCTCTCTACTCCCTACTCCAACCTCTTGTCTCCCTTTCATCAATCTCTTCCTCTTCTAATTCATCTTTTTTTTTTTTCTCTATCTCTTCTAATGTCATCCCTTGCTTCTGTTCCCTTCTATCCCTTCCTTTATTGATGACGGGTACCTATCTCACTTTGCTCTTTTTTTAATCTCTTTTTCTATTCTTTGTCTCCCTCTCATTTTCCTCTATCCACCTTTTCCATCTGTTTATCTTCTTACTAGTGTTATGTCTTGCCCTTGTCTCCTTCTATCCATTTCCCTTCTATTCTATTCTATTCTATCTTCTAATTCTACGTACCACTTCTACCTATCTCTCTATCTCTCTTTCTCTCCCCTTAACTTGCTTCAATTTTCACCCTTATTCTCTTCTATCTATTCTATCTACTTCCTTTGTAATGTAATTGTTATCTAATCTTCTAACTCTGCATTTTTTTTTCCTCTTCCTTCCTCTTATTCACATCCATCCCCCTCTGCCATCTTTTTCTCTTTCCCTGACTAGCTTCATTTTTCACCTTGTTCTGTTTTATCTACTCCCTTTTTAATGTCCTTGCTGTCTCTACTCTCATTATTTTCTAACCCTTCCTCTTCCTCTTCCTCTTCCTTCCTCTTCTGTCAACACTTTCTCTTTCCCTAACTAGCTTCATTTTTCTTTCTTGTCCTCTTCTATTCGCTCCCTTTCTAATGTCCCTGCTATCTCCACTCTCATTATTTTCTAACCCTTCCTCTTTCTCTCCCTCTTCCTTCCTCTCATTCACCTTCCTCCTCTGTCAACACTTTCTCTTTCCCTAACTAGCTTCATTTTTCATCCTTGTCCTCTTCTATTCGCTCCCTTTCTAATGTCCCTTCTATCTCCACTCTCATTATTTTCTAACCCTTCCTCTTTCTCTCCCTCTTCCTTCCTCTCATTCACCTTCCTCCTCTGCCACCTCTTTCTCTTTCCCTAACTCATTACATTTGTTCCTTCAATTTACTTCCTTACTAATGTCCCTGCTATTTCACTCTCATTCTCACTCTTTTTCCCTGCCAACTCATGATCTTCCTTCCCTTTCCTTCCCCTTCACCTCCTCCTACCAGTGATTTCCTCTCCCTTTAACTAATGACATTGCTTCTGATTCCCTCATGTAACAATTCTCTTGATAATGCCAGAGCAATGTCATTTATTCTCTCTCTCTCTTTTTCCATGCTAACATTATGCTCTTCCTTCCCTTTCCTTCCCCTTCACCTCCTCCTACCAGTGATGTCCTCTCCCTTTAACTAATGACGTTGCTTACTGTTCCTCTCTTCTACTCACTCCTTACCTATTGCCTCCATCTATCTCCCTCTCATTCTCTCTCTTTTCCTTTCTTCTTTCTCCCTTTTCTTCCCTTTCATCACCCCCTACCAGCAATTTTCTTTTCTCTTTAAATAATGTCTTCCCTTAATGTTATTCTCTTCATGGTCATTCTCTTCCTAATGTTAGTTATCTCACTTATTTTCTCGCTTTTCCTTGATAACTCATGCTCACTCTTTCCTTTCCTTCCCCTTCACCCCCTCCTACCAGTGATGTCCTCTCCCTTTAACTAATGACATTGCTTACTGTTCCTCTCTTCTACTCACTCCCTGCCTATTGCCCCCATCTGTCTCCCTTTCTTGCTCTCTCTTCCCCCTGCTAACATATGGTCTTTCTCCCTTTCCTTCCCCTTCATCGCTCCCTACCACCAATTTTCTTTTCTCTTTAACTAATGTCTTCCCTTAATGTTCCTCTGTTCTTACCATTCTCTTCCTAATGCCAGAGCCGTCATTTATTCTCTCGCTTTCCCTTGATAACTTGCCCTTCCTTCCCTTTCATTCCCCTCCATCTCTCCCTTCCACTAATTTATTTTCCCTTTACCTACTGTTCTCACTCATCCCTTGACCTCTTCTTTCTATTCCTTTACTAATGTCACAGCTATCACCCTCTCATTTCTTTCTCTTCTAACACTGCTTTCTCTACCTCCTTCACGTTTACCATTACTTCTCTCTGCCACCTCTTTCTCTTCCCCTAACTAGCTTCAGCCCTTGTTCGTGTCCCATTCAATTCACTACTTTACTAACGTCCCTGCTATTTCACTCTCGTTCCCTCTCCTTTACCCTGCCTACCCGTGTGATTTTTCCTCTCCGTCTCTCCCTACCATTAATTTCTTTTCCCTTCAAATAATGTCATCCCTTAAATGTTGCTCTCTCCTATCCATTTCCTTACTAATG
>NC_066529.1:8912392-8942392 GCF_024679095.1 Eriocheir sinensis
GAGAAGTGGTAGGGAGAAAGGTAGAAGGGAGGGAAAAGAGGAAGAAGAGCATGGAGGTGGAGAGAGATGAGAGGAAGAAAGGAATAAGAAAGAGGAGAGAACACGAAGAGGAAAAGAGGCAACATGGATCAAAAAGAGGAAGGTCAGTGAGTCAAAGAGATGGAAGAAGGGGAGAGGAGGAGAGGGAGGAAAGGGAAGAGGAAGAGGAGTATCAGATAAGTGACCAAAAAAGAGGAGGGTTAGTGAATCATAGAGGTGGAAGAAGGGGAGCAGAGAGGGAGAGAGTAAAGCATGTGTTTGATTCCTTGTCTTTCTTTATTTGCCTCTCATTCTCTTTGTTTTTCTGTCTTATTCTCTTTCCTTATTATGTTTTTTTCTTTCTTTCTATCCTTCTCTCTCTCTCACTCTCTCTCGTTTCTTCTTTCTTTCTTTCTTTCTTTCTTTCTTTCCTCTCGCTCGTTTTTTCTTTGTTTGTTTGTTTCTTTCTTTCTATCCTTCTCTCTCTCTCGTTTCTTCTTTCTTTCTATCCTTCTCTCTCTCGTTTCTTCTTTCTTTCTATCCTTCTCTCTCTCTCGTTTCTTCTTTCTTTCTTTCTTTCTTTCTTTCTTTCTTTCTTTCCTTCTTTCTTTCTTTCTATCTTTCTCTCTCTCGTTTCTTCTTTCTTTCTTGGGATGGGACAGAGAAAATAAGCAAAATAGAAAGATTAAGAAAATATAAAACTAACACAATAAATTAAATAAAACTTAAAACGTCATAAAAAAAAAAGATCAGAAGAAATGGAATATGGGGATAGGAGAGGAAGATAATAAATCAAGATAGGAAAAGGGAACCGAGAATGGAGGCACAAAAGTAAGGTAAACAAATATAAAACCAACAAAATAACTGAAAAAAAAAGTTATAAAAAAATCAGATTGAGATTAAAACGTCATAAAAATACAGAAAATGAAGAGATGGAATAAGAGGAGAGGGAGAGAATATAGCAAGGAAGAGAAGGGAATAGAGAAAACAGGCAAAACAGAAAATAAGTTAAAATACAGAACCAACAAAATAAATGAAATAAAAGTTAAAACGTCATAAAAATACAGAAAATGAAGAGATGGAATAAGAGAAGAGGGAGAGAATAAAGTAAAGAAGTGAATAGAGAAAACAGGCAAAACAGAAAGATAAGGAAAAATACAGAACCAACAAAATAAATTAAATAAAAGTTAAAACGTCATAAAAATACAGAAAATGAAGAGATGGAATAAGAGAAGAGGGAGAGAATAAAGTAAAGACGTGAATAGAGAAAACAAGCAAAACAGAAAGATAAGGAAAAATACAGAACCAAGAAAATAGATTAAATAAAACTTAAAACGTCATATAAATAGAGAAAATCAGATTGAGATGGCATAAGAGAAGAGGGAGATAATAAAGTAAAGACGTGAATAGAGAAAACAGGCAAAACAGAAAGATAAGGAAAAAATACAAAACCAACAAAATAAATGAAATAAAACTTAAAACGTCATAGAAATACAGAAAATGAAGAGATGGAATAAGAGAAGCGGGAGAGAATAAAGAAAATAAGGGAATAGAGAAAACAAGTAACATTGAAAGCTAAGGGGAATTATAGAACCAACAAAATTAATGAAAGAAAACTCAAAAAGTCAAGAAAATAATGAAAAAAAAAGAGAATATATATCAAGAAAGAGGCTTTGAGTGAGGGAAGCCAATGATGAGGCGAGGAAGGGATGAAGGAAGAAAGGAAGAAAAGGAGGGAAGGAAGGGAAAGAGGATTTAGGGGGTATTAGAGAAGGGTGAGGAGGAGGAGGGAAAGAGGAGGAGGAGGAGGAGGAGGAGGAGGAGGAGGAGGATGGGAAGATTAAGGAAAATTACTTAGAGAAGATAGGCTAAGGGGATTCTTGGCTTGACTTCCTTCCCTCCACACACACACACACACACACACACACACACACACACACACACACACACATGAGGCAGTCAAACACAAACTATGAAAAACTACATACAGATAACGAAAAGTAGATCGATGGATAGATATAGACAGAAGTAGATAGATAGATTGATGGAGATCTATGGAGATAGATTAGTTAATATAGCTTTATTTAATCACACATGACATGAATTCAACGACATAGGTTAGGTTAGTTATGAAGCAGTTAAAGGGCATCATGAAAAGTAATAATAATAATAATAATAATAATAATAATAATAATAATAATAATAATAATAATAATAATAATAAATACTGGGAAAGAAATTATAGCTGAAGTGAATGAAATGGACACACACACACACACACACACACACACACACACACACACACACACTGAACCACCGCGCGAATAAATGAATAAATTAATGCATAGTAGTGAATGTATGAATGGATGGATGAATGGATGGGTGAGCGAATGTATGTATGAATGCATGAATTAATAAATCTATATCCATTAATTGTTTCTACGAGTCTGTGTCTGTCTGTCTGTCGGTCACTTTCTGTCATTGTGAGGTTTTTTTTTCATTATTTCTTTCCGCCTTCGTTTCTTTTCATTTAACTTTCTCATTTTCTTTTTATTTCCTTTTCTTTTGTCTGTGTCTGAATGTCTGTCTCTGCCTGTCTATCTCTTTCTCTTTTCTAAACATTATTATTATTATTACTATTATTACAAACACACACACACACACACACACACACACACACACACACACACACACACACACACACTCACACGCGTTATTCAGACTGTACTATCCACATGAAAACCAGTCTGGGGCCGCTGTGGATTTTTGCTGCCAGGTGCCGTGTGACCGGGGCAGACACGGGTGCATGGCGGGCGGGTGCATCGGCTGGTCTGCCTGTCTGCCTGTCTATCTTTGTGTCGGGGTGGATGAATGTGGGTGTGATGGTGGTGTTCGTCTGTCTGGTCTGTTACGCGTTACAGCTGTATTTGGTAGCTCGGATTTTTTTTTTTATATTTCATGTGTTTTTTGTGTTTTGGTTATTTGTGTGTGTGTGTGTGTGTGTGTGTGTGTGTGTGTGTGTGTGTGTGTGTGTGTGTGGGGCAGTGTTGCGTGTGGGTATATGTTTTTTTTCCTTCGTGTTTGAGTCATCTATATTTGTTTTTCTGATGGAGATGGAATTAGGAGATAGAAAAGGGAAAGAATAAATCAAAGAAGAGAAGGGAATAGAGAAAACAGGCCAAGCAGAAATATAAGGAAAATACAGAACTGACAAAATAAATGGAACAAAACTCAAATTGTGTTATCTGTAATTGATTGTATTCTGTGAGGTAGTGTTGCATATGGGTATTTTTTTTTTCTTTAAGTTCGTGTCATCTATATCAATTTGTTTTTCTGATTGTGCTGTATGTAATTATTTGTATTCTGTGAGGTAGTGTTGCATATGGGTATTTATTATTTTTCTTTACGTTCGTGTCATCTATATCAATTTGTTTTTCTGATTGTGTTGTATGGAATTATTGGTATTCTGTGAGGTAGTGTTGGATATGGGTATTTAATTTTTTTCTTTAAGTTTGTGTTGTCTATATCAATTTGTTTTTCTGATTGTGTTGTATGGAATTATTGGTATTCTGTGAGGTAGTGTTGCATATGGGTATTTATTTTTTTTCTTTAAGTTTGTGTTGTATATATCAATTTGTTTTTCTGTTTGTGTTGTATGGAATTATTGGTATTCTGTGGGGCAGTGTTGCGTGTGGGTATTTCATTTTTTTATATTCTTTACGTTCTATCTTTCTTTCTCTCGTTCTTCTTTCTTTCTTTGGATGGGATAGAGAAAAAGAAAGAAAAGAAAAAGAAAACATAAAACTAAGAAAATAAGTGAAATAAAACCTGAAACGCCACAAAATGAAAAAAAAAATCTGAAGAGATGGAATAAGGAGATAGAAGAGGGAAATAATAAATCAAAGAAGCGAAGGGAACAGAAAAAAAACAGGCAAAGCAGATATATAAGGAAAAAACAGAACTAACAAAATAAATGGAATAAAACTCAAAACGTGTTATCTGTATCTGTTTTCGTGATTGCGTTATGTAGTTTTTTTTTGTGCGATTGCGTTATTTATTGTAATTTGCTTTTGCACGTGTAATAGATATTTGTCTTTGCGATTGCGTTAATTATTCGTTTTCTGATTGTACTGCCGATATCTCTTTGTGTTTTAGGTAATCGTGTAATTCATGGCTTCCTATTTTCCGTGTCAGCTGTTGTTCGTTCATTTTTTTTTAGCGTCAAATTCCGGCAGATTCAAACGCGAGGGAAGGAATGAGTGACTGATTTTCTTTTTAGCATTTTTTCTTTTTTTTCTTAATCTGCTTATTTGTCTGAGATTACCAATGATTTTTTTTTTGTTACAACCTGATTATTACGACAGCGAGTGAAGGGATGCTGGAATGAATCTATTTAAGGATGATTCTCTGTTTGTCTGTCGCCATTATGTGTCAAATGCATTAACACACAAACACACACACAAAAAAACCCCATCCCCCACTCCCACACAATCACCCACAAACTCCTCCAAACACAATCACACGCCCAACACCCCCACCACACACACACACACACACACACACACACACACACAAAATCACCCACACAACTCCTCCAAACACAATCACACGCACAGCCCCACCACACACAAACACACACACACACAAACACACACACACACACACACACACAATCAAGGCGCACAGGCTACTGGCGCCTCTAACACATTTACTCTCAGATTGGTTATCGCGGCGGTGATTCCATTGTGACTCACGAGATGCAAATACACGGGAAACGCGGCGTCGGGGTGTGGTGGGTGAGGCTGGGGTGGGGGGTGGGGGGTGGGGTGAACAGTTTGGGTGGAAATTGGTGCCCGAGGATTGATTGGGGTATTGATGAGAGAGGCAGAGAATGGGGAGTGGTTGAGGGTGGGTGAGAAGGCAGTGCATGAGGGCTGGGTGACGAGGGGATGGGTGAGGGTAGGAGAGGAGACGTTGTGGGTGGGTGATGATGGAGTAGATGAGGGTGAGTGAGAGGGAAGTGGATGACGATGGATGAGAGTGGATGAGAAAGGAATGGATGAGAATGGGTGGTGAAGGGGTGGAAGAGGGTGAATGAGAGGGATTTTAGGGGGGGGTGATGGTTGGGGAGGAGAGGGTGAAGGTGGGTGAGAAGGAATGGATGAGAATGGGTGATGAGGGGGTGGAAAAGAGTGAATGAGAGGGATTTTAAGGAGGGTGAAGGTGGGTGAGAAAGTGGATGAGGATCAGTGAATATGGGTGAAGCTGGGTGAGAAAGGAGCAGGTGAGAGTGAGAAGAGTGTGAGAGTGGGTGAAGAGAAGATGGGTGAGGATGGGTGAGGGCGGGTGATGGAGTGGATGATAAGGGAAGTATGGAAGCGGATCGGATGAGGGATGACTTTTTTCTCCCTTTCAGCCTCTCATTTATCTCCCTCTCTGTTTTCTCCCTTCCCCCATTCATCTCTGCCATCATCTTCTGCTCTGCTTTCTCCCTTTTCCAGCTTTCCCTCTATTCTCCTTTATTCGTCCATCTTTCTCTTTTCCTTCTCTTCTCTTTGTCATTTCTCCCTACCATCCACTTTTCCCTTCTTCATATCTTTCTCTGCCTATTCTCTTTTTCACTTATTCCTTTATCTCCATTCGTTCGTCCTTTCTTTCTTTTTCTTCTCTTTTCTCTTTTTCTCTTCCTTTTGTCATTTCTCTCTACCATCCACTTTTCCCTTATTCATATCTTTCTCTGCCTATTCTCTTTTTTTTCAGCTGTTTCTTTATCCCATCTTCATTCGTTCCCTCTTTTTTTTCTTCTCTCTTCTTTCTCTTCCCCTTCCCATTTCTCCCAGCCATCATCATCTCCCTTGTTAATGTCTTTCTTTTCTGCCTATTCCGTTTTCCAGATTTTCTTATATTCCTCTTATTCTTCCCCTTATTATCTTTCTTTTCTATCACTCTTCTCCCTCTCTTTCTTCTATGCCGTTGCCCCCTGTTATCTTCTCTTCTCTTATCTATACCTTTCTTTTTCCCCTTTTCCCCTGTTTGTTCGCGTCTCTCACTTCCCTGTTTCTCTAGTCTTTTTTTTTTCTCTTTTCACTCTTTCATTATCCATTTTGACATCTCTCTCGGCTATCATTTCCTCCTTGAACACCTTTCTTCTCTCAATTTATCCTTTATCTCTCTCTCTCTCTCTCTCATATTGTTATTTGCCTTTTATTATTCATTCGTTCATTCATTTTGTTGATTAATCAATTATTTTTATATTTATTTATCTTCGCTATAATTGAATCTGCCAAAGTTTGAACAAAATCACTTGCAGCTTCGTCATTTCTCTTCGTAAAAATACAAAGTGAATTTCGGCGTGCGCGGAGACTCGAAATATTACGTTGTATTATTGATGTTTCCTTACGTTAGTGACGCTGCGTGACAACGACATAACGGAAGGAAACGACAAGGGAAAGGATCAGAAGAAGAAAAAGAAGAAAGAGAAGAAATAAAATAAAAAAAATTAAAAACAAGAAAAAGAAGAAATAAAAGAAAAAGAAAAAAAACAAGAAAAAGAAGAATATAAGAAAAAGAAGAAATAAGAAAAAGAAGAAGAAAAAGAAGAATATAAGAAAAAGAAGAAATAAGAAAAAGAAGAAGAAAAAGAAGAATATAAGAAAAAGAAGAAGAAAAAGAAGAATATAAGAAAAAAGAAGAAATAATAATAATAAGAAAAAGAAGAAATAAGAAAAAGAAGAAAAAGAAGAAATAAGAAAAAAGAAGAAGAAAACAAGAAGACACGACAGGACAGGACGGCAAGTTGGCTGCTGTAACACGAGAAGGCCTGGCGGGGCTCGAACCCTCCCTCCGATAACAAACACACGGCGAGGCTCAATGAAATTAGTGTGTTTGTCTGCACGGGGCCGCCTCAGTGACAGGACTTCTCGGGTGACACAAGTTCACATCGTCGCGGGGAGTCGGGTTACCGGAAAGGCGACTGAACCAACACCGAGAGGGTCAGGTTACTTATGGCAATCACGGTGACGTAGAGCGAGCTACAGAAAACACCGCCAGTAACGAGGTGAATTAATATAACACAGTAGCACAACAAGGAAGTACTATGGACGTCGGGTTACGGAAAAGGTGACTGAACCAACACCAAGAGGGTCAGGTTACTTAAGACAGTCACGGGGACAAAGCAAATTATAGAAAGCAGGTTCAATAACGATGTGAATTATATTGTGTAACACAGCAATACTGCATGGAAAGACTATGGAAAACCTGCCTCTAACAACACCAAGAAGGTCAGGTTAATTAAGACAATCACGGTGAATTAGAGCGAGGTACAGACAGCAGCGCCAATAACGACACAGACACACTACGGAAAGGGTGCCGCTTATACCATGAAGGTCAGGTTACTAGAGGCAATCGTGGTGACGCAGAGCTTGTTAAGAGAAATCATCGCCAGTAACGAAGAGAATTATATTGTCTAACACAGTAATACAACATGGAAAATCTACGGAAAGGGTGCCGCTAACAACACCAAGAGAGGAAACACAGGGAACAGTGTGAGTCCTATGAAAGGGCGTCAGTATAAGGAAGAAAATCAGATTATCTAACACAGTAACGAAGGCGCATAAGGAAATTAGATTAGACAGAAGCGACTTTACAGATTACACGTTGATCCAGGGTGACAGATTAAAGCTTCAACAGTAAGAAAATGAATAACACTGAATCACTAATAAAAGAACGCTAAAAGGAAGGTTCACTACATACACAACTTTAGCAGCTTACACGATATTTAAGATTGAGTTTAGTCCGAAAAAAGAAACCAGAGTGAGGAAATTAATCATACAACACAGTACCCATAAAAAATAAAAACAAAAAAAGCACTTTCATTACATGTGCCCAACTTTGACAGCTTACACGGTGATCCAGAGCGAGTTAAGTGAAAAAAAAAATAATAAAAACAGTAAGGAAATTAACCACGGAAACACAATAAAAACTTAAAAACAAAGGAACAAAGTGGAAAGTTGGAAAGTTTCGTTTAGTCGGCGCAACATCTGTGGTCATATGCCGGAGAGACAGAAGGGGAAGGAATTATAGGAGATTAATACCTGGTACCCATTCACTGCTGGGTGGACAGGGGCGTGGGGTATCGGAAAAGCCGCCCAAAGGAACAAAGTGGGATTAGATTACATTGCCGTGTCCTTAATACCCTACACGGCGGATTTGTGAGCGAAGATAAAGAGAACAGCAACAATAACAGTGAGTGATTTGTCTAACGCACGCCACACGACGGTAAAAAAAAAAAAAAAAGACGTAAAGGAGTTAGATTACACAGACGTTACTTAATGCTTTACGCGGTGGTTTTGAGACGAAAAAACAAAAAAAACAGGAACAATAACTAATTTGCCTAACGCACGTCAAACAACGGTAAAAAAAAAAAAAGACGTTAAGGAGTTAGATTACATATACGTGACTTAATGCTTTACGCGGTGGTTTTGAGACGAAAAAACAAAAACAAAAACAGGAACAATAACAGTAATTTGTCTAAAGCAAAACACACAACGGTAACAGGAACACGTAAAGGAGTTAGATTACATAGACGTGACTTTAATGCCTTACACGGTGGGCTTTTAAAAGAGTTACGTGAGGCAATAATGAAACGAAACAGGTTCTCTAACACCAACAAGAAAACGGAAAAAATGGCGTTAGCTTACAGAGACTCGGCCCCATTAACCCCCCCCCCAACCCCCCTCAAGTGTATTGGATCCCTCCTTTTCGATAACAAACATCCCGCGAGGTGGTGCAAAATTTGTGTGTTTGTCTGATTACGAGCAAGAGGTCGTTAACACACACACACACACACACACACACACACACACACACACACACACACACACACACGCGCATTTCCGGCCGTTGTTACACTCAGGAGAAAATATTACTTCTCATTAATTCTAGTCATTCATAAGTTGACAGGAGGAAGAGGAGGAGGAGGAGGAGGAGGAGTAGGAGGAAAAGGAAGAGAAAAAGGAGATGAAATGGAAGAACAAGGAGGAGGTAAGAAAAAGGAAATGCATAGAGATTGGTTAGAATAGAAAACAAGAAAGAAATGGAAAAGAAGGAAAGACAAAACCAAGAGAAAAGTAAGGAAGAAAACAAGAAGATAAATTGAAAAGAGAAAAACAAGAAAGAAAAACAGCGGGAAGTGAAACGGAACCACTGGGAAAACAAACAAACGTGGAAGAAAAAAGAACGCGAGAAAATAAAAAAGAACGAAAGAGAGAGAAGAGAACGCGAAAGAACGAGAGAATAGAACACGAACGAACGAGAGAAAAAAAACAAGAAAGAACGAATGAGAACGAAAGAGAACGGAACAGAACGATAGAGAGAAGAGAACGCGAAAAACAGAAAGAAAGAGAACGCGAGAACGAAAGAGAAGAAAAGGGAAGGGAACGCGAGAGAACGAAAAGAACGAAAGAGAGGAGAGAAAGAAACAGAACGATAGAGAAGAGAACGCGAGAGAACGACCGAAAAGAAGAGAGAAGAGAACGGGAGAGAACGAACGAGAAGAAAAGAGAAGAGAACGCAAGAACGAAAGAGAGAAGAGAACGCGAGAGAACAAAAGAAAAGGAAGAGAAGTAAGAACGAAAGAGAACGTGAGAGAACGAGAAAAGAGAACGCGAGAGAACGAAAGAGAAACGCGCCGAGAAACAGGAAACGAGGCGGCCGAGGCAAGAAAGTGAAACATGATAATTAAGACTGTAATTTAAAGCCCAAACAATTTACGCCGCTGCCGAAATGGCCCCGTAAATATTCATCAGCGGGGAGGAAAAAAGTGTCCCCGGGGCCCGCGACCGAGGAGGAGGAGGAGGAGGAGGAGGAGGAGGAGGGAAGAGGACGGCGAGAACAAGAACAAAGACGAGGACAAGGAGGAGGAGAAAGTAGAGGAGTAAGAGGTGGTAGGAGAGGACAACTGAGGAGGAGGAGGAGGAGCAGGAGGAGGAGCAGGAGGAGGAGGAAGAGGAGGAGGAAAGAGGACGACGAGAACAAGAACAAAGACGAGGACAAGGAGGAAGAAGAGAAAGTGGAGTGGAGGAGGAAGAGGTGGTGGGAGAGGACAATTGAGGATGAGGAGGAGAAGGAGAAGGAGAAGGAGAAGGAGGAGAAGGGAAAAGGGGATAAGGACAAGGAGAGCGAAAATGAAGAATAAGAAAACTGAGAACGAGAAAGAGAAGAACGACAGAGAGAAAGATCAAAAGAAGAAAAAGAAGAAGACGAAGAAGAAGAAGAAGAAGAAGAAGAAGAAGAAGAAAAAGAAGAAGAAAAAAAAGACGAATAATAATAATAATAATAATAATAATAATAATAATAATAAGAAGAAGAAGAAGAAGAAGAAGAAGAAGAAGAAGAAGAAGACGAAAAGGAAGAAATGTAACTCACCCGTCAGCCGTGGTTCAAAACAGCCATTTACCTTTTTACTTTTTCCTGTTATTTTAGTTTTCTTTTCATTGTCAGTATGGTGGATTGCTCTAATCAGCCTAATGGAAGGAAGTAAGCGTCACTATGGATTACCGATCGCCAGATGACTCGTTCGAGGAAGACTACAGCAAGAGATAATGAAAACAGGCCGAATGATGCCGTAGAGTTCATTATAAAAATCATGCTCAACAGTTCCTATAAAAATCATGCCTTCCAGTCTCTTAAATAACAAAGTAAATAAATAAACAAACAAATCAATGTCCTACAGTACCTAAAAAATTAAACGAAAGAAGTAAAGACAGTCCTAAACATAATTAAATCCCTTTGTTAGTTTTTTTTGTGTTTCTTCTGTCGCAAAATGATAATGATACCACACTTTTTTTTTGTAGTAAAGGACGTAGTTCATGAGAGTGGCAGCAACATATACGTGGTTGAACTATTACATCCTGAGCTTTTTTTTTACAGAGAATGAGGCAGCTAAAGGGCAAATAATCCTGCTAAAATATGACATGGAAAAACAAGGCAAAATAGACAGCTAGAATCAACCTAAAAAAGCCCGCTAGGAACAAAAACGCCCACTATGTTTCTCTCCGGGGTTAAACAGATAGAGGCACACACCCACGCAGCCACCCACACACAGCTCAGGAACACACACTCAGCTAGAGGCGTGAGTAAGCGTGGGTGTTGCTTGCACGGGCACGAAGGGGGGAAAGGGGTGGGGGGTCAACAAGGCGAGCAGATCTGAACGCGACTTTTCACACACACACACACACACACACACACACACACACACACACACACACACACACACACACACACACACACACACACAACCGTTTGGCCCTTCTGATACCCTTTAAAGAGTCGTGAGAAAGAAATACACGCAAAAAATGAAACTGTAATGGCGTGGCAATGGCGGGGAATATCGAGGAAAATAAGAATGCAAAAATCAACAACAAAAAAAAGCTACTACGCCCCCCTCCCCGTCCCCCCTTACCCCCCAACGCACGTCCCTCCCCCCCTTCCCCCCCACGCACGTCCCTCCCCCTCACCCCCCCCACGCACGTCCCCTCCCCCCTCCCCACCCACGCACGTCCCCCCGATGCAGCACTTCGAGTTTCCGCCGCGCTGCATTTCGGGGCCAGTGAATTCTTTGCCTCCGACAGGAAACACAAAAGTTCCCAAATAACCTTTTTTCCTTTTTTTTCTTTCCCTTCTCTCTACTTTCCATGCGCGTCCCCAGCCACTTTTATCCCCCCCCCCCTCCACCCCAAACCATGCCGTGCCCTCCCCCCCCTCTCTCTTCTCCCCACTTTCCTTCCTTCCTCCTCCTCTCTTCTTTCTCTCCTGTCATCGCTTGCGTTTTCTTTTTTTTCTTTTTCCTATTACTCTTTCCGTTCATGTCTGTCTGTCTGTCTGTCTGCCTGTCTGTCTGTCTCTCATCTCCTCTCTTTTTTCTCCCTTCCAGTCCCTTCTTTTACTCTTCTCGTTCCTGTTCCATCTTATCTGTCTGTCTGTCTCTTCTCTTTTCCTATCTTCAACTTTTCCTTTTCCTCTTCTCTCCTTCCTATTCCTCTTCTCCAGTTTTCTTCCCTCCCTCTCCTTTCTCGTCTTTTATTCGGCTCCTTTTACTCTTTCTCTTTTTCCTCTTCCCCTCTCTTCCTTCTCCCCAGTGACCCTCCCCCTTCTCTTTCTTTCGTATTCTTGTCCCCCTTTCGCCATGCTTTTTTTTTCTTTTTCTTTCGTCTCCTTTCTCCTCCCAAGAGTACCTCCATTTCTCCTTCTTTTCTCCCAATTTATTTTTGCATCTCCACCATCGCTTTTTCTTGTTCTTCTTATTCGTGATTTTATTTAACTTTTTATATTTTTGTACCTCCTCCTCTTCCTCCTCGTTCCTGTCCTCGTCCCCGTCCTCCTCTTCCTCTTCCTCCTCCTCCTCCTCCTCTCATTCTGTGTAGGTATTAACACAGTCCAGCAACAAACACATTTTACACTTGATTTTTCAGCCTTTAGATAGGAAAAGCAAGCATGGGTACACGTTTTATTGTGTGTGTGTGTGTGTGTGTGTGTGTGTGTGTGTGTGTGTGTGTTAATATTGTTCGGACATCGTAATACGGTAAAACGCATAAATATTCCTTAAGAAAATCCATTATATTACGACACATTATTACGTAGTGCCGACGGTTCTTTCTCCTGGGCAACCCCTGGGCCTACGCTGCCTATGCCTACTCCACTGAAGAAATGTGAGGGAAATCGGAAGGAAGGAAGGAAGGAAGGAAGGAAGGAAGGAAATAAAGAGCACAAACACAAAAAAATACAGACTGAATATCTCATTATCATTTCTGTATTGCCGAGGAAAAACGAAAAAGAAAGGAAAGAAAATAAGGAAGAAACGAAAAAAATCCATATCTTTTTTGCTCTACTGAGGAAAAAATGAAGGAAGTGGCAAAGGAAGGAAGGAAAGAAGGAAATAAAAAAGAAGCCAAAAAAAAAAAAAGCGCATAGCTGAGGGAAAAATTTCGTTATAATATTTTTAATTTGTACATCACCAACACCTGAACGTGAAGGAGGATGGGAAGAAGGGGAAAAGGGGCTCAGGGAAGGATTGAAGGAAAGAATGAATGAATGAATCAAGGAAGGAAGGAATGGAGGTAGGAAGAAAAATGAGAGGAAAAATATTAGGAAGGAAGGAAGTGAAAAAAATGGGAGAGGAAAAAAGAAATCGAGAGAAAGGAAGGAAGGGAGGAAGAAAATAATGAAATAAGGAGAAAGGATGAAAGGAGAGAAAGGGAAGAAAGGAGGAAGAAAGGGGGGAAAGGACTGATGGAATAAATGAATGAAGGAAACGGAAGATTGAAGGAATGAAGGGAGGAAGACAGGAAGGAAAAATGAATGAAGGGAAAGAATGAAGGAATGAAGAAATCTAAATAAAGGAGAGGAAGAAAAAAAAGAATGAAAGGGGGAAGAAGGAGAGAAGAAGGGAGTAAAGGAAAAGAGGAAAACGAAGGAAGGAAGGAAAAAGGAAGCGTGATTGGTCGAAATATTCAAGAAAACACTCATCAATAACCGGTGACTGGCAGGGAGAGGCAGGGCGCACGCTGACTGGGCAGAGAGGGGGGTGGGTGGGCTGGAGGGGGTATGGGGAAGGAGAGGAGACAGGGGAGACTAGGGGGCCAGATGGGGTTGGGATAAGTTGGTGGGCGTATTGAAGAGGAAGGAGAGGCGTGAGTGAGGGAAGAGAGGGAGGGAGAGAGTGGGGGGGTGAAGGGGGGGTTAGTGAGTGGGAGGTAGGAGGGGGTAAGGGTGGAGGGGTGCAGAGGGGTAGGTTAGTTAGGGGGGAGACTTGCAAGGGGGGAGTGAGAGAGAGAAGTAGGGGAGGGGACGGTTGAGGAAGCTAGGAGGCAAGGGGGTGGGGGGGGGGGGGAGAGAGAGAGAGAGAGAGAGAGAGAGAGAGAGAGAGAGAGAGAGAGAGAGAGAGAGAGTGAGAGAGAGAGAGAGAGAGAGAGAGAGAGAGAGAGAGAGAGAGAGAGAGAGAGAGAGGAAGGGGTTAGCGGCAGGCGGGAGAAAAAACTAAGAGGCAGAAAGAGGAAAGGGGAGAGAGAGACGGCAAGGAGAGGAAGGGGGAGAGAGAAGGAAGGAGAGGAAGGGAAGAGGTAACAGGGGAGGGGATAAGAGGCAAGGATAATTTCATGTATTTTTTTTTGTAAGGGAGGGGGGGGGGAGTGAAGAGGACAGGGGTAAAAGAAAGGGAAGGGGGGTGATAGGGGTGAGGGAAACTTGCATCTGGATCTTGGAAGGGGGCGGCAGGGGAGAGGGATAAGTAAGTAAAGGCTGGCAGGGGGATGAGGTAAGGGGGGGGAATATAAGTAACGGGAAGGGGGTGGTAGGGGAAGGGGGCGGAAGGAGGGGGTAGGTAAGTAAAGGTTGGTAGGGGAACGAAAAAGGGGGGATGTATAAGTAGTTTGGGAAGGGAAGGGGAGGGGAAAGGGAAAGGAAGGGGAAAGGGAAGGGGAAAGGGAAGGGGAAGGGGAAAGGGAAGGGAAGGGAAGAGGAAAAGGAAGGGGAAGGGGAAGGGGAAGAGGAAGAGGAATGGAAGGGGGTAAGTATGGCAAGGATTGATGAGGCAGCTGGAACGGTTTGTGGCTGAGGAAGGAAGGAAGGAAGGAAGGAAGGAAGCGTGTGAAGGAAGGAAGGAAAAGAAGGAGGAGGAGGAGGCAGCAGTGGAATGAAGATGGAGGAGGAGAAAGATTGGGGGAGGAAGACGTAAAGGCGGTGAGAAGAGGAAAAAGGAGGAGGAGGAGGAGGTGAAAGGAAGAGGAAGAAAGTGTGAGGGAAAGGTGGAAAGGGATGAAGGTGAGAGGAGGAGGATGTGTGTGTGTGTGTGTGTGTGTGTGTGTGTGTGTGTGTGTGTGTGTGTGTGTGTGTGTGTGTGTGTGTGTGTGTGTGTGTATGTATGTATGTAGTATGCGTTTATCTATCTCTCTTTCTATTCATCTAAGTATAAAGGAAGAGAGGAAGGGAAGAACGAAGGGTAGATAGGAATGAAAAAAAAAGAAAGAGCAATGAAAAAGGGGAATGATGAAATGAATAAACGAAAGAAAAGAGAAATGAAGGAGAGGGAAAGAAAATGAAAAAAAGAATATGGAAAAAAATAAGAAAAGAAGGAAACAGAAAAGAAAGAAGGAAGGAAGGAAGTGAGGAAGCAAGGAAACAAGGGAGGAAGGGAGAGAGGAAGGGAAGGAGGAAGAGAAAAAAAAGGTAAATTGAACGGAAAAAGAAAGAAACAGGAAAAAGAAAAAAAAGAATGAATAAATGTTTTAGTGAGGGAATGAAGGAAGAAAACAAAGAAGGAAAGCAAGAGCGAAAAATGAATGAATGAAGGAAGGAAGGAAAGAAGGAAGGGAAGGAAGGAAAAAAATATCTACCATTGTTTTTGGGTGGAAATAGAGGAAGAAAGGAATGAAGGAAGGAAACAAAGAAGGAAAGCAAGACCAAAAAAAAGTGAATGAAGGAATGAAGGAAGGAAGGAAGGAAAGAAGGAAGGAAAAAAATATCTACCAGAATTTTTAGGTGGAAATAGAGGAAGAAAAATGACCAACAAAAAGAGAAGCAAAGAAGGTGACGATGAAGGATGTGAAGAAGGAAAAAAAAAAAAATAGAAAAAAGGAAGAAATAAATAAATGGAAGGATGATTCAAAAGCAAGGAGAAAAGGAATAAAAGGAGGAAGAAAGAAAAAAAAGCTGTCGGTGGAGGATGTAGAAAAAAGAGAGAAAGAGAAAATAAACAAACAGGAAGAAGGGAATAGGTGGAAGGATGGGTTAGGAGGAGGAGGAGGAGGAGGAGGAGGAGGAGGAAGAGGAGGAAGGCGAGAAGAAAGTAGGATTCAAACGGACCCCAAGGAGCAGATGTTGGGAGAGGAGGGTGTCGGAGGAAGGACTTTGGATGGAGATAGATGGAGGAAGAGGAGGAGGAGGAGGGAGAGAAATGCACAAGGAGGAACCGGAGAAGGAGGTAAAAAAAGGGAAAAGAGGAGAAGGAGGAAGAGCAGAAGGAGGAGGAGGAAGAGAAGGAGGAGAAAAAAATGAAGGAGGAACAAGTTGGTGGAGGAGGAGAACCACGAGGAAGAGGAGGATAAGCAAGAGGAGGAAGAGTAGGAAGACGAAGAGGAGGAGGAAGAGGAAGAAGAGGAGGAAGGAGAGTGTAACAACTGCTTCTATTCAACTTGCTTCATCTATCACGGCTTAGGTCACGCCCCCGCCCCCCCCCTCCTACGCCCCCCTCCCCTCTCCGCCCCCCGCCCCCCGTCGCTCGCTTTAACACGGTAAATTAATCTTCCTCGAGTCCTCTAACGAAAAAAAAATTGAATCTGGGAATATGTAAACCGGGAAGCGAACTGGGGCGAGGGAACGGCCGTGTGTGTGTGTGTGTGTGTGTGTGTGTGTGTGTGTGTGTGTGCGTAAGGGATGAGGTTGCGTTAGGTCCATGGCTTTAAGAGATCAAGAATTTAGCCGCGCACACACACACACACACACACACACACACACACACACACAGGGGATCAGACGCCTGAGCCGATTCAATTTTTCCTTCTTGCAAGTGTACGGGCTTTGTTCTTGGCGATAGTGGAGACTTCGATTCTTTTTAGGCATTGCTCTCATGACCCGACTGCAGACCTCTCGGATAAACTAAGAGAAAGTCCCTTCAGATGTATGTTATTTAGTTATCTATTCGTGAGGGCGATAGGAAGGGAAACATGTAAATAGATTAAACCAGAACCTTTGCCGGAGCAGGAAGGAATACACCGCCTACACGATGAAATTAAAACCTTGCCTATGCAGAATGGAGTACACTAACATTAGAGAGAGAACCAAATGAAAAGATAAAAGCAGGAAGGAGAGATGAAATTAGAACCTTTGCCGGAGCAGGAAGAAGGAGAGATGAAATTAGAACCTTTGCCGGAGCAGGAAGGAGAGATGAAATTAGAACCTTTGCCGGAGCAGGAAGGAGATATGAAATTAGAACCTTTGCTGGAGCAGGAAGAAGGAGAGATGGAATAAGAACCTTTGCCGGAGCAGGAAGGAGAGATGAAATGAGAGATGGAATAAGAACCTTTGCCGGAGCGGGAAGAAGGAGAGATGAAATTAGAACCTTTGCCGGAGCGGGAAGAAGGAGAGATGAAATTAGAACCTTTGCCGGAGCGGGAAGAAGGAGAGATGAAATTAGAACCTTTGCTGGAGCAGGAAGAAGGAGAGATGAAATTAGAACCTTTGCCGGAACGGGAAGGAGAGATGAAATTAGAACCTTTGCTGGAGCAGAAGGAGAGAGGAAATTAGAACCTTTGCCGAAGCAGGAAGGAGAGATGAAATTAGAACCTTTGTTGGACCAGGGAGGAGGAGAGATTAAATTAGAACCTTTGCCGGAGCAGGAAGAAGGAGAGATGAAATTAGAACCTTTGCCGAAGCAGGAAGAAGGAGAGATGAAATTAGAACCTTTGTTGGACCAGGAAGGAGGAGAGATGAAATTAGAACCTTTGCCGGAGCAGGAAAAAGGAGAGATGAAATTAGAACCTTTACCGGAGTAGGAAGAAGGAGAGATGAAATTAGAACCTTTGTTGGACCAGGAAGGAGGAGAGATGAAATTAGAACATTTGCCGGAACAGGAAGCACACTAACACGAGGCAGAAAAACAGGTGGACAGATGAAACTAGAACCTTTGCCGGAGCAGAATGGAGTAACACTAACATCAGGCAGAGCACCAGGTAGAAAGATGAAACTAAAACCTATACCGGGGCAGGAAGGAGTACACTAACGTCAGACAGAGGACCTGGTGGAGAGACGAAACTATATAGAACCTTGCAGTAACACACACACACACACACACACAAAAAAAAAAAAAATGTGAAAAGCCTGCGTTCTACATTCGACTAAATAATAATAGCTGTCGATGATAATGATAGCAGTGAGGTGATGTTTTTGTTGTCATAATTGTTGTTGGTGGTGGTAGTGAAATTGGTGTCAGTGTTAATGTTAGCGTTGGTGTAGGTGATGGAGGTGTTGGTGTGGCCGTGCTGGTGTTGGCGTTGGTGGTGTTGATGGTGTTGGTATTGGTGTTGGTGGTATTAGTGCTGGTGGTATTGGTGTTGGTGGTGTTGGTTTTGGTAGTGGAGGTGTTGGTGTCAGTGTAAGTGTTGGTGTAGGTGATGGAGGTGTTGGTGTTGGCCGTGCTGGTGTTGGTGTTGGTGGTGTTGGTGTGGGTGGCCGCAAACACTTCACCTTCCCCGCAAATATCAATCTCGCGGTGCAGCAGGAGTCAGCGAGTTTAGCAATTGTGTTTGGGCGGCGAGGCGGCAGTGTTGGCGGCGGCGGCGGGAGCGATGGAGGCAGAGGCGGCGGAGGCAGCGTTGGAGGCAGCGGTGTCAGGACTTTTATGCGCAGGTATTTTTCAGGTGAGATTAAACGTCAGTCTTATGATTTATGCGCGCGGCGGTGAAAAGGAGACAGCAAGGGGGTGAAGAGGGCCGTAATTTTTCCCACAAATATGATTAGCATTGAAATTAGAATGTAGAAAGGGTATCGTGGGGGGGGGGGGGGGTTAGGGGGGTTAGGTTAGGCTTAGAGTGGGTGGAAGGAGGAAAGGGAGGAGAGGGAGGGAAGATAATTGTGTGGTGAGTCTCCTCTTCTTTCTCCCTTCATTAACATTTTAGTGCTATGTCTTTTCTCTCTTTATTTTCCTCTCTCTCTCTCTCTCTCTCTCTCTCTCTCTCTCCTCTTCTTCCTTTTAACTTACTTCTTCCCTTTTTTATTCCTCTTAGCTTCTTTTCCCCATCTTCCTCCACCCTCCCTCTCCTTCCCTTTTCACATTCCTCTCTCTTTCTCCTCTCATTTCTCCTTCCCACTGGTCATCTTCTCTCCTTCTCTTGTCTTCACTTTTTCTCCTCCTTTCCTCAGTCCCCCCTCTCTCTCCCTTCCCCTCATCCTTCCCACCCTTCTCTCTTCCCCTGCTCTTCCACTCCCCTCCTTTTGTTGTTATCCATCTTCTCTACCCTCATTTCTGTATCTTTAATCTCCCTCTCCCGTCTTTTCTTCCTCCAACTCTCCTATGCCTCTCTTCTCTCTCCTTCTTCCAGCCTCCCTTACCTCCCACACTTCCTCTCCTTCCCTTTCTCTCTTCCTCCCACTCCCAGTATTTCTTCCTCTCCCCTTCCTTCTTTTCCTCTCTTCTCCTTTCCTTCTCTCTCTCTGTTTCTTATTTCCAGCTTACCCTTTCCTTTTTCCCTCCCACTTCCCTCTCCTGGTCCCCTCCTTTCTTCCTCTCTTTTTTCCCCTACTTCCTCTCTCTCTTCTCCCTCTCCCCTTTTTATCTCCCACTGTCCCTCTTTTTCTCCTTTCCCCTTCCCCTTATATCTTTTTTTCTCCCTACCGCTGTTCTACATCCCTGCATTCTCCCCTTTCTTCTTCCCCTCTTTTCTCTTTTTCCTGCCTCCCTTTTCCCTCTCCCTGTCTTCCTTCCACTTCTCTCTTGTCTTCCTTGCGATCTCCCACACACCTCCTATCTTTCCCTTCCCTTTCTTCTTCTCCCCTCCTTCCCCTCTCCCTCTCATGTTTTCCTCCCATTTCCCTCTCATCTTCCTAGCGCTCTCCTACACACCTCCTATCTTTCCCTTCCCTTTCTTCTCCTCCTCTTCTACCCACTTCTCTCTCCTCCTTCCCTCTCCCTCTCCCGTCTTCCCTTCCACTCTCCCTCTCCAATCAGCCACCGAACAACTAGCCGAGTCAACACTGCGCCTCTCACCTGGCTGAAGGAAAGCCAATTAATTACCTGGACTGTCCTCACCTGCGTAAATCTGTTTAAACGAGCCGCCGGATTGAGGGAGGGAGCGGGAAATGGAACGGAAAGACAGAGGGGAGTTAAAAAGGAGAGGAAGAGGGGAAAGAAATTAAGGGAAGAGGGAGAAAGCGCAAATAATAAAAGAGGAAAATATAAAAAAAAGAACGATTGAATGATTGTAAAGGGAAGATAAAGAAAGAAGGGCAGTTAAAAAGGAGAGGAAAACGGAAAGAAATGAAGGGAAGAGGCAGAAAACCCAAATTATATAAGAGGAAAATAAAAAAAAGAGAGAACGATTGAATGAATGTAAAAGAAAGCGAAATAAAAGGAAAGAATAAATGGGACGGAAAGACATAGGGGAGATAAAGAGGAGAGGAAGAGGGGAAAGAAATTAGGGGAAGAGGCAGAAAGCGCAAATTATATAGAAGGAAAACAAATAAATAAATAACGATTGAATGAATGTAAAGGGAAGAGTAAGAAAGATGAGAAAGAAAGGCAAAGGGGAGATAAAAAAGAGAGGAAGAAGGGAGATAAAATAGAAACGTAGAGAGCGCAAATTATATGAGGAAAATGAATAAAGAAAGAGCAACTGAATAAATATAAATGAACACATATATAAAGATTAAGAAAGGGGAGGAACAGATGGAATGGAAGGTCAAAGGGGAGTTGAAAAGAAGAGAAAGAGGGGAAATAATCAGGGAAAGAGGTAGAAAGCGCAAATTTTGATATGTTGTAGGCAAATATATGAACAAACAAAAGCTGAACGAATGTAAAAATGAAACATGTATATTAAGATTAAGAAAGGGGAGGACCAGATGGGACGGAAAGACAAAGGGGAATAAAAAGAAGTGAAGGAGGGGAAAGAAATTAAGAGAAGAGGCAGAACACGGAAATTGTTAGATGAAAACACATAAAAAAGAACGATTGAATGAACGTAAAAGGAACGTGTATATAAAGAGTCTGGAAGGGGAGGATAAAGTGAGACAGAAAAAGATGGAAAAAGATGTGAGAGAAAAACATAAAGACGCGTGAGAAATAAAACAATAAGGAAGGAAGATTATACTGTCAGAAAACAATAAAGAATGAAGTAGTTAAAAAAGATCATAACGTGAAAAAGATAACATGAGATGGAAAATATAAGAGTAAGAAAAGAGGATGAGGGAAAACAATCAGACTGCCAAGATATCAAGAAAATTAGAAGAAAAAAAATTCTGCTGATGGAAAACAAAATGAAAAAGACGATTAAAAGCCATAAAAGAAAGAAAAACATTAGATGGAAAAGAAAAGAAAGGCGGATGAAGGAAAACAATCAGACTGCGAAGATATCAAGAAAATTAGAGAAAAAAAGAGATTCTGCTGATGGAAAGCAAAATGAAAAAGACGATTAAAAGCCATAAAAGAAAGAAAAACATTAGATGGAAAAGAAAAGAAAGGCGGATGAGGGAAAACAATCAGACTGCGAAGATATCAAGAAAATTAGAGAAAAAAGGAGATTCTGCTGATGGAAAGCAAAATGAAATAGACGATTAAAAGACATAACAGAAAAAAAAAGATGAAAAATAGAAAGGTAAGCAAAGTAGACGAGTAAAGAAATCACACACAAAAGATTATATGACAAAAAAAGGGGAGATAAAAAGGAGAGGAAGAGGGAAAAGAAATTATGGGAAGAGGTAGAAAGCGCAAAGTTTATAAAAAGAAAATAGATAAAGAAAGAACGATTGAATGAATGTAAAGGGAAGATTACTATAAGGGAGGGAGAAATGAAAAACAGATTATACTCGAAGAAAACAAGAAAGCAAAAGGAAAACGACTATTAAAAGATATAAGAATAAAAACTAACGGAGAACACAATAACCAGAGATTGAAATAGAAGAGTCTAATATGTGAGGAAAGTCAGAAAGAGCAAATTATGTTGGTTAAAAATAAATAAAAACGACGGTTGAACGAACATAAGAGGAACATGGAGAAAGGGGAGAGGGGAAGATGAAGTGAGACGGAAGGACAAAGGTGGGGAGAAAAATAGTGAAAAGGGGAAGAAATACGCAAAAAAAAACCTAAATACGAATAAATAAAGAAAAATACGTAGATAAAATATAATGATGAAAACGATATCAAAGGGAATCATTTAACAGAGGACGAAAAAAAATAATAAATATCACGGGCTTCTAAATGCGAGGAAGGTGAAAATCAGGAAACGCAAATTGAGGTTAAGAGAAAAATACGTAGAACAACAAAAGAGAGAATGAATAAAAGGAACATAAAGAGAGATCCGGAATGAGAGAGGGAGCAATGAGGCGGAAAGACAAAGGTGGAGGAGAGAGAAAAGAGGGAAAGAGAAAGAGAGTAGGAGGGAAGAAAGTGAAATTAGTAAAATGGGGAAACGCAAATTACACTGGGAATAAGAGGAAAGATATGCTGAAAAAGGACACGAGGAGAAATTGAACATAGAAAAAAGGAGTAAGAGGAGATAAAATGCAAGAGTAAAGAGGAAGGAAACTAAGATGAAAACTGTGTTAAGCGGAAAATGTGAAAAAAATACCATGATTGAAAATAATAAAACCATAAGAAGATGAAAATTGTGTTAAGCGGGAAATGTGAAAAAAAACTCTACCATGATCGAAAAAAATGAGGCGGAAAGACAAAGGTAGAAGAGAGAGAAAAGAGGGAAAGAGAAAGAGAGTAGGAGGGAAGAAAGTAAAATTATTAAAATGAGAAGAATGGGGGAAATGCAAATTACACTGGGAATAAGAGGAAAGATATGCTGAAAAAGAACACGAGGAGAAATAGCACGTGAGAAAAAGAAGTAAAAGGAGATAAAATGCAAGAGAAAAGTGGAAGGAAACTAAGATGAAAATTGTGTTAAGCGGAAAATGTGAAAAAAATACCATGATTGAAAATAATAAAACCATAAAAAGATGTAAACCGGAATCAAATGCAACTGGGGAAAAAAAAAACGTTGAAAATATAAGTAGCAAACAAACAAACAAACAAAAAGCTGATAAATGGGAAAAGAGATACCCAACACAAATTATGAGTAAACAAAACAAGAAAAACGAAAAATCCCATAAACAAAGAACCGAAAGGACACGAAAGGGGAAGCGGCTAATAACATAAACGAATAAATAAGGTGAGAACGTAAAAGCATCCAACGATATCAATGCCTGAGAGGAGTGAAGTGAGAGAGGGAGAGAGATGACAAAAGTGTAAGCAGAACAGTACGGTATTAGGGGGGGGGGGTGGAGAGAGAGAGAGGGGGGGAGAGAGAGCGAGAGCGAGAGCGAGAGAGAGAGAGAGAGAGAGAGAGAGAGAGAGAGAGAGAGAGAGAGAGAGAGAGAGAGAGAGAGAGAGAGAGAGAGAGAGAGAGAGAATGAAATAACAGACAAACAGATATAGAGAAATAGACAACAGACAAAGAGAAAAGAGACAGACACATTCCTAAAGAAAAAAAAAAATGCCAGAAACAGACAAACAAACAGATTATTATACTATCTTCCATATACGAAAAAAAACATGGAAAAAGAAAAAGAGAAAAATGAACTTCAGCACCGCAAAAGCATCGAAAACAGGGAGGAAAGAAGATGAAAGGGGGAAGAACAAACAGACGGGAAGGGAGAGAAAAACAGGAGCGGAGCAAAAATAACACGAGTGAGGAAGGAAAGAAAATTACCAGAGAGCTGAAGACCTAGTGCTCGACCGCCGCTACCCGAGTGTCGCCGCCGCAGACGATTTCACAAACATCACTCCGACTCTGAAAAGTGTGTAGTGCCCCCCCCCCAGTTTTCGCTGTCGCTGCCCTGAAAGGCGTGTAGTGGCTCCCGCCCGTTTTTGGCAATCCAAAAAGGTGTGCAGAAGTAACTAAGTGACAGGTTAAATTTTGATGGTCTATAACTCTTGGAATTACACACGAAAGGAGGAACTGAGGAGCAAACTGAGGAGAAAATATAATTGGTAGTGAAAAAACAAAGCAAAGATTGAGGAGGAGAAGGAGGAAGAAAAGAAGGAAGAGGAGCAGGAGGAGGAGGAGGAGGAGGAGGAGGAGGAGGAGGAGGAGGAGGAGGAAGTGGAGGCTATGAATTAAGGACAAGGAAAAACAGAAACTTGAAAAGGATAAAAATGGGAAAAAGGGAATAAAACCAGAAAATAGAAAAATATATGGAAGCAAAGGATTGGGGAAGGCGATAACTCTCTCTCTCTCTCTCTCTCTCTCTCTCTCTCTCTCGACGGTAAACATCCTCCGGGGTCACCATAAACCTTCCCGCCTCGACTCGCTGATCTGTGGACTCGCAAGACACGAAATAAGGTGAACGGATAATGAGTCTACACCCTCCCCTCCCCCCCTCCTCCTTCCCTGCCCCCCTTACCTCCCCCTTCCCCTCCTTTTAATACCCTCCATTCCCCTCTAGTCTCTTTATTTTTTTCCTTTTCTTCGTTTATATTATTTTTTTTTATCTCCCTCTCACCTCCCTCCTCTTTTTCCTTCTTAGATATTACTATAGGCAGACATCTTTCCTCTCTCTCTCTCTCTCTCTCACTAACGAGCTTCCTTGATTCGACTACTGCCGTTGATGTTTCTCTCTCTCTCTCTCTCTCTCTCTCTCTCTCTCTCTCTCTCTTCATCGTAATCATCAGCATCGTTATATTTTTGTGTTCTTGTTCTTTTTCATTATCAAATTTTCTTCTTCCTCCATTTTCTCCTAATCATTTACCTTTTTTACTTTCTCTTTACTACTTTTTCCCTTTCCTTTTTCTTCTCATTAAAACCTCTCCTCCTCCTCCTCCTCCTCCTCCTTTCCCTTTTCCTCATTTAAACCTCTTTTCCAATCTTCCTCCTCCTCGAATAGTCTTCTCCACCAATCCTCCTCCTCCTCCTCCTCGACTAAGTGATCCTCCATCCTCAGTAGGGTCTTTAGGTCTTCTCTGGAGGCTCGAAATTAATCAGATTGGAGGCCCATTGTGTGAAGGCCTAAAGGAGGGGGGTGGGGATGAAGGGAAGGGAGGGAGGTGGTAAGGGAGGCTCGGCGGTGGTCATTAGTAGGGCAGAAGGTGTAGGCAGGGCGAGATAACTGTGTGTAGCGCCGCCAGATAACAGTAGTTGGTTTAGATAGGCGAGGACGAGGAGGGAGGCGAGGGGTTAAACGCTTAGGACGAGTAGGAGGACGAGGAGAAAGAGGATGAGGAGGGGGAAGGGGAGAAGGAAAAGGAATAAAAGAAAAAGAGACGGAGAGGGAAGAGGAGAAAAAAGGAGGCGGAATAGGAAGAAAAGAACAGAGAAATATAATATGAGATGGAGGAGGAGTAGGAGGAGAAAAGGGAAAAGGAACAGAAGAACGAGAGACGGAGGGGGAGGAGGAGGGGGGGTGAAATGACGAGGAAGAGAAGGAAAAGGAGAAGGAAGAAGATTAAAAGAAAAATATAAAAAGAGACGGACTGGGAAATGGAGGATTGGGGAAATAAAAATAAAAAGAAACGGAGAGAGAAAGGGAGGCGTAGAAGAAGAAAAAGAAGAAAAATATGAAAAGGAATGGGAAGAGGAGGATTACAAGAAGGAATAGGAGAAAAATAAGAAATGGAGGGAGAAGAGGAGGGTTAAAATAGAATAGAAGAGGCCGATGGGGAGGAGAATGATGATGATTACAAGAGAAAAAGAAAGAAGAAGAATATGAGACGAAGGAAAAAGAGGAAGATGAAAAGTTACAGAAGGAAAAGAAGACGAATAAGGACGAGGAAAATTAATGAGGAAAACGAGACGGACAGGAAAAGAAGATTCAATAGGAAGGACGCAAACGAGGAGGAAAAAGAGGAGGAGGAAGAGGAAGAGAACTACGCCGAGGAGGAGGTAAACGAGAACAATAATTGGGGATAAAAGGGGAAGAACGCAGAAGAAGAGGAGGAAGAGGAGGAAGAGGAAGAAAGGAGGAGGGGGAAAAGGAGGAAGAGGAAGAAAGGAGGAGGAGGAAGATGAAAGGAGAAGCAAACACGAGGAACTGACTGTGGAGGAGGAGGAGGAGGAAGAAGAAGAAGCCGTTGAAGAAAAGAAGGAAGATGAAGAAGATAAAGAAAAGGATGGAGAAGATGATGCCGTGGAGGAGGGAAAGGAGAAGGGAAAGTATTAAATACTAGGAGGAAAAAGAAAGGAAAATATGCCCTGGAGGAGTGAAAAGAAAATGAGAAAGAGGAGGAAGTGGTGGAGTAGAAAGATGAAGAGGAAGAGGAGCACGAGGAGGTGGAGTAGTAGAGAGAAGAGGAAGAGAAGGCGGTGGAAGGAGTGGAGAAGGAAGAGGAGGAGATGAACAAGAACAATAACGGGGGTAAAAAGGAAGAACAAAGACGAAGAGGAGGAAGAGAAAGAGTAGCAGGAAGAAGAGGAAGAGAAGGAGTAGCTAGAGGAAGAGGAAGAGGAGTAGCAGGAGGAAGAGGAAGAGGAAGAGAAGGAGTAGCAAGAGGAAGAGGAAGAGAAGGAATAGAAGGAGGGAGAGGAAGAGAAAGAGTAGAAGGTAGGAAGAGGAAGAGAAAGACAAAGAGAGAAGGAAAGAGTAGGCCTATACGAGGAAATGGCTGTAAAGGAGGCGAAGGCTGTTGAGGAAAAGAAGACGAAGATGATGATAATGAGAATGATGAGGAAAATACCAAAAAGAAGAAGAAGGAGAAGGAATCAGAGGAGTATAGAACGACGCTGAGAAGGTACAAGCGGAGGAGGTGGAAGAGGAAGAAAAGTTAAGAAGAAGAAAGAGGAGGAGGAGGTAGAGGAAAATAAGAAAAAGAAGAAGAAGGAGAAGAAAATCAGAGGAGTATAGAACGATGCTGTGAAGGTACAAGCGGAGGAGGTGGAAGAGGAAGAAAAGTTAAGAAGAGGAGAAAGAGGAGGAGGTGGAGGAGGACGCCGACGAGGAGGAGGTGGATGAGGACACAAGGGCAGAGATGAAGGTCAGATATGTGAGTGGAAGGCTTTCTCCCGATAATGGCCTGATCCACTGTGCTGCAAATACCACACTAACGACCCGGGGCCTCTCGTGGGTGCTCCGGGCGATGGGGGGGAGGGGGGAAGGAAGGGGAAGGAGAGTGGTGGAGAGGAAGAGAGAGGAGGATTGTGGGATGGAGATGGGAAGAAGGATAGTGGATGAGAGAAGGAAAACAGTAAGAGGGGGAAAAGGAAGAAGATAGAGGAAAGAAGGAGAGAAGGTGAGGAGGAAAGAGAGTAGGAGGGAGGGGAGAAGGAGGAAAAAAAGAAGGAAAATGGGAAAGAAGAAAGGGGATTAGTGAGAGAGAGAGAGAGAGAGAGAGAGAGAGAGAGAGAGAGAGAGAGAGAGAGAGAGAGAGAGAGAGAGAGAGAGAGAGAGAGAGAGAGAGAGAGAGAGAGAGAGAGAGAGAGAGAGAGAGAGAGAAGGATTGCAGGAAGGAAGGAAGGGGACAATGGAATGAAAGGAAAGGAAGGGAGGGGAGGAAGACCGTGAGAGGGATGGATGGGGAAAAAGGAAAGGCAGGAACAAAAAAAAAAGAGGAAAGAGGAAAGTTGTGAGTAATGGAGAGAGAAAAGTGATGGTAAAAAGTTAGAAGAGAGGAATGAAAAGGATGGACGGAAGGGGAAGAGACGGTACAGAAAAAAAGGACAGAGGAAAGGAGAAAGTTGTGAGGAATGGGGAAAGAAAATGCAGGAAAAAATACAAAGAATAGGGAGAGAGAGAGAGAGAGAGAGAGAGAGAGAGAGAGAGAGAGAGAGAGAGAGAGAGAGAGAGAGAGAGAGAGAGAGAGAGAGAGAGAGAGAGAGAGAGAGAGAGAGAGAGAGAGAGAGAGAGAGAGAGAGAGAGAGAAGGATTGCAGGAAGGAAGGAAGGGGACAATGGAATGAAAGGAAAGGAAGGGAGGGGAGGAAGACCGTGAGAGGGATGGATGGGGAAAAAGGAAAGGCAGGAACAAAAAAAAAAGAGGAAAGAGGAAAGTTGTGAGTAATGGAGAGAGAAAAGTGATGGTAAAAAGTTAGAGAAAGAGAGGAATGAAAAGGGATGGACGGAAGGGGAAGAGACGGTACAGAAAAAAAAGGACAGAGGAAAGGAGAAAGTTGTGAGGAATGGGGAAAGAAAATGCAGGGAAAAATACACAAAGAATAGGAAATATGAGCTTTGCAAGGAAAGAGCGAAGAAAAAGAGGAGAGAAGAGGAGAGGAAGGGAGAGAGAGAGAGAGAGACAGTAGGAAAAAGAACTAGAGGAAAGGATAGAGAGGGAGGGATAAATGGACAAAGAGAGGGGAGGAAGAGGGAAGTGAGGAAAAATAAATACAGAAAAGAAGGATATGGAAAGAGAAGGATAAGAAGGAGGGAAAAAGGAAAGGAAAAGAAAGCCAAGAGGTAAGAAGAGCAGTTAACAGTAAAAGAAAAAAAGTAGAAAAGGAGGAGACAGAAAAAGAGGAAAGAACCGGAAGAAGAAAAGTGACAGAGGAGAACAAGAGGAAAAGAAGGAAAAAAAGAGGGGCATGAAGAAGAAGACGAAATTGACAGGAGAGAAGGATGAGAAAGAGGAGGAGGAGAAGGTGGAGGAGGAAGACAGAGCGAAAGGTGGAGAAGAAGAAGAAAAAGGATGACAAAGGAGGGGAAACGAAAAGGAAAACACTAGGACAGGAGGACAAGAGGAAAGGACAAGACAAAAAAAAGGGGGAGGGGGGTCAGGAAGAGAGGACAAAACCATTAGGGTCGCGGAGATATATATGGCGGTGTGTGGAGGAGGAGGAGGAGGAGGAGGAGGAGGAGGAGGAGGAGGAGGAGGAGGAGGAGGATATCAAGCTAAGTCTCGAGGGTGAGCGAATACCGGCTTTAGGGCATCCAGGTGTGTGTGTGTGTGTGTGTGTGTGTGTGTGTGTGTGTGTGTGTGTGTGTGTGTGTGTGTGTGTGTGTGTGTGGACGAAGATGAATGAAGCCCTCAAGTTCCATTAAGAGGCAAGGGGCAAGGGGCAGGGTGGTGGTGGTGGTGGTAGCGGTGGTGTTGCTTCGCTCGTAATTAATTCAAGTTGACGCTGCTGCTGTTTGGGTTAATGTGATTTATGGCTAACTATGTACATACACCCACCTCCTCCTCCTCCTCCTCCTCCTCCTCCTGCCTTCCCTTCTGCTCGCCACTTCTTCCTTTCATCGTCTCAAGTCACCCGGTGTTTTGTCCTGTGTGTGTGTGTGCGTGTGCGTGTGCGTGTGTGTGTGTGTGTGTGTGTGTGTGTGTGTGTTTTACCTCTCCCTCTCGCCCATAAATCGTCTCCCTCTGGTTATTCTCTATTGATCTATTGCCATCTGTCTTGAAATTTATGTGTGTTTTCCTTCATACATCTTTATCTATCTATCTGCCTATCTATCTGTCTTATGCATGAAGCCGTTTATCTCTCTTCCTTTTATGGAGTTGTGCATCGGCTGTGTTTGTTTGTGTTTTTTGCCTCTGTGTGTGTGTGTGTGTGTGTGTGTGTGTGTGTGTGTGTGTGTGTGTGTGTGTGTGTGTGTGTGTGTGTGTGTTTGCCTATCTGTCTTTTCTACGTTAACATTGATCTTCGTACTTACTGAGGGATGTTTCAGTCTGCTTTTATGTTTGTGTCGGTTAGTTTTTTTGTGGGAGTGGTGGTGTTTTATGTGAATGCGAGTGTATGTGTGTATGTTTGTTTGTTCGAGACCCTAAGTTAATATCACCTTCTGCGAATCAAATACTACGTCATCTCCAGCTGTTCGTCCCAGAGGCCTCTCCGATCTAAAGGTTAATGACGCCACAACCACCAAAAGCATTATGATTATTTTCCCCTCCACCACCACCACCACCACCACCAATGTGATCATCTCTACTACCAACCACAGAGATTTATATAACATTCCCATTGCTACCACCACCACCACCACCACCACCACCCCGTCCCCACCACCACCAGTACGATTATCTCTACCACCAACCACAGAGATTTATAAAACATTACTATTGCTGCTACACCACGACCAGCATCACCACTACCACCACCACAACAACAATAAAAACAACGGTAAAAATGTTAACAGCAACAACAACAACTCAACAGCAGCAGCAAAACAAACAAACAAACAAACATCAGGGCCACTCAAAGAACAAACACAACGACATAAACAAAAAAACAAACAAACAAAAACAAACACAGGAAGGAAACACATGAGCCTCCCCCCGAACCCCTTCACCCCCACCTCCTTCAGCGCCTCG
>NC_066529.1:8947392-8962392 GCF_024679095.1 Eriocheir sinensis
ACACGTACGCGCCATTCCAATGAGTCCTCCCATTTGGAAACTTGTGCTGAGGTATAACACTAAAGAATTATTTATTTATTTATTTTGAAAACAATTCGTCTTTCATGCGTCAGTTTTATTTTCCACGGTAATAACTTTTCCGATTTTTTTTCATTTTTTTTTCTTCATGAGACTCGGCTGTTCAACAGAAAAAAAAACTCAAATACATGATTCTACAAAAGGAATATCTGTCGAGTTTCATGACAGCTGATCAATCTGGGCTGAAGTAATGGCTAGACACTTCTCTCTTAAAAGCGTTCCCGCAGTAGGAAGGAGGATATACAGAAGAAGGAAGACTGTTTAGGAAGGAGGATATACAGAAGAAGGAAGACTGTTTAGGAAGGAGGATATACAGAAGAAGAGACTGTTTAGGAAGGAGGATATGCAGAAGAAGAAAGACTGTTTAGGAAGGAGGATGTACAGACGAAGGAAGACTGTTTAGGAAGGAGGATATACAGACGAAGGAAGACTGTTTAGGAAGGAGGATATGCAGAAGAAGGAAGACTGTTTAGGAAGGAGGATATACAGACGAAGGAAGACTGTTTAGGAAGGAGGATATACAGAAGAAGGAAGACTGTTTAGGAAGGAGGATATACAGACGAAGGAAGACTGTTTAGGAAGGAGGATATACAGAAGGAAGACTGTTCAGGAAGGAGGATATACAGAAGGAAGACTGTTTAGGAAGGAGGATATACAGAAGAAGGAAGACTGTTTAGGAAGGAGGATATACAGACGAAGGAAGACTGTTTAGGAAGGAGGATATACAGACGAAGGAAGACTGTTTAGGAAGGAGGATATACAGACGAAGGAAGACTGTTTAGGAAGGAGGATATACAGACGAAGGAAGACTGTTTAGGAAGGAGGATATACAGAAGAAGGAAGACTGTTTAGGAAGGAGGATATACAGAAGAAGGAAGACTGTTTAGGAAGGAGGATATACAGAAGAAGGAAGACTGTTTAGGAAGGAGGATATACAGAAGAAGGAAGACTGTTTAGGAAGGAGGGAAGACTGTTTAGGAAGGAGGATGTACAGAAGAAGGAAGACTGTTTAGGAAGGAGGATGTACAGAAGAAGGAAGACTGTTTCAGAGTTACCAGTGAACGGGATGAAAAAAAATGAAACAATGAATAACTGTTGCATTAGGAAATTGGACAGCGCGAGGAACGCCGAGTGGATGGGAGGCGTGGAGGCATGCAGTGAGCAGTTCCGGAAAACAGTTAGCATGGAAATGGCGATAGAAGAGAGAAAGGGAAGCACATCACGGCGGAATTTAAAGGCAGAAGAGGATCAGCAAGAAGAGGGCAGTTGATGACGAAGAGATTTTGCTTCATATTCTTAAACACTTCGGCGAGCGAGCACATAATATTTGACAGGAGGAGGAGGAGGAGGAGGAGGAGGAGGAAGCGCGAAGGAACGGGAGAGGAGGCATGACTTCAGGCTTTCGTAAGTTTTTTGGGGCATTTCCAGGGGTAGTTGTATGACCCTTGTGGTAGTTTAACCCTTCTTCCGTATTATGAACCTGAGAAAAAACAATCATGAAAACCTGATAAGCCTTCTCGGTCTTAGAAATTAGTGTATGTGAGGGGCGGAAGGGTACAAAATATTTGACAAGGCTTTCGTAAGGCTTTGGGGCATTTCCAGGGGTACTTGTATGACCCTTGTGGCAGGTTAAGCCTTCCTCCTTATTATGAACCTGAAAAAGAAAAGTCATGACAACCCAATTAGTCTTCTCTGCCTTAGATAACAGTGTATGTGAGGGGCGGAAGGGTCTGAAAATTCCAACCTTTAGTCCTTTACTTCCATTCTGGCGCACGTGTTGTGGGTGAAACAAATGATGCGTACAGATTGGCATCCTTGGCTATGCGCTGCGCAGTAACTCATCATTCTGTGCATGTAACGTGACCGAGCACTTCAAAAAGATATATCATTGGACGCTTCACACCTGCCGCAGCGGATGCCAGTTACCTGTACAGTCCAGGTGAGCGGCGTGTGCGCGGCCGTCGGCATGAAAGGGAATTATTACGTGCACGGGGCCGCGGGACATTTCCTATTATAACGTTGTTGTTGCGAGAATACAGAAATGTGCATTCGAGTTCTACTCTTTTTCAGGTTCAATTTTCAAATCAAACGAAATCATATGCTGCATACATTGTTGACATGGAAAACAATGACTACTACTACTACTACTACTACTACTACTACTACTACAACAACTACTACTACTACTACTACTACTACTACTACTACTACTACAACAACTACTACTACTACTACTACTACTACTACAACAACTACTACTACTACTACTACTACTACTACTACTACTACTACTACTACTACTACTACTACTACTACTACTACTACAACAACAACTACTACTACTACTACTACAACAACTACTACTACTACTACTACTACTACTACTACTACTACTACTACTACTACTACTACTACTACTACAACAACAACAACTACTACTACTACTACTACTACTACTACTACTACAACAACAACTACTACTACTACTACTTTTTTATGTTTTCCGCCTATGGCGCCGGTATGCACTCTTGGTAGGTCCTGATGGCCGGCCCCAGCCCGTTGTGGTGTAGGCAAGTGTTTATAAAGTGGCGCCATCTTGCTTGGCGCATGCTGCCACTCGGAGCTCATCATTGCCCGTCTCTTTTAGAGAGAGAATCTAGATAGGTTTGAAAGGTGGTCTTCTGGACAGCATGTGGGAAGTCTTAGGACACTCGGCGGTGACTGTAAAAACCCAGCTTGTGGCCCAGGCGGAACGCGAGCCCACGTCCTCCTGGACACGGCGCTGTCACGCTAACCACTCAGCCACTGCCTACTACAACGACTATGACAACATCGATAATGATAGCGAAAACGACAACTACGATGACAACAACAGCAACATATCCCCACCACCGCCACGCACGCGGTGTAACAATAAACAACGTAAGAAAAATATCCACAGTGAGCGAATTAAATTTCACGACCTGTTTCCGTCAGCTGCAAGCCTATTATTTTGGGCTCTCGCTATGACGTTTGAAGTATTCTCTCTCTCTCGTATCTTTTATTCATAGTTGCATTTATTATCCAACGACACATTAGTCTTATTTTTGGAATGTAAAACTCTGACCCACTGTTTTGTCTGTGTCTGTCTGTCTTTTCATCTTTTTACTATGACTCTCTTTTTGTCTCGGTCTGTTTTTTTTATTTTTTATATCTGTCTTTTTTTCGCAGTTTTTCTGTCTGTGTCTGTCAGTTTCTCGTAGTGTCTCTTTCTGTGTCCAGTAATCTGTCTGTCTGTGTTTCTCTTTATTGGCATTTCTGTTTGTCTGTCTCGTAATCGAAATATGTTTGTCTGTTTCTTGCAATCCGTCTGTCTGTCTTTTTTTCTCATTTATCATTTTTCTGTTTCTCGCATTGTGTTTCTTTCTTTTCTCTCTCTCTCTCTCTCTCTCTCTCTCTCTCTCTCTCTCTCTTAACGTCTCATTAATTAAGGGAATTCCACCTCTATACTCTAACAGACCTAATTTAGTCACTCTGAAACCCGAGACATCTTACACCCCCCTCTCTCTCTCTCTCTCGTCGTGGTGGGTGTCGGTCCGCCAATTAGGAATGACGAATCGATGTGGTGGCGCGGGGCGACACCTCGGCGGGGCTCGGCGACGGGGCGGCACCTTCGGGATAATTGGCAGGGATGGATTCTTTCTGGAGAGGGGGAAGGGTGGGGGGGAGGGGGGGGGGAGGAAGAGGAGGACAGGAGAGATGGGAAAGAAGAGAGAGGGGCTACAGAAGGGAGAGGTGGCGGGAGGGAAGGGAGAGAGGAGTTTTTTTAAATATTTTTCACAGCGAAGGAAACAGCTCAAGGGCAAAGAGAAAGAAAAAAATAATGAAAAAAAAAGTCCGCAAGGAAAGGAGGGAGGGGGAGGGAGGGTGGAAAGGGAAGGGGAGTGGGGAAAGGAGGGAAAGGAAAGGAGTGGGAAGGATAACGGGGCCAGGAGAAAAGGAGGGGGGAAGGGAGGGATGACGGGAGAGGGAAGAGGGGAAAGGAAAGAGAGGAGATAAGGAGATAGGGGAAAGAAGGGGAAGAAGGAAGGGAGGGAAGGTTTGAGGAGGAAAGTAAGACGTCTCTGGAAGGTGATTTGTCGTGTGTGTGTGTGTGTGTGTACTAGCCTTGCAACACACGTACGTACATATCTACAGAAAAAAAAAATTCTATACCATTGTGGATCTTTCCTGCCTTGCCACTCACCACCACCACCATCACCACCACCACCACAACCACCACCACCACCACCACCACCACCATCACCACCACCATCACCACCACCATTACACACTACTACATCACAACCACTACTCCTATTCCCCTCTACCACCACCACTACTATTTCTACCCCTTCTGTCACCACCACCACCACCACCAACACAACTTTTTTTTTTTTTTTTTTTTTTTTTACGTCGCGGCCTATTGCGCCGGTAGGCTTGTTCCCGGTGGATCCTGATGGTCGGTCCAAGGCTTCTTTCCGGTGGGTCCTGATGGTCGGCCCAGCCCGTTCTGGCGCAGGCGAGTGTTTATAGTGGCGCCATCTTGCATTGGCTCGTGCTGCCCTCCCGGAGCTCATCTTTGATCCTAGAATCTAGAGTCCACCACCACCACTGGTCTTCTGAACCACCACCACCACCACCACCACCAACACAACTTGCTATCCTTCCAGCCACCACCACCACTACCACCACCACCACCACTACTCCCACATTCCCCTCTACCACCACCACTACTATTTCTACCCCTTCTCTCTCACCACCACCACCACCACCACGACCACCATAAACAACAACAACAACAACACGCAGCAATCTCTCGTGGACCCGAACGTAAAATTTCTCTGATGAACACTAACAAGAAGTCTAAATGGGCTTGATATTGGAGCCTTCATTCTGTTACCTGTATGCGGCATTTTCTCTCTCTCTCTCTCTCTCTGTATGTATGTATGTATCTATCCATGCATTTATTTACCTATTTATTCATCAATCCATTTTACTATCTACATTTCTATTTGTCTATCTACATATCTATCAATCTACTTCATATATTCATCTATCTATCTATCTATCTATTTCTTCATCTCTATACCAATCCACTAATCTATCTCTCTGCCTATCAATCTACTAATATTTCTAACTATTGATATATTCATTTACCTAACAATCTACATATCTATCTCTATCTATCTATGAATTTATCTACTTCTTATTTCCCTGCTGGAGCGTTTCTAATCCACCCAGCAACACAAACAATATATTACAGGAACTACCTCCCACCACAGCGTTCTAATTAGTAGTTAATGAACACCTGTGCTAACGAAAGCCGGGTAATCAGGTGAGCTTCGCCTCCCTCCGCAGGTGAGGGAACGCACAGGTAGGTTTGGGGTGAAGGGAAGGTAAGATCTGACTATTCCTTTTTGTTTTTATGTTAAGGTAATTTTAATTCTTATTTTTTTGAGTTGTGTGTTGTGGGTTATTTCTTTTTTATATATATTTAGTTTTGCCTTTTATGTGTCTTCTATCTCTTCTCTTTCTTTTCTTTTCCTTTTATTTCACTCCATAATGTTCCCCTTTCCCCATTCCTTCCTTTCCAAAATTCCACTCCCCTTTCCCCTTCCCTTCCCTTTCATCCTCCGTTCTTTCCATTCTTTTTGCACCTAATTTGTCCGTTACAAAACAAGGAGCAACGTCAACTATCTATCTACCTGTCCATCTAGCTATCAATCCACTAAAATATCCTTTCACTTAACTGTCTATGTACCTTTATATTTTTTGCTCACAATGTCTCATATAGGCCTACTGTAACAACAAACTATTTATCTACTTATGAATCTATCTATCTATCCACTCATTCATCTACTTACCTACTTATCTTTTTTTTTTTTTACAGCGAAGGAGACCACAGGCACAAAAAACAGGAAACAACAATAAAAAAAAAGCCCGCTACTCACTGCTCCTGTAAAGAATCCGAAGAGGTGGCCGAAAGAGCAGTCTAACCACTTACTTACCTCTACCTTCAATTCGTCACCTTCGCATACAGCGCAAAAACGACCAACAACAGAAGCGACAAGCAGAGACATTTATTTCCACGGTTTTGCTCTTCGTTCTCCTTTCACCCACCGCCGCCGCAACCACCACCGCCGCCGCCGCCACCGTTCATCCGCGCCTCGCAATAACACACTCCATAAATTCACTTTTCCGCCCAATAAGCCGCGGCGTCAGGTCGAGTGCCGCGCGATGGATTTATCTGAGTTTGTCCACGTCAGCGCCCCTTCCCTCCCCTTCCATCCTTCCTTCCTTCCCCACACTCCTCCCCAATTCTCCTTTCTCCCTTTTCCTTGTTTTCTTTCCTTTCTCCTTTGTTCTCTTCCTTTCGGTTTATCTCCTCCTGCTTTCTTTCCCCTTCCTTCCCTTATCTTATTTTTCTTTTCTTTCTCCTATGTTCCCTCCCTCTCGCTTTATCTCCTTCTTCCTTTCCTCTCTCCTTCCTTCCTTCCTTCCCCACACTCTCCAATTCTACTTTCTCCCCTTTCCTTTAAATTCTTTTCTTTCTTCTATGTTCCCTTCCTTTCGCTTTACTTTCTCCTTCCTTTCCTCTCTCCGTCCTTCCTTCCTTCCTTCCCCACACTCCCCAATTCTCCTTTCTCCCTTTTCCTTGATTTTCTTTCCTTTCTCATATGTTCTCCTCCTTTCACTTTACCTCCTCTCTTTCTCTTCTCTTCCCTTCCCTTCCTTCCTTCCTTCCTTCCCTACACTCTTCCATTTCCCTTCCTTCCTTTTCCTTGTTTTTTTCCTTCCTCCTATGTTCTCCTCCTTTCGCTTTACCTCCTCTCTTTCTCTTCTCTTCCCTTCCTTCCTTATTCACAGTTATCTCTTCCATTCCCCTTCCTTTCATTCACTTTCTATCCCTTATCTTTCTTTCTTAATCCGTTCATTTCGCTTTATCCTCTTCCTCTTTCTTCCTCTTCCTTTCGTTTCCTCTCTCCATCCTTCTTTCCCAAAAACTCCTCCATTTTCCCTTCCTGTCCTTCCCTTGTTTTTCTTTTCTTTCTCCTATGTTCTACTCCTCTCGCTTTACTTCCTCCTTCTTCCTTTCCTCTCTCTTTCCTTCCTTCCTTCCTCATACTTCTATCTTTTCCTTTCCCTCCTTTCATTCACCTTCTTTCCCTCTTTTTCTTTCCTTCCTTTCTCTTCTCCTAAACTCCCTTTCTTTCACTTAATCCTCTTCTCTACTTTCATTCACTTTCTTTTTCTGTCTTTCTTACTCCTTTCCTTTCGCTTTATCCCCTATTTCTTCCTTCTCCTTCCATTCTTTCCCTTCCATTCCCTTTGCTTCCCTTCCTTTCCCACATTTATCTATCCCCTTTCTCTTCCTTCCCCTTCCCTTCTTTCCCTTTGCTTCCCTTCCTCTCCCACATTTATCTATCCCCTTTCTCTTCCTTCCCCTTCCCTTCTTTTCCTTCCATTCCCTTTGCTTCCCTTCCTTCCCCACATTTCTCTATCCCTTCCCCTGTATTCCCTTAACTTCGCAATTTTTCCTTTTTCCTCTATTCCCTTTACTTCACTTAAATATGCTCCTCTTCCTTTTCCTTCTTTCCCAATACCTCTCTTCCTATTTCCTTTCTTTCCTTTCTCCTCTATTCCCTTCCTGTTGCATTACCCCATTCCCCTTCCCTCCCCTTTCTTCCTCACATTTTTTCTCCCATGCCCCTTCCCTCCTTTCACTTGCCTTTCTTTTCCATCTATTTCCTTCCTCTCTCCTTCCCTTTCCTTTCCTTCCCTCGCTTTTGCTTCGCTAACTTTTCTTGACCTTCTCCTCTCTTCGCTTGGTTCTGTTCCTTGTTATTGTTTTCTTTGTGTTCTCGTTTTCTTTTATATTTCCCGTTTATTTATTTTTTATTTTTTTTTACCTCGAGGTCACTCTTCGTTGCTTTCCGAGCATGGGTTCGTTTGCTCCACCATCGGGTGATGTTTCGAAGATTTTTGGGTTAAATTTTGCTGTTTTTATTGCTTTTTTTTCATTTTGTTTTTCTCTTTTCAGTTTAACCCGCCCCACCTCTCTCTCTCTCTCTCTCTCTCTCTCTCTCTCTCTCTCTCTCTCACTTTTTCCGACAAACAATTTGGGCAACAACATTGACAGTAGCGAGGCAAGGTTTCGGCGCTCAGGGAGGGGCTGCCTCCACCATCTCTAATTGGTGTAACTGCCACAGTTTCGTTCATTGTAAGAAATATCAAAATAAACATTAAAAATGTTCAATAAAATCTTCTACAAACAGAACATCCGACGCGTTGTTCCCGGTACTTGCCTCGTGGTGGGCGACGCCGGCGCCGGGGCGAGGAGCCTCGCGAAGGTGAAGCTCACCCTCCAGCTTAGGAGAGGGTGCTGGCGAACCACCTCACGGAAGGTGGCCGTCTTCACCTTCCAGGAGGCGTCTGGCCACGTCTCTTCCCATGCCCTGCTGGACCTGGAGTACCTCTTCAGGTGCAGCAGCAAGCCAAGTGCCGGCACCATGCAGGTCAAAATCTGTGTAGTGCTGCGCTGCGGCGGGAAACGCGTGGCCCGCGCTGACCTGGAAGATTTTCTCGGCCAGCTGCTGCGGGGTGGCCGCCTGGACTCTTTCTTCCTGTATATACACGAAGAAAAAGTCGCCCTCCTGCAGGCCAATCAGCCGATTACGGACCAAGGTACGGAATGGCTTTTTGAGGGAGAGCCACGAGGCACGCACACAATGGTTAAGGCTGAGACTCTTGAAGAATATGATGATACTAACGAATTGGAAGACTATACTGACGAACACAACAAAGAATGGAAGGCTTACCTCGAAAAGGTATTCTCCGTTGAGGATGAAGATGACATCGACGAACTGGAAGACAGCGATGAAGAAAAGTACAAAGAATGGAAGGCTTATCTCGAAAAGGTATTCTCCGTTGAGGATGATGATGACATCGACGAACTGGAAGACAGCGATGAAGAAAAGTACAAAGAATGGAAGGCTTACCTCGAAAAGGTATTCTCCGTTGAGGATGATGATGACATCGACGAATTGGAAGACAGCGATGAAGAAAAGTACAAAGAATGGAAGGCTTATCTCGAAAAGGTATTCTCCGTTGAGGATGATGATGACATCGACGAACTGGAAGACAGCGATGAAGAAAAGTACAAAGAATGGAAGGCTTATCTCGAAAAGGTATTCTCCGTTGAGGATGAGGATGACATCGACGAACTGGAAGACAGCGATGAAGAAAAGTACAAAGAATGGAAAGCTTATCTCGAAAAGGTATTCTCCGTTGAGGATGAAGATGACATCGACGAACTGGAAGACAGCGATGAAGAAAAGTACAAAGAATGGAAGGCTTATTTGGAAAAGGTATTCTCCGTTGAGGATGAAGATGACATCGACGAACTGGAAGACAGCGATGAAGAAAAGTACAAAGAATGGAAGGCTTATCTGGAAAAGGTATTCTCTGTTGAGGATGATGATGATGCAAACGAGGTGACCTCCGAGTTGCGGGAAGCCTCCGATGCAGGAAATGAAGGAGCAGAAGAGGTGACCTCCGAGTTGCGGGAAGCCTCCGATGCAGGATATGAAGGAGCAGAAGAGGTGACCTCCGAGTTGCGGGAAGCCTCCGATGCAGGAAATGAAGGAGCAGAAGAGGTGACCTCCGAGTTGCGGGAAGCCTCCGATGCAGGAAATGAAGGAGCAGAAGAGGTGACCTCCGAGTTGCAGGAAGCCTCCGATGCAGGAAGTGAAGGAGCAGAAGAGGTGACCTCCGAGTTGCAGGAAGCCTCCGATGCAGGAAATGAAGCAGCACGCGAAGCGACGTCCCCAGACCAGGAAGTTCCCCATCAAGGCGAGTCCTCTGCACCAGTGGCCGTCTCTGCCACCCCCGCCGCTGCCTCTCACGCTTACCGCAGCCTGGCTGTGCCTCATAGATTCATCAGCCGCCTTGCAGGCCCCGAGGACCGCCACCTCGAGGATCTGCGGCGGAGCTATGGGGTACAAATCACGCTGATTAAGCGAACCCTCCATGTGAAGGGCCACAGAGACTCAGTTCTGCAGTGCCACAACTTCATTCGTGCCAAAATAGCAGAGTGGCGGAGGTGCGAGGCCGCTGAGGCTCATTAAGCGACCTACAGCCACCTGGGACGGTCCGGTAACAATGCTCGTGACCTGACGCCTGACGGGGAAAATTAAGCTGCAGACGAGGCGACCCCCGAGTTGCGGGAAGCCTCTGTGAAGGAAAAGGTGCTGGCGAAGAGGCGACCTCCGAGTTGCGGGAAGCCTCTGTGAAGGAAAAGGTGCTGGCGAAGAGGTGACCTCCGAGTTGCGGGAAGCCTCTGTGAAGGAAAAGGTGCTGGCGAAGAGGTGACCTCCGAGTTGCGGGAAGCCTCTGTGAAGGAAAAGGTGCTGGCGAAGAGGTGACCTCCGAGTTGCGGGAAGCCTCTGGTGTATATATCTTATCTTATCGTTTCTTATTATCTAGACGTTATGCAACTGTTGTACTTGTCATCCACTGCACTTCCGTTGTTATTGTATCAGTAATGGTAATAATGATAATAACAAAATTACTACTACTACTACTACTGCTGCTACTACTACTACTACTACAGAATGGAACAGGCTGAGCAGTCGTGTGGTGAGTGCCATACAATTGTCACATTCAAAAATAGATTAGATACATTATTAGATTCACGGGAACTTAGGTTCAAAGGAGCTGCCTTGTACAGGCCTACCGGCCTCTTGCAGACTCGTACGTTCTTATGTTTTTATGTTCTTAAAGCTCTTTATTCCCTTTCTTTCCCTTTATTCCGTTCTCCTTCCCTTCCCTTTCCTTCTCCTTTCCACTTTCCAGTACCCTTCCCCTCCATCTTCTTTCTTCCTTTCCATTCCTCTACTTTCTACATGAAGAACAAAAATAGCAAAAACAAAAACACGAATATGATGAAAAAAAAGAGGAGAAAAGGTGATGATGATGATGATGATGATGGTGATGAAAAACACAGCACGGCCTCCACAAAATAAGGTACTCACACAAAGCCCGGGGGATCGAGGCCTCACCTGGACGCCCTTATTGCCCGGCGCGCGGCAGGTAACAACAGGTAGCAGCGGGAGTCTTACCTGTGGAGAACAAAGGTGAAGTTAGCTACACACGCAGGGCACAGGTGAACAGGGGGGGGAGCTCTTGTGACAATGGAGACCAGAGAGTTATACATACACACGTACATACATATAGACATACAGACAGGCAGACAAACATGCATACGTACATACACACAAAAGCAGTTTCCTTTCTTTCCTTCCTTCCTTTTTTACTTTCATCCCTTTTTTTCCCTTTCAGTTTCCTCCCTTTCCCTCTCTTCTCTTCCGTCCCTTTTCATCCTTTTCTCCTCCTTTAGTTTCCTCTCTCCTTTTTTATTTTTTCCTCCCCTTTCTTTCCTTATCTTCTCTTCCATTTCTTTTCATCCTCTTCTTTCTTCTTTGTTTTTCTCCCTTTCTCTTCCCTTTTCTATTCTTCCCTCTCCTTTCTTTCCTTATCTTCTTTTCCGTCTCTTTTCATCCTCTTCTTCCTCCTTTGGTTTCCTCCCTTTCTCTTCCCTTTTCTATTCTTCCCTCTCCTTTCTTTCCTTATCTTTTTCTCCATCTCATTTCATTCCCTTCTTCCTCCTTTAGTTTTCTCCCTCCTTTTCTATTCTTTCCTCCTCTTTCTTTCCTTATCTTCTTCTCCATCTCTTTTCATCCCCTTCCTCCTCCTTTGGTTTCCTCCCTTTCTCTTCCCTTTTCTTTTCTTCCCTCCCCTTCCCTTCCCTTTCTTTCTCTTCTCTGCTCTTTTCCTTCCGTTTCCCTTTCCCTTTTCTACTATACAGCGCCTCCCCCATACACACACACACACACACACACACACACACACACACACACAGAAAAACAGGTACAAATTAAGACGCCTGAGTGAACACACGAGAACTCAAAAGGAAAAAAACAAATACAAAAGAACAAGAACAATAAAACATTCCCTTTGGTGGATTACTTTCTTCACGCAAAACACTGCCTCCCTTTTTTTGTCCCTTTGCTGCCGCGCTTTGACTAAAAACAAAAGAAAATAGAAAAAAACCCACGGTGAATAAAAGTTACGGATCTCTCTCTCTCTCTCTCTCTCTCTCTCTCTCTCTCTCTCTCTGTACATAATAAAAACGGGGAGGGTGAGAGGGTAAGGAGGAGGAACACAAGAGAACACAAAGAAAGAACAAATAACAGCAGACCTGCTGGTCCTTTCGAGGCTGTTTGTGACAAGCTACACTAACTATCTAATCAAAGGTGGGAGATGAAGGACAGCAAAGGCGAAGGCTCCACCCCAGCCCCCATCCCTCCAGCCAAAGCTGGCAGGAAAGGAAAAAGAACCATGCAGCATGGAAAAACTGCATGGAAATTATGTAGGAAAGAGGAAAGAACTACCATTACTGCTACCACTAACCGGGAGATAAAAGCGGACAAGGACACCAGTATTCGAAAAAACTTAACGTTATTACGACAAAGAGTAATATCTTAGTTGCTGGTTGGATTCAAAATACTTGTCTAATCTATTCTTGAAGGCCGTAACTGTTGTACCATCAATGACATCACAGGGTAGAGGGTTCCAAACATTAACGACTCGATTGAAGAAGTGTTTAGCTTCGTACGACGAGAATCTTTTACCACTTATCTTCAAATTGTGATTTCTTCTTGTTCTATTTGATCGATCAATTGTAAAGTAATCTTCCGCATTAACATCACTGAATCCTTCAAACATTTTAAACACTTTTATTAGATCGCCTCGCATTCTTCGTTTTGATAGGCTGAATAAATTTACTTATTTAAGCCTTTGTTCATAAGATAAATTTCTCAACCTTGGAATCATTTTTGTTACTCTCCGTTGAGCCCGTTCTTTTCTACGTCTTTTCTGTAACAGGGAAACCAAACTGTACACAGTAACACAGTACTCTAGATGAGGAGGAGGAGGAGGAGGAGGATAGAGAAAAAAAAAACCCAATAGCGAGGACTTATAAGGATGAGGGTTTGAGGGAGATAAGGAGAAGAAGCAGAAGAAGGAGGAGGAGGAGGATAGAGAAAAAAAAATAGCGAGGTCTTATAAGAATGAGGGTTTGAGGGAGATAAGGAGAAGAAGCAGAAGAAGGAGGAGGAGGAGGAGGATAGAGAAAAAAAAAATAGCGAGGACTTATAAGAATGAGGGTTTGAGGGAGATAAGGAGAAGAAGCAGAAGGAGGAGGAGGAGGATAGAGAAGAAAAAAAACAATAGCGAGGACTTATAAGGATGAGGGTTTGAGGGAGATAAGGAGAAGAAGCAGAAGGAGGAGGAGGAGGTAATATTATGAGTCTTCTTTATACCCGTTTCTTTCCTGTCCTCTGCCCATACCTTGACCTGAGATGGGAGTTCACTGCAGGCCCTTCCCCTCCCGTTTTTTTTCCCTTCATTCTTTCTCTCCATTTCCCTTCCCTTTCTTTCCCTCCCGTTCCCCTTCTTTTCCTTTTCTTAATTTTCCTCCCCTCCCTTCTCTTCACATTTTTTCCTTCCCTTTCCCATTTCCCTTTTCCGTGTCCCTTTCATGTCTTTCTCCCTCCTCCATTTACCCTTTTTTTTCTCTCCATTCTTTTCCTTCCCCTTCTCGCTTTCGTTTTTCGTGTTCCATTCATGTATTTTCCTTTTCCTTCCTTTCCTTTCTCTTTTCTCCTTTCCTCTCCATTCCCTCTTCCCTTTATCGTATCCCTTTCATGCCCTTTCCTCCCGCTCCCTTCCATTCCCTTCTCTCTATCCTTTTCCTCCCCCTTCTCGTGTCCCTTTCACGTCTTTTCCTCTACTTTTCTCTCCGTTTCCTCTTCTCTTTCTTCCTTCATAATCATTCATCCTTCTTTCCCTTTCTCTTCTTTCCCTTCTTTCCTCCTCCCTTTCATGCCTCTCCCTCCTTCATTCACCTGGTTCTTTTTTTCCCATCTTCTCTCTCTCCTCTCAAGGGTAGTGCGCTGATGTAGATGCGTCTCCTTAATGCCTTTGTAACGGTTTCCCCATCTTCATCTCCCTCTACCGTTTTCACCCAGCACTTTATGGCTTTTTCTCAATTCTCCTTCATCGTCTCCTCTGTTCGCTTTCCTCTACTGTCTCCATCCTCTTCTTCATTTTCTTTTTGGTTCTTCTTCTCCTTCGTAATGGCAGTTCTTATCTACTTCGTCTTCTCTCATCTTCTTTCTCTTCATTATTTTCTTTCGCCTCCTTCTTCTTATTTATGGTGGTAGCACCCTCTCTTCACCTTCCTCTACCACCCCTTTCATCATTTTCTTCCTCCTCCTCCTCCTCCTCCTCCTCCTCCTCCTCCCTCCTCCTTTTCCTTCTTCTTCTTTGTAATGGTGGTCGCTTCTCTTCGTCTTCCTCTACCATCTTCTCCATTCCTTTCATCTTCCTTCTCCTTCTCCATGTTTTTTGTGATAGTTTTTTTCTTCTTCTTTTTTTACAGCAAAGGAGACAGCACAAGGGCACAAAAAAAAAAAAAAGCCCGCTACTCGCCCCTCTTCGTTTTCTCTCCCATCTCCAATCACTTCATCACTTTCCTTCTCCTCCTCCTCCTCCTCTTCTTCCTCCTCCTCCTCCCTCTTCTACTATCGATACCGCTACTCTTGATAGAATGATATAGATTACAAGTTGAGGCCCGTGCAACGACAGCCAATACTTCATCTTCCCCTCTTATCTCCTCCTCCTCCTCCTCCTCCTCCTCCTCCTCCTCCTTCTTCTCCTCCTCCTCCTCCCTCTTCTTCTATTGCTGTTTCCATTATGATGATGTGATGATAAAGATTAGGTGTTGAGGCCTACGTGAGGACAGCCTATTCTTCATCGTCTTCCTCCTTTTCCTCCTCT
>NC_066529.1:8964892-9009892 GCF_024679095.1 Eriocheir sinensis
GAGAGAATAAAAAAATATTCAAGTGAGGGAATAGGAGGAGAGGAGTGGAAGTGGTGGAGGTGGTGGTGGTGGTGTGGAGTGCAGGTGGAAGGAGAGGTGATGAAGGTGGACAGACAGTGGAGAGTTGAAAAGAACAGACAGACAGAGGAGGCAGAAAGACAGACAGAGAAGGAGGGGGAAGAAGACAGAACCAGAGAAGGAGGAATATGAAAAACGAGAACAGACAGACGAAGTGGACAGACAGAAGACGGAAAGACAGACGGAGACAGAAACAGAGAGGAGGAATATAGCAAACAAGAACAAAATCAAGGCAAAAAGAGAAAGAAGGACGAAGATAAAGAGAAGCAAAGAGATAAAAAAATATAACGAAAAAAACAACAACAAATAAAGAAGGACATGACGCCAGAAAAATGGAATAAAGGAAGGAGTTTGAGGAAGTAACGAGGAAGACGAGGAAGAACAAAGAAGGAAGAAGAAGAGGGAGAGAAAGAGAGAGAGGAAACACGACTCAGATAATAAAGGTAAGGAGGAAGTGAGAAATATGAAGAGGACAAGATGAACGAAGGGAGGAGGAGAGGAAGAGAGAGAGGAAAGAAGAATGAGATAAAAAAAAGAGAAGTAGGAAGTGAGAGATATGTGGAGAAGGAGAGAGATAATTATTGAAGAAGAGGGAAGGAGGATAAGGAGAGGAACAGAAGAAGAAAGCGGAGAAGAAGAAGAAATGCCGGAAGAAAGGAGGGAGGAAAGGAGGGAAAGAAGCTGGAGGAAGGAAAATAAAGAAAGAGAGAAAAGGAAGGGAAATATTAGAAGAAAATACAGAAAAGGAAAGGAAAGTATAAGAGGAAGGAAGAAGAAAAAAAAGTTAGTAAAGGAAAGAAAATATTAGAGGAAAAAAGAAAGAAAATAAAGAAGGAGACAGAAAAGGAAACAAGTATTAGAGGAAGAAGGAAAATAAAGAAAAGATAAAGAAGAAAAGGAAGAAGATAGGTACTGATGGAAGGAAAGAAGGAATGAAAGAAAGAAGAGAAAAGGAAAGAGAATAAGGAACAAGATAAAGAAGATAGGTACTGATGGAAGGAAAGATGGAATGAAAGAAAGAAGAGAAAAGGAAAGAGATGGAACAGAAAGAGAATAAGGAACAAGATAAAGAAGAAAAGGAAGAAGATAGGTACTGATGGAAGGAAAGAAGGAATGAAAGAAAGAAGAGAAAAGGAAAGAGATGGAACAGAAAGAGAATAAGGAAAAAGATAAAGAAGAAAAGGAAGAAGATAGGTACTGATGGAAGGAAAGATGGAATGAAAGAAAGAAGAGAAAAGGAACGAGGTGGAACTGAAAGAAAATAAGGAACAAGAAGAAAAGGAAGAAGATACTGATGGAAAGAATGAGGGAATGAAGGAAAGAAGAGAAAGAGAGAGAAGAGGAAATAGTGAAGGAAAAAGATAGAATTGGAAAAGAACGAACGAAAAAATAAATAAAAAAAGGATATACTGACGGACTGGAGAAGTGGGAAAAAAAAAACGTACTCAGGTATACACTAATTAATACCTCGTTGCAGGTGAGGTAGAGCGGACAGGTAGAGAGTACCAGCCCTCGCAAGACCCCCTGAAAGACCCTGATATAAAGAAAACGGGAAGAGGATTGGAGCCTATTGGACGATCGACTACCTGACCTTTTTATACCTATACGAAGGAGGATTAATAAGGATCAGCCAGAGTCCCCCGTGATTTAGAGCCGCCTTCATCCTCCTCCTCCTCCTCCTCCTCCTCCTCAGGATTATTAACATCATTACTAATACCATTATCACCATACTTTTTTCCTCTCACTGCCATTAATCACTATCAGCATCACCACATCATCATCACTACTAACGCTGCCACTAATACCATCACCATCATCACTACCAACGCTGAGACTTACTATCACCTTCACCATCAACACCATAACAGTATCACTATCACCATTTGCATTACCATTACCACCATCAACACCATCACAAACTATCTTTACTAACATCACCATCTTCGACACTATCACCATTGCCAATACCACAGCCACCACCACCATTTCCTGTATCACTATAACCACAATTACCAGCACTACAACCATCATCACCACAAACAGTGTCACAATCACTATCACTATCATCATCACCACAACCACCAGCATCACCATCACCACCACTACCACCACCAAAACCAATACCAGGCCCCTACCATTCTTCCACCACTCTTGTCATCACCACGCACCACTGTTACGGGACATACCATCACCACCACCACCAATACCATCACCACCACCATTATTATCCCATTATCAACATAGCAGAGACATAAAACAACAACAACTACGAGCGTCACATCCATTACTTTCTTTTATCGAGGCTACAAACCAACCGCGGCTGATACGTCACTAACAACAAGTATAACATCGCCATACAATAAAAAGGCTATAATAAAAATAAAACAAAAGGCCATATCACCTTGGACGAACGATAAACAGGAAAAACAAGCAAACGACAGTTGATAATAATTTAAAAACCGAAAACACACGACAAGAAGCAAATTAACACACACAAAACAGGAAATAAACAAACAAAACACACAAGACAAAATTACTTAAGCGAACGACAAACGGAAAAAAGGAAAAAAAAAGAAAATTGGAAAAAACAAAATATAACACAAAAACAAACAAACACCAACAAATATAGCACAACACACACGGGAGACAACAACCATTTCAACAAACAACAAACAGGGAAAAAAGTAAACAAAAAATTAACTCTGAATCTGAATAACTGAACACACAAACAAACACACACAAATACAGTCAAACAGAGAAACAAACACAACACAAACAAACGAAGCAGCACAAACATAAGCGAACAACAAACATGGAAAGGTAAACAAACAAACACTCCCTTAAAGAACATGAAGAACTTAGACAAACACAAACACACACACACACAAACGAGACCGCATCAACAAACAAACAACAAGCAAGAAAAGAAACACAACACAAAAAAAAAACCCAGACCAACACAAAAACGCACACACGAAAAAAAAAAAAAAAATCACAAACTTCCGTTCCGTTACTTATTTTTCACCCTTCATTGCCTCTTCTGTTATGAAAAAAAGAATAAAAACAAAATAAAAAATATAAAATAACAATAACAGCCATACCACAATCCTCTCCTCCCACGAAAAAAAAAAAAAAAAAAAAAAACAGAAATATCCAGCAAAAATGACCACCGAAGTCCCATTAGGATCAACATATTCTCCTTTACTATCACACTTATCGAGCGAAGGGAGGGAGAATGGGAGGAGAGAAGAGAGGGGGAGAGGGGAAGAGAGAATAGTGGTGGTGGTGTAAGGAGGAGGAGAAGGAGGAAGAGGAGGAGTTGGGTTGAAGTGGAAGGAAGGAAGGAAGGCAGGAATAAGAGGAGGAGGAAAGGAGGTGTGGGAGTTATTATGTGTAGAAGGATGAGGAGGAGGAGAAGGAGGAGGAAGAAGAGGGGAGGAAATAGAACGAAGGTGGTAGTAGAGGGGAGAGAGGAGAGAAAGTATGTGGAGGGAGGTGTTAGTGTATGGGAGAGGAAGAAGGAGGAGGAGGAAGAATTGGGGAAGAAGGAAGGAAAGAGGTGTCGTAGTAGAGGAGAAGGAGGAAGAGAAGGAGGAGGAAGAAAGAATGGAGAAGAAAAAATGTAGGAGGAGGAGGAGGAGGAGGAGGAGAAAAGAAGAATATTAGATAGAGGTAAAAAAAGGAAAAAAAAGATAAAAAGGAGGAAGAGGAAAAGGAAGAGGAGGAGGAGGAGGAGGAGGAGGAGGAGGAGGAGGAGTCTCAGTAAAATAAAAGGTCCGCCGTTAAATCAAGAGGAGGAAGGCGTTCATAACCAGGATAATGGGTCTCCTCCTCTTCCTCCTCCTCCTTCTCCTCCTCCTCCTCCTCCTCCTCCTTCTCCTCCTCCTCCTGCTCCTCCCTTTTCTTCTTTAGCTTTTATTTCTCTCTAACTCTTCCATCCATTTCCGGTTTACTGTCCTCCTCGTCCTCCAGCTCCATCTTATTCCCCTTCCTCCTTCGCTGTCTTTTACCTCCTCCTCCTCTCCTCCTCCTCCTCCTCCTCCTCCCCCTCATCAGCTGCCACAGCCGCTCACTTAGCCACACCTGCAACCAAGAAAAGGAGGAGGAGAAAGAAGAAGAGGAAACATGGAAGCATGGAATAACAAGCAGCAGAAAGTCTGTTGGCTCATTACAAGGCTGCCTGTTTAGTGATGTACTCTTTATTTCGGCAGCTACTCGAGTGACCTGCGGAACAATTTAAAGCACTTTTGTATATACGCTCGGGTACCTACATTAAGTTCACCCATGACGTAGTAAAAAGACGATTAATGCGATTCTAAATGGAGTTGATCGTTGAGAGAGAGAGAGAGAGAGAGAGAGAGAGAGAGAGAGAGAGAGAGAGAGAACGCAAGAAAAAAAAGATAAACGCGAGAGAAAGAACGAAGGAGTGTGTGTGTGTGTGTGTGTGTGTGTGTGTGTGTGTAAGGAAGAGGAGAGGGGATAAATGTGCAAGGGAAGAGGAAAGGGAGATAAGGAAAATAAAGCACACACTAAATGACGGGCGAAAGGTGGAGAGGAAAACGGAAATGAGGGCGGACGCGATAACATTGAGGAACAGAGACGATTGTGAGGAAAACGGGGAACTGATGACGATAGGAGGTGGGGAAGAAGAGGAGAGGAGGAGGAGGAGGAGGAGGAAAACGAAGACGGAGAAGTAAAGGAAGACGAAGACGAAGAGGATGAAGGAACATGAGTAGCGGAAAATAAAGAAGACGAATATGAGGAAGAATAAGAGGAAGAATACGTAGAGAAAAAAATGAAGAAGACGGAGGAAAAGGAGAACGAAGAAGATTGAGAAGAGAATGAAGAGGAAAACGAAGAAGACTGAGAAGAGGAAGAGGATGATAATGCAAAGGAAAGCGAAGAAGAAGACGAAGAAGAGGCAGAGGAAAAAGAAAAAAACGGAAAAAAAGAAAGAAGAAGAAGAAAACGAAGAAGACAGAAGGAGTAGAAGAAAAAAGTAGGAATGAATAAATAAATAAATGAATGAATACAAAGACAAAAAGATGAGCAAAAAAATATGCATCTAGAAAAAGGAAAAAAAAAGACAAAGTAGAAAGAAGATGAGAAAAAGGAGGACGAGATAAATACAATAGTGGTGGTGGTGGTGGTGAAGGTGGTGGTGAAGGTGGTGGTGAAGGTGGTGGTGATGGTGGTGGTGATGGTGGTGGTGAAGGTGGCGGTGGTGGTGGCGGCATAATGTGACGGATAGAATTTCTCATAAGCCTAACTTTGAGAGAGAGAGAGAGAGAGAGAGAGAGAGAGAGAGAGAGAGAGAGAGAGAGAGAGAGAGAGAGAATGAAAAAAGATAGGGAAGAGAAACACACACACACACACACACACACACACACACACACACACACACACACACACACAGGGATGGATGGGTAGAGGAAGGATAGGATAAAGAAAGTGAGGAAGGGAAGAAAGGGGGCAGAGAAAAAGGAGAAAGGCAGACATGAGAGAATGAAAGAAATGAAGAAAGGAGAGAAAGAGGAAACGAAGTAAGAACAGGACGAGGAAGGAAGGATGGAATAACGAATAAAACAGAAATAACGAGAGAAAGAAGAGAGGTTGCAGGAAGGAAGGAAAGGAAGAGAAGGAAAGAAGAAAGAAAAAAATGAAATACGGAAGGAGGGAATAAAGAAGAGAATAAAGGAAGGAATGAAGAAAAGAAGACGTAGACGGAAGGGAATGAAGGATGGAGGACACGACAATGGAAGAAGAATGAAGACTAGAAGAAAACAACTAAAGAATGGAAAAGGAAGCAAAGAAGAAGAAAGAAAAGGAGGAGGAGGATAAGGAGACAAAGAAAGAAAGGAAGAAGAAACAGAACAGACGAAAGAGGAGACGAAGAAAGGAAAAACAGAGAAGAGAGAAAGAGAAGAAGGAAAACGAGAATGAAAAAAGAGGAAAGAGAGAAAAAGAAGCAACAAAGAAGGGAAAAATAAAGACAAGGGGAAACAAAGAATAGGAAAATAGAGAAAAGACACAGAAGGAGGAAGAATAGAAGAATGGGAAAAGAGAGGAAAGAGACAGAAGGAGGAAGAAGAGAAAAACAAGAAGGAAAAAAAGAAAGAGAAGGGGAAACAAAGGAGAAGAAAGAGGAGAATGTGGGCGCTGAAGGATACATATGGGGAGTCCCTGGGGGTGTAGGGGTGAGGGAGAGAGAGAGAGGGGAAGAGGGGGGAAAAGGGGGGAGAAGGGGACGTATATCTTAGTCCCCACGCCTCACCCTGGGGATTAGCTGGCTTGTTAACATTATGGACCAAGGGGGAGGAGGGGGAGGGGGGAAGGAAGGTGGGGGGGGTAAGGGGAAAGGGGAGTGAAGAAGTGATGTTCGGGGTAATGTGAAAATGAGAGGAAGGAAGAAGGAGAGGGAAAGGTATGAAGAAAGGAAGGAAGGAGAGAGAAGGAGGGAGTGATGAATAGAGGGAGTGAAGGGGATTATGAGAGCAAGAGGAAGGGAAGAAATTGTAAGGATGAATGTTATGGAAGGAGGAGAGAAGGATGCAAGGGAAGGAGAAGAGGAGGATGGAAGGGAAAGAGAAGAAAAGTATGGAAAGGAGAAGAGGAGGATAGAAGGGTAGGAGGAGAGGCGTATGAAAGAGAAGGAAGAAAGTGAAGGAAGGAGGAGAGGAGGATGGAAGGAGATAAGAGTGGAATGAAGGAAGAAGAAAGAGGGAGGGACGAAGGAATGGGGAATAAAAGGGATGGAGGGAGGGAAGGAGGTGAGGAGGAATGCGATAATTAGGAGAAGGAAAGGAAGGAGATATGGGTGGAATGTAGGAAGAAGAGAAAGAGGGAAGAACGAAGGAATTGAAAATAAAAGAGAAGGAGGGGTGGAAGAAAGAATTGATGAATATGATGATTGGGAGAAGGAAGGGAAGGAGATAGAGGTGGGATGCAGGAAGAGGAGAAAGAAATAGGAACGAAGGAAGGGAGTGAAGGAAGATAGGAGAGCAAAAAAAGTTAAGAAAGGGAGAAAGCAGGAAGAGAAAGAAATGTGAAGAAAGGATGTGAAGGAGGAAGATGAGTAATGTAGGAAAAGAGGAAGGAAGAGAGGAATGTGAAGGAGAAAAAGAATGTCGGGAGAGAGAGAAAGAGAGGAAATAAAGAGGAAGGGAAAACAGGATCTAAAGGAGTTATGTGAAGAAGATGGGGGAGGAAAACAGGGTGGGAGGGAGGGAGGGAAGGAAGGAAAAAGATAAAAAAAAAGAGTTGTGAAGGAGGGAGGAGAAGGGGAAAAGGAAATACGAAGAGAGAGAACGAGATAAATTTAGGAAGGAGGGAAGGAGGGAGAATAGAATCACAAGGAGACGTGTAGGAGAAGGGGAAAGAAAATAGGGAGGGGGAAAATAAAGGAATGAAGGAAGGAGGGAGAGATGAAAGGGAGTGAAGGAAGGAGGGTGAAAGGGAAGGAAGGGAGTGAATAAAGGAAGGAAGTGGGGAGAGGGTGGAAGGGAGTGGAGGAAGTGATGAGAGGTGGAAGGGAGTTAAGGAAAAAAGAAAGGAAGGTGGGGAGAGGATGGGAGGGAGTAAAGGAAGGAAGGAAGGGGGAATAGGGTGGAAGGGAATGAAGGAAGGAGAGGGAAGGGGAAAGGAGTAAATGAATGAAGGAAGGGGGATAGAATGGAAGGGAGTGAAGGAAGGTGAGGGTAGGGGAAGGGAGTGAATGAAAGAAGGAAGGGAGGATATGATGGGAGTGAAGGAAGACGGGTGAAAGGGAGGAGGAAAATAGGGCGGGAGGGAAGGTGTGAAGGAAGGAAGGATGGCGGAGAGGGTGGGAGTGAGTGAAGGTAGGAGGGGAAGGGGGAAGGGGGATGAAAGGTGTAGATGAGATATGGGAGAAGGGAAAGGAGCAATATTGGAGGGGATGAAAGATATATATGGGGATGATGGATACATTTTTCATGCCTACATACACACACACACACACACACACACACACACACACACACACGTAGAGCAAATACATCATGGGAAGTTTCATTGTATTAGTCAACGAAAGACGAAGGAAAGATAAGAGAATGACGGCACAAGAAACGTAAATATATAAGAGAATAATGAAGTAGAGAAACAAAGAAAGAAGAAATGATGAATGAAAGAATAAGATAAAAAGTAAGAAAGATAGATAAAAAAGGATAAGGAAAATAATAGGAAAACGAAAGGAGAAAGACAGACGCAGAGAGAAAGGAAAGAAGAATATAAGAAAAAATGAGGTAAAGGGAAAAGATAGAAAAAAAAGAAGTAAAATCAGAGAGAGAGAGAGAGAGAGAGAGAGAGAGAGAGAGAGAGAGAGAGAGAGAGAGAGAGAGAGAGAGAGAGAGAGAGGCCTACACAACTTTTTTTATCTGATACATTTTAACTGTCGGTATTTCCTCTGATGTTGAAATGTTGTGTTGATGTGTTTTGTATTGCTGTGTTGTACTGATGCTTGTGGTAAGTGGCTGTTGTTGTTGTTGTTGTTGTTGTAGCGGCGGAGTGTTGCATATATAGGACGGTATTCATTTCGTTAGTGTTACAAGGGTGTGATTTTGTGTTGCTGGGGATGAGGTGTTGTTGTGGTAAGATCGTCTGTTACGTATTGTTGCTGTTGTAATTTAGGTGTTGCACTTGTTTCCCTTTTGTGTTGCAACTATTTTTTTGTGTTTATAAGTGTTGCTGCGGTTCGCCTCTTGTGTTGCAACGGTATTTGAGTATTGCAGCTGTTTTTGTGTATTGTAGCCGTTCTCGAGTGTTCAAATTATCCTGTTTTGTTTCTTCCCTCTGCTTTCCTGTTGTGTTGCAGTTGATTTTGTGTATTGCGGCTGTTCTCAAGTGTTGAAGTTCTGCTGCCTTGTGTTTTCCTGTATTCTTCTATTGCTGCAACTGATTTTGTGTATTTCAGCTTTTTTGTGTGTTTTGAGCTGTCCTCTTTGTGTTCTGCTCGTCTTGTGTTGCAGCTGTTCTTCTATGGTGTTTAAATTGTGTTCCTGCTTTCCTCGTGCATTGCCCTCTCTTTCTCTCCTTTTTTTTCTTTTTACAATCGTCGATCATTTCCTTTTCTTCCTTCTTTATAATTCCTCCTTCGTTTCCTTTTTTTTCTATCTTTGTTCTATTCCCTCACTTTAAATTATGTCCTTTCTGTTCTTCTCGCTTGCTTCTTCACATCCGTTCTTCCTTCCTCTTTTTGTGTTTCTGTCTTCCTCATGTTGTGTTTCTGCTGTCTTCCTCCTGTTGTGTTTCTGCTGTCTTTTTCTTGTGTTTCTATTGTCTTCCTCTTGTGTTTCTGCTGTCGTCCTCTTGTTGTGTTTCTGTTGTCTTCCTTTTGTTGTGTTTCTATTGTCTTCCTCTTGTGTTTCTGTTGTCTTCCTCTTGTGTTTCTGTTGTCTTCCTCTTGTGTTTGTCATTCTCTTGTGTTTCTGATGTCTTCCTCTTGCTGTGTTGCGCTGCTGTTGTCCTCCTCTTGTTCTGTTTGTCTTCCTCTTGTTGTGTTGTTCTCTTCCTTTTGTTGTGTTTCTGGTGTCTTCCTCTTGCTGTGTTTCTGCGGTCTCCCTCTTCTTGTGTTGCGTTGTTGCTGTCTTCCCGTGTTGCCGTTCCCTTGTGTTCGTGGCGGGCTAGAGAGTCACGTTCCCCCCCGGCTGAGAATGGAGACGCCCAAAGTGGTAACCGGAGGAGGAGGAGGAGGAGGAGGAAGAGGAGGAGAAAAGACGGAAGAGGAGGAGGAGGAGGAGAGATATGAGGTGTAAGAGGAAAAGAGCATAACCCAACGATATATTTCTCTCTCTCTCTCTCTCTCTCTCTCTCTCTCTCTCTCTCTCTCTCTCTTCGCCTCCATGTTTTTTCCACTTTCTTCGCCGTCCATGATAAAATTCTGTGCAGCTCCTCGGCCCTTCCCTCTTGCTCTGCTGGAGGAGGAGGAGGAGGAGGAGGAGGAGGAGGAGGAGGAGGAGGAGGCGGAGGAGGAGGAGGAGGAGGAGGAGGAGGCCATAATTTTCTCAGTCGCGTCATCCCCACATTCTGATTTTGCCTCCGGAATAGAGATGCCACCAGGGAGTAACGCCGCCCATCCATCCTTCCTGCCCTCCTTTGTTTCCTTCCTTTATTCCTTGTTTCCTTCTTGTCTTTCATCCTTTTTGCCTTCCTTTGTTTCCTTCGTTTATTCCTTGTTTCCTTTTTTTCTTTCATTTTTCCTGACTTTCTTTGTTTCCTTCGTTTATTCTTTGTTTCCTTTTTTTCTTTCATTTTTCCTGACTTTCTTTGTTTCCTTCGTTTATTCCTTGTTTCCTTTTTTTCTTTCATTCTTCTTGACTTTCTTTGTTTCCTTCCTTTATTCCTTGTTTCCTTGTTGCCTTTCATTCTTCCTGCCTGCCTTCTTTCCTTCCTGGTGTCCTTGGTTCCTTTCTTTCTTTCTTCCATACTTCCTTGTTTTCTTCCTCCCTGTCTTTCATCTGCTTTCATCTTTTTGTTTCCATTGTTTCTATCTTCCTTTCTTCCTCCTTTCCTTCCGTTCTTCCTGACTTCCTTTCCTGCCTGTCTTCTTTTCTTGTTTCCTTCCTGGTGTTCTTAGTTCCTTCCTTTCTTGTTTCCATCTTTCCTTGTTTTCTTTCTCCCTGTCTTTCACCCATCCTATCTCTTTTGTTTCCATTCTTCCTTAGTTCCTTCCTTCCTTCCATTCTTTCTTCCTTGGTGCCATATTTCCTGCCTCTCTCTTATACACAGATCCCTTTAAACACTCTATTTTGTTGCCCCCGTCCCCCTTTTTTTGGTACATCAACTTCTACTTATTTTTTTTTATCTCTCTCTCATCCTCCCTCCTTCCTTCCTTCCTTCCTTTGTTTCCTGGTACATACTCTATTTTTCTTTACTGTTCTCTCGTTTTTTCTTTCCTCCTTCCTTCGCTCTCTGGTGCGCGATTCAACTTTCCTCAACTTTTTCAATTTGTCTACATTTGCTTATCTTCTTTCCTGACTAGCATGCCTTTCCTACTTTCATTTTTTTTCTTTTCCTTTAATTCGTTCAAGCTCATATTTCTTTTTATTTCCTCATCCTTCCTTTTTCTTCTTTCTCTTTCCTCTTTACAACACACAAGCTCTTCCCTCTCTCTTTTCCTTCCTTCTCACTCTATCTTTCTTTCTTTCGTTCTTCCTTCCTTCCTTTTTTCCTCTCTCGTTTTTTCTCTTTTAAGTTTCTAATCGTTGATCATTTTTATTTCTTCCTTCTAAATCATTCTTTCTTTCCCTTTTTTTTATATATGTTCTACTCCTTTTACACTCTCTCTCTCTCTCTCTCTCTCTCTCTCTCTCTCTCTCTCTCTTCTCACTCGTTTCTTCGTTTCCTTCCTTCCTTCCTTACTTCCTCTCTTTCTTCTTCCTGGTATATACAACTTTCCTTCCTCCGTCTGTTGCCTCCCCTCATGTCCAATTAACTTTCTTCCTTCCCTCTCCCTTCCTTCCCTCTCCCTCTCTTCCTTCCTTCCTTCCATGCATACACTCTCCCTCGCTTCCTCTTTCTCTTCTTCCTTTCACGCACTTCTCCTCGCGTTCTTTTCTTTCTCACAAGTCTTTCTTTTCTTGCACACACGCACACACACACCGACGTTCCATTTTCTGCTTCCTGCTTTTCTTTTTCAGTTTTCCGCCTTAACCAAACTCCTCCTGTCTTCGCTTCACCTGTTTTCTGCTCTCTCCTTAATTAGTCTTTGCTGAGCTATCGAGGAAGACACAGACTACAGCAATTCTATGTACTACTACTACTACTACTACTGTTAATACTACTGTTACTACCTCTGCTGCTGCTACTACTACTACTACTACTACTACTACTACTATTACTACTACTATTACTATTTCCCTTCGTCTGTCCGTCTGTCTGTCTGTCTGTGAGTCTTTCCGTTCGTTTTTCTTTCATTCTTTCCCTGCACCTACTCCATTCATCTCTCTCTCTCTCTCTCTCTCTCTCTCTCTCTCTCTCTCTCTCTCTCTCTCTCTCTCTCTCTCTCTCTCTCTCTCTCTCTCTCTCTCTCTCTCTCTCACAGGCTTGCTTAGTATTCCTTGCAAACCTCCGTGAATGCGCACTCTATTTTATGCTGGTATCTATAGTTCTCGTTATTCTGTGCTCGTATTTATCGCTGTTCTCGTTTACTGCTATTATTACCATTTTCTTGTTTTCTGTTTTTTTGTTTTTTTCTTCCTTTGTGTCTTGTTTATCGGTGTTTCTTGTTGTTCTTTTGTTTTGTTTACGTTTTTACGCCATTCGATATTTATAGTTATCAATATTTTCTTTGTTTTCTACTTTTTTGTGTTATTTTTATTTGTTTCTGTTTTACACGTTCGGTGTTTATTTTATTTATTTTTTATATTTTTATTTGTCTTAAGTCATTCGCTGCTCATTTAAACCGAGATTATTGAAGAAGACAAGAAGAAAAGGGTATTATATTGCTCTCTCTCTCTCTCTCTCTCTCTCTCTCTCTCTCTCTCTGGGCACGGTTTTCCTCTTCCCTCGTTTTATCATGTCTTTTTTTTGTTCCATCTTCGCCGTCGTGTTTCCATTTTCCGTTCATCGCTTCCTCCAGTCTTTTTTTGCTTCCTTCCTTCTTCCCTCCTTTTTACTCCCTTCTCTCCTTCCTCTCTCTCTCTCTCTCTCTCTCTCTCTCTCTCTCTCTCTCTCTCTCTCTCTCAGTAAATATAGCTTTACTAAAAACGTTTATTGACTTCCAAGTTATACTGTACAAACTTCGGAGGATGAGCCTTTCTCTCTCTCTCTCTCTCTCTCTCTCTCTCTCTCTCTCTCTCTCTCTTTTTTTTCAGTTGGAATTTTTTTTCTTTTACCAGTTCACTTTCCTCCTGTACCTTCTTTTTATTCTCATTTTCCTCCACTTCTTTTTTTCTTTTCTTCTTCCTCTTCTCCTTTTTTATCTTCATTTCCTTCGTCCTCTTCATTTCTCTTATTTTCCTTCTTCATCTTCTTCTCCTCTTCCTCCTTCTTCTTCTTCCACATATTCTCCTCCTCCTTCTCCTATTCTTTCTTGTACCTGTCTACTTCCCATGCTCCTCTTCTTCCTCCTCTTCCTGTTCCCTTCTTCAGTCTCCTTCATGGTCTTCAAACACATTTTCTCCGTTATTCTTCCCACTCTTTCTCGGCAACGTTTTCATCCGACATTCTCCTTTCTTCATTCCTTCCCTCCTTCCTTCCTTCCTTCCTCCAATTTTCTGAGTTTTATGGAACATTATTGATATTTTTTCCTTCCACTTCTTTCTTTCGGCGCGCGGCCAAACTCCGCCATCTGTACTTTTCCTGGTTTTCCTTTCTTCTCGGAGGCAAAAGGTTGATCCAATCTAGCGCTGCAGCAGGCAATAATGTGTCTTAATTGTCTTGCTCCGCCCCGCCCGGTCCAACCTTCTCCCTCGCCTGTTACCGCCCCTCCAGAAACCAGCCGCACCCGACCCCCTTTCCCATCCCTCTCCGTCCCTGCCCCATCTGCCGCCCCGTTTTAATCCCTGTTCCTTTCACATCCCTGTCTCAACTCCCTCTTCCCATCCCTCGCCTGCTCCCGTCCCCTCTAGAACTCAGCCTCGCCCAACCCCCCTCCATAACCCCGTTCCCCCCACCCACCCCTTCCCATCCCACTTTTGCTCTCGCCCCCTCAATAACCCAGTCCTCCCCTAGCCCCCTCTATAGCCTCGTCTAACGCCCCCCTTCCCATCCATGCCCGCCCCCTCCACAGCCCAGACCCCCCCCAACCCCCCCACCTTTTCCCTCTCCTGGTCCCGCCCCTCCAGAACTCAGCCTCACCCCCTACGTGTCTGCCCCCTCCATAACCCCGTCTCACCCCATCCCCCTCCTTGCCCTGCCCCTCCACAGCCCCGACTAACCGAAATACCCCTTCCCAGCCCCCTCCTGCTTCCGCCCACTCCATACCACAGTCTCACCATGACCCTCCTTCCTAAAGTTCCCCTCCCTCTCCTTGCGTGACCCCTTCATAACCAAGACTCACCCAACCAACCCCTTCCTACCCCCCTCCTTGCCTACCTCTCCTCTCCTCGCTTTGCTCTAGTATGCTTTGTTTCTTCACTCCTCCCCTGAACCCCTTCCTCGCCTGTCTTTTCTTTCCTTGCTATGCACTAGTTTCTTTCAGTCCTCCCTCCCTCCCTCAATCCCCTGCCTCTCCTTCCCCGGCCCCTTCATAACCAGCGAGCAGCGAGTAGCGGGCTTTTTTTTTATTATTGTTTCCTTTTTTGTGTGCCCTTGATCTGTCTCCTTTGTTGTAAAAAAAAGGAAAAAAAAAAAGAAGACTCACCCAACCAGCTCCTTCCCATCCCCTCCGTCTCCTCCTCTTCTTTCCTCGCTTTGCTCTAGTATCCTTTGTTTCTTCACCCCTTCTCCACTAAACCCATTACTTGCCTGCCTCTTCTTTCCTTGCTTTGTACTAGTTTCTTTCAGTCCTCCCTCCCTCCCTTAATCCCCTGCAACGCGCTATACCTCGGCTCTGGCAGCACGTACAGCTCTATCTCGGCAGCTTCGTTACAGGTAGGCAGATCGTGTCTTGGGCTGTGCAATTAAGAATGTTCTGTTCGCGTTGACGTTTTTGTTTTTTGTGAGGGTAAAGAAAACGTTATCCTAATCTTTCCAAGCCTAATGACGTTTTCCTAACCTGTTTAAAACTAACGACATTATCCTAATATTTTCAAGACAAAGAAGACGGACCGACACAGACAAATAGGATAGACCAAGCTGATAGACAGTTAACCATACACCCAAGCAGAGGTATATACACAGTCTCTCTCTCTCTCTCTCTCTCTCTCTCTCTCTCTCTCTCTCTCTCTCTCTCTCTCTCTCTCTCTCTCTCTCTCTCTCTCTCTCTCTCTCTCTCTCTCTCTCTCCTCGGGTAAGTGTGTCTTTTGTGTGCGGCCATTAAGTAGAAGATAACGCAAAGAAGAGGGGGGGAGGGGGGAGGCGGGAAGGGTGACAGGGGGAGAGGGAGGAAGAGGAGAGGAAGGAAGAGAGGAGGGAAGGGAGAGGGGAGGAAGGTGAGTGAGTCGTAAGATGGTAATAATACGATGAGATATGGGGGAGATGAGGAGGGGAAGGGTAGGGGTAAGGGAGGGGAAGGTGTGAAAAGGGGGGGGGAGGTTGAGAGGTTTAAGAATAGATTGCTTTTTTTTGTGGTTCCTTACTCTCTCTCTCTCTCTCTCTCTCTCTCTCTCTCTCTCTCTCTCTCTCTCTCTCTCTCTCTCTCTCTCTCTCTCTCTATCTATCTATCTATCTATCTATCTATCTATCTATCTATCTTTCTTTCTTTCTTTCTTTCTTTCTTTCTTTCTTTCTCTTTCTCTGTCCTTGTCCTTGTCCTTGTCCTTGTCCTTGTCCTTGTCCCTGTCTGTCCCTGTCTGTCCCTGTCTGTCTCTCTCTGTCTCTGTCTCTGTCTCTCTTTGTCTCTCCCTCTTTATCTGCACCAATATAAAGACAACAATAACAACAACAATACGAACACTCCTGCCCTTCTTTTCCCCTCTACTTCTCCATTTTCTTTATGCATGATTTCTTTTTTTTTCTTGAACATTCCAAAAGCTTCCTCTCCCATCAGTCTCCTTCTTCCTTCCCCTTCACCTCCTTCCCCCTCTTCCCTAGTCCTTCCTTCAATCCTTTCCCTTCTCTTTTTCTCCCTCACACACCATCTTTTCTGCCCTTTTCTTCCCCTCTTATCATACCTCCCCCTCTCTGCCTGTACTCCCCTGCTCCTCTTCACTCCCCATCCTCCCCTCTGTCTCCCTTTCCCTTCCCCTAACCAAGCCTGCCCTATTACCCTTTCAAACGCTTTCCCTTCCACCTCTCTTTCCCTTTCCTTTCCCTTCTTCCCTTCACTCTCTCTACTCTTCCCCTTCTCCCCTTCACTCCCCCATCCTTCCCCTCTGTCTCCCTTTCCCTTCCCCTAACCAACCCTGTCCTATTACCCTTTCAAACGCTTCCCTTCCCATCATACTCCCCCTTTCACTCCCTCTCTCCTGCTCCCCCTTTCCTCCCTTCACTCCCCATCCTCCCCCTCTGTCTCTCTTTCCCTTCCTCTAACCAACCATATCCTATTACCATTTCAAACGCTTCCCCTCCTATCATACTCCCCCTTTCACTCCCTCTTCTGCTCCCCCTTTCCTCCCTTCAAACTCCCCATCCTCTTCTACCTTTCCTCCCTTCACTCCCCATCCTCCTCTCTGTCTCCCTCTCTCTTCCTTCACTCCCACTACTCCCCTTCCTCTCCCCTTTCTTCCCTTCCCTCCTATCTCCCCTTCACTAAGCCTGTCCTCTTACATATCCTTTCAAACGCTTCCCTTTCCCTTCCTCCCCATGCCCACCGCTCCCCTCCCCCTCCTTCCCTTCACTTCCTATCCTTCCTCTCCCTCTCCTCCCCTTTGAAGCCTGGCCAATATGAAGCCCCGGGACCCACGGACACAAAGCTGGCCGGCCTGAGCGCCTCCTAATCTGAAAAAGGCGAACTTACTGGCCGGGAACTCCTGAATCGACGGAATAATGCGACGTTATTAACCTGAGCGACCCGGGGGAAAGATGGCGGGGGGGGAGGAGGAAATGGGAAGGAAGGAAATAGGGGGAGAGGGAAATGGGGGAGGGAGGGAAATGGAAGGATAGAGGAGGAAGAAAATAAGGTGAGGTGAGAGGGAGGAGGAGGGAGGATATGGGGAGGAAGGAAATGGGAAAGAGAAATGGGTGAGGGAAAAAAATGGGAGGATAGGAGGGGAAGAAAACGAGGTGAGGTGAGAGGAGGGAGAGAAATGGGGAGGAAGGAAATGGGACAAGGAAATGGGTGAGGGAAAAAAATGGGAGGATAGGAGGGGAAGAAAACGAGGTGAGGTGAGAGGAGGGAGAGAAATGGGGAGGAAGGAAATGGTGAGGGAGGAAAATGAAAGGATGGGAGAGGAAGAAAATGGCGGAGAGAGAGGGGAGAAAAAGGGAGAGAGGAAAAGGGTAAGAGAAATGAGTGATGTGAGGGAGATGGAAGATGGGGAGGGAAGAAATGATTAAGGAGAAATGGAAGGGGAATGGAACGATACAGGAGAGGAAGGAAATGGTCGAGGAGAGAGAGAGAGAGGGAAGGGAAATGGAAGGAGACAGGCCAGGAAGGAAATGGTTAAGGAGAGAAGGGAGGGACACGAAAAGAGATGGAAGAGGAGGGAAATGGTGAAGGATGGAGGGTCGTAGGGATATGGGAGAGAGGGGGAGGGAAATGAAGAGGGAGGAAATGGAGAAGGAAAGAGGGGTCGTAGAGATATGGGAGAGAGAGGGAAGGAAAATGAAGAGGGAGGAAATGGGGAAGGATAGAGGAGTCGTAGAGATATGGGAGAAGGGGAAGGAAAATGAAGAGGGAGGAAATGGGGAAGGAAACACGGAAGGAAAAAAAAGAGAAAGGGAAATAGGATGGTGAATTAGGCATGAGGAGAGAATGAGGGGAGGAGGAGGAGATAGAGATGAGAAAGAAGAGGTAACAGAGAATATATATAAAAAAAAAAAGGAGTTGAGAGTAGATAAAAAAAAAAAGTGTAAGAGGGAAAAATGAGAGAAAAGTAAGAGTGAGAGAAGGGAAGAGGAGAGGTGAGAGGAGTGAGTAAACAAGAATGAGGAGAAGAGGAGGAGGAGGAGGAGGTAAAGAAGAAGGAGCGTGTGGGTGGAGGAAACTGGAAGAGAGAAAGAGAGAGGAAAAAGGGAAGAACGAAAGAAAAAACAGGTAAGATTGATGGGGGAAAGAAGAGGAGATTTGACGAAGAAAAGAAGAAGGGAAATATGATGAGGATAAGGATGAAGATGAGGAAGAAGAAGAGAAGAATGGGAACGAAGAAGAAGATGAGCAGTTGCATTAATATTGGTAGTTGAAGAAGAGAGAAGAAGGAAAGGAAGAAGAAGAAGAAGAAGAAGAAGAAGAAGAAAAAGAAGAAGAAGAAGTAGTAGTAGAAGTAAAAGAAGAAGAAGTACAAGGGAAAAAAATAAAGAAGAAGGAAAAAATAAAGATGAAGAAGAAGAAATCGATAAAAAACGGGTTAAAAGGGAGATTAAAAAAAGTAGTCAGGCGGGCAAGTCGTGAAAGGAGGAGGAGGAGGAGGAGGAGGAGGAGGAGGAGGAGGAGGAGGAGGAGGGGAAGAGGAGGGGGTCAAAGCTGGCTCATATTTCTTACTCTCCTTGACTGGCCAATCACAGGGCTGCGTGTAGCCAACGGGAGCCCGCGGGGGTGAGGGTACTGGGGGGGAGGGGAGGGGAGGAAAGGGAGAAAGGAAGGAAGGGTTAAGAAGGGCTAGTGAGGAGGGAAGGGAAAGATGGAAGAAGGATTTGAAAGAAGGTGGAAGAAAGGGGAGAGGAAGGCGAAGGTGAAGGAAGGGTGAAGGAGGGAAGGTAATGGAAAGGTGAAGGAAGGATGTGAAAGAAGGGAGGGAAGGAGGGAAAGGAGGGGGACGGCGGAAGAGGAGGGGAAGGGAAGGAAGGGTTAAGTAGGGAAGAAGGAAGGGAAGGGAAAGGAACGATGGAAGAAAGATATTAAAGAAGGGGGAGGATTAGGAGGAGGAGGAGAGCATGGGAAGGAACAAGAAGGGTTAAGAAGGGAGGAGGGAAAGGAAAGATGGAAGAAAGATTTGAAAGAAGGTGGAAGAAAGAGAAGAGGAAGAGAAGGTGGTGAAGAAGGGAGGAGGGAAGATAGGGGAAAGGGGAGGAAGAAGATGGAAAGATATGAAGGGAAGGTGAAGGAATGGAGTTAGTGAGGGGGGAAGGGAAAGATGGAAGAAGGATTTGAAAGAAGGGGGAAGAGAGAGGAGATGAAGGGAAAGTGAAGGAAGGGTTAAGAAGGGAGAAGGGAAGGGAAGGGAAAGTGGAAGAGGGATGGAAAAGAAGAGGGAGGAGGGAAGAGATGAAGGGAAGGTGAAAAAGGGATAAGAATGGAGGAGGGAGGAGAAGAGAGAAGGGAAGGAAAAGTGGATGTGGTATGTGGAAAAGTGTGTGGTGGGGGCGGGGGGGGAGGGGGGTTGGGGGGGGGGGCAGAGGAGGAGAGCATGGAACGTGAAGGAAAGGTTAAAGAGGGAGGAGGAAAAAAAAAAAGAGAGGTAGAGGAAAGATGTGAAAGAAGGGGAAGGGAGGAGGGGATGGGCAGGCGAAGGAAGGGTGAAGAAGGGAGGCGGGAAAGGAAAGGAAAGGAAAGGAAAGGTGGAAGAAAGATGTGAAAGAAGGGAGAGCAAAGAGGAAGAGAGGATAGATAGACGAAGAAAGGGGAAGGAAGGGGACAAGTAAGGAGGGGAAGGAAGGGAAAGGGTGAAGAAGGGTGTGATAGAAGGGAGTGAAAAAGGAAAGATGGATAAATGATGTGAAAGACGGGAGTTAGTGAGGAGGAAAATGAAGTGAATAAAATAAAGGATATGAAAGGAGTGGATGAGGAAGGATAGGAGGAGACAGATGGAAGAAGAAGGAAGTGAACGGGAGGGAGGGAGTGGAAAGGAAGGGAAAGGTGAGAGACGAAGGAAGAAGTTAATTAAAGAAGTTAGCGAAGGTAAGGAACAGGTATAAGAGATTGAGGAAGGTTAGGGTGGTGATGGTGGTGATGATGGTGGTGGTGGAGGTTATGGTGGTGTTGTTGTTTGTGGTGGTGGTAGCAGTAAGGGTGGTGGTGATGATGTTGAGGGTGGTGGTGATGGTGGTGGTGGTGGTAATGGTAGTGGTGATGGTGGTGGTGTTGAGGCCTCTGTGTTGTGTTTTAAGGAAGGATTTACTGATCTCTCTCTCTCTCTCTCTCTCTCTCTCTCTCTCTCTCCCCCCCCCCCACGCAAGGGATGTGTGTGCATGTTTTTCCTCCATTATATCAAAATCAACCTCGCCAAGTCTCGGTTTTTCCTCGCCTCTTTTTCCGCGCTTTTCCTCCCCGCAAAATATCACCGCCGCGACGTATTGGGAAAATCACCTTTGACGCGGCGGACCCTCGCTGCGGAAAGGAAAAAAAGAAAAGAAAAAAAGGGGGGGAAAGAAAACGGAATATATATAAGCCAGGCGCTGCAGGACTAAGGAAAACTCGGCTTGTACATAAATTTTCCCTTTTTTTTCTTTTTTTTCGTCTTCGTTGAGAGTGTGGTATTTTGTGTGCCCCGACGCTCCCAAGACACGTCCTCCTCCAACCTGATCCAACAGTGTGCTTCTGGGTTGTGGAGGTGGAGGTGGAGGTGGAGGTGGAGGTCATGTCTTTCCTGCCCTTCCCTACGTCACACTCTCGTTTCCATGTCCACGTCGTCTTAACATCAATCTCCTTTACGCTGAGTCTACACACACATCACGTAACCTGAGTCTCCAATGTGCTTCTGGGTGGTGGAGGTGGAGGAGGTGGAGGTCATGTCTCTCCTGCCCTTCCCTACGTCACACTCTCGTTTCCATGCACACGTCGTCTTAACATCCATCTCCTTTCGCTGCGTCATCCAACATGTTTCTAGGTAGTGGTGGTGGTGGATATGACGTCTTCTCGCCCCTCCAAGACGTTTCTCTCGCTTGCATGTCACACTTCGAGGTCTTAACACTCATCTCCACCTCGCGTCTGCACACACATTCGAGTAACCTGAGCCATCTAAGTGCTTCTGTAGGAGTGGTGGAGGAGGTGTATTTGATGTCTTCCCGCCCCTTCACTACGCCACATTCTCGTTTCTATGCACATGTCTTGACACTCATCACTTCGCCGAGTCTGCACACACATCGCGTAACTTGACTCACCAATGTGCTTCTGGCGGAGTGGTGGAGGAGTTGGAGGTGATGCCTTCCCGCCCCTTTCGCTACGCCATTCACACTCCTTGCCTCCATGCTCACGTCCAGGTCTTAACATCCATATCCTTTCGAGGCGTCTGCACACACATCGCGTAACCTGAGCCACCAACGTGCTTCTGGCGGAGAGGTGGAAGAGCTGGAGGAGACATCTTACCGCCCTTCATACGCCTCTCCTGCTTCCATGCATGCTCGCCCCTCAAAGACGTTTCTCCTGCTTGTATGTCACACTCGAGGTCTGAACACTCATCTCGTCGCGTCTACACACACATTCGAGTAACCTGAGCCATCTAAGTGCTTCGTGAATGTGAACGAGGTAACGGATGAACAGACGCAGAAAGTGATAATATTACTCTACAGCAAAACTATTGACGGTCGTAGTGAAAATGAAGCATGTTTCACTTCCCTCGACTATAGGGATAAAAGGAAGGGACATATCGTATTTACTCGTGACTTTATGCTAATGTTATGGAAGTTTTAACGAGCTGTATGCTTCCAACAAACAGCGATAGCAACAGTACCGTGAGTCTCCAGCGCCCCGGCAACACCAACGCAGCCGCGACAGGCACAGCACGACGCTAATGAAGCCTCGCTCTGTACTGTTTGCACACCGGAACAATACACAAAAATCAGCACTAATTGTTTGCCGTCCGTCGATAGTTCACTGCACGGGAATTATACACTGTGCGAAAAGTAACCCATTCCACGCCGGTACCACTGACTAACATTCTGGTCCCGTCGGGGTATTTCTGGTCTCTCTACTGGTATGTGGCGCCCACTCTTGAACAGGTCAGGTTACGCTAGGTTAGGTTAAGTAAGAATTGGTTAAAGTCTGTAAGGGTAGTTTTGCGGGTTTTTTTTCGTTTTTTTTACAGCAGAGGAGACAGTGCAAGGGCGTAAAATAAAAAAAGAAAAAGAAAAGTGTGAATTAAATTGAGAGTATTTTCCAGAACACCCTGTGGTTAGTTTTTAGGCTACAGTCACACGTCTTCACTCGGGGACCACACACCAGTAAAGATTGGGATTAGCATGCGTCCCAGCGGCATATTTCTGAAGCGAGGGCGTGACTGAAACCCTCTGCAGACGCGCGGGTCAGGGCTCACAAACTAAAAACTCAATTCTCTTCTTATCAATCTCAGACTATTTCCCGGCAAAAAGTACGTTCCCAAGCCTTCACTACCCTTCTTCTCTGCCTTATTAATCCCTGATGTTGTCGCCTCTTCTAATCAATCTTGGAGTATTTCCCGGCAAAAAGTACATTCCCAAGCCTTCACTACCCTTCTTCTCTGCCTTATTAATCCCTGATGTTGTCGCCTCTTCTAATCAATCTTCTAATCAATCTTGGAGTATTTCCCGGCAAAAAGTACATTCCCAAGCCTTCACTACCCTTCTTCTCTGCCTTATTAATCCCTGACGGGGTCGGCCGCTCTTATATGTTGTCGCCAGTAACTTGTCTTGCGCGTCCTGTTCTTCTAGTCCAAGTTGCTACATGTCACTTGCTTCACTACCCTGCCCTACCGTAACCTAACACTCCTCCTCACTTCTGGTCACTCCTTCTGTTTGCCAGTGCAGGAGCAGCGATTACCGGGCTTATTTTTATCTTTTGTTTTATCTTATTTTTTTTGTTTTTATCTTCGTTTACTGCCCTTGAGCAACTTCCTTTGCCGTAAAAAAACAAAAAAACAAACCAGCAAACCTTAACTAACCTAACCTAATCCGGGCCGGGCGCCGATCACTGCTTTAGGTTAGGAATATGTGTCCCGGCGTGGCACTCAGAGGGGGGGGGGGTCATTCGTGTGTGTGTGTGTGTGTGTGTGTGTGTGTGTGTGTGTGTGTGTGTCCCCCCCTCCCCAGCGAGTACCCACGGGCCGGCACCATCACCATAACACTACTGAACTGAAGCCAATTTCCAAAGTGTACATTTTCATGGTATATTTTTCGTTATTGTTTTTATTTTTATTGTAATCATCTGCTGCGGGGCAGAGAGTGTAAGTGGCGGTGTGAGGGGCAGGCTGGGACAATTGGGTGGGTGGGTGGGGGGGGGGTGAGAGAGAGAGAGAGAGAGAGAGAGAGAGAGAGAGAGAGAGAGAGAGAGAGAGAGAGAGAGAGAGAGAGAGAGAGAGAGAGAGAGAGAGAGAGAGAGAGAGAGAATCAGTAAATCCTTCCTTAAAACACAACACAGAGGCTTCAACACCACAACCACGACCATTACCACCACCATCACCACCACCATCACCACCACCATCACCACCACTATCAAGAGGGTGGGGTTACTGAGCACGGGGTAGTTATTATGATGGTGATGACGACGACGATGATGAAGACGATGATGGTGATGATGATGATGGTGTTAGCAATGATAATAAAATAGGAGTAAAAAATAAAATAATGAGAAAAGCAAAAACCAAGAAGATAAAGACTATAAAGAAAAAAGAAAATAATAATCGGTGTATGAAGAGACTGATCGATCTACAGTGAAAAGTAAAAATAAAAGTAAAACAAGTAAGTAGAAGAAGTAAAGTAAAAAGTAAAAGAAACAACAACTCGTCACTCGGAGGTAAAAAAGAAAAAAAAAGAATGAGAACAAAAACACAGAAAAAAAGAGGAAAAAAATAAAGGAAAATGCAAATGCAAATAATAATCAGTTTATGAATGAGCTAATCCATCAGCATTAAAGAATAAAATCGTCCAACAACTCACTGTCTGTCTGTCTGTGTTAGTCTGTTAATTAGTTGATCTGTGAGTCTGTGATGATGATGTTGATGATGATGATGATGATGTTAATGATAATAATATAGTTGTAAGAGATGATGACGATGATGATGATGGTGAAGACGATGATAATAGTAACAGAAACAAAATATATAAGTAAAAAATAATAATAAAACAGGAACAAAAAACAAAAAGAAGAAATAGAAAAACGAAATTAAAGAGAAAATAAAATAACAGTAATCAATCTATGAATACACTAGTTGAACTGTAGCAAAAGAATAAAAAATAAATTACTCGTCACTAAGAGAAGTAAAAGAAAGAGAAAAAAAGAAAAAAAAGATAAAAGAAAACAATATCTGGTTTGTGAATAGACTGCAGTAACGAAATAAATCATTCAACAATCCATCTGTCTGTCCCGGTGAGTCTGTTAGTGGGTTAATCTGTTAGTCTGTCTGTGAGCCTCCGCGCCGGCCAGCCATCCACCACACCCAAGGCCACCAACCTCCGCTCCGCCGTGACCAAACTTTCCCCAGGTCGAGTCAGCGGGAATCTTCTATTTACGGCGACGGAAATCTACGCAATCCCTCCTCGATTCATCGGCCGCTACATCAGTTTCCGATCCAATCAATTTCACGCGCATCGCAAAGAGTCGCTCGCCGGAAACTCGCTAAACTTTAACTTTCACGGCCTTTGTTTTTTCCTTCCCTCGCTTCCTGCCTCCCACCTGTTCTCGCCCACCAAAGCGCCTGCCTCGGACGGACTTTCTTTCCTTCATGCGGACAAGAGTTTAATTTTTCACGATACCCCCTCAGGACCTATTTGTGAAGCATGAATGACTGTACTAAATGTATGTGTGTGTGTGTGTGTGTGTGTGTGTGTGTGTGTGTGTGTGTGTGCCTCCCGTCGCCTGGTAGCCTACTATACAGACATCTTTCTTTTTTTTGTGAGAGGCGATGAGTAATGTAATCTCACGACCTGGGCTGCGGCGCGACCACATTTTGAATGATACTTGGAATAATAATAAGAAAAGTGAGAAGCAGATGAAGAAATGATAAAAGAATAAGAGAATAAAAATAAAAAATAAAAGAAGAGCGAGAGGAACAAGACCAGGACAAAAAAAAAACAATAAAAACAAAAACAGGAGCAAGAAGAAGAAGAAGAAAATAATAACAAGAGAAGCGAGAGGAACAAAACCAAGAAAACACGAACAAGAAGAGGAAAAACAAAAAACAGGATCAAGAACAATAAGATGAAGAAGAAGGAGAAGAAGAGCAAGAACAAGAAGAACAAGAGGAAAAAGAAAAGGATAACAACGATCCAGGCTGCAGAAGAGACTGGACAACTGTGAGACGCCGAAACCGCCACTAACGGCCGCTAGAGGGCTTTACACACCACACAGGGCTCTCCGATCTAGGGCAGGAGACACAAACAAACGCGAGGTGAAAAAACTATCCAATACCTTTTATGTGTGTGAAGAATCTAGCGCCACTCTCACATCTTAGGCTAAGAACAACACAAGGCGACACTCCCTCTCCCACCTTCTCTCCTCCACCTCCCTCTCCTTTTTGTCTCTTTCTCCCTCTCTTCCTCAATACGTTTCCTGATGACACGGCCCCTGGACACAAATTACCTCCTCGTCCTTTGCCTCAGTTTTCACCTTACCCCTCATCCCCCCCCCCTCAAACAAGCCAGAGTTTAGGAGTTTAAGAACTAATCCAATTTGGCGTCAGTATTGCTTCTTGAGGGACCGACGGCCACGCTTCAAACCTTTCGATCAGGAGGGAAAAAACCCGGAACGAAAGCTTGGGAACGGCGTCATGCAGGTAGAAAAAAGGAGGAAAAGAAGTTAACCCCCCCCTTCCCCTCCTTTCGTCCCCCTGCCTCCCCTCCCCTCGCCTCCTCTCCCTTGTAGGAAGTGAAGAGGAGAAACTGCCATCCGTCTCCCCAGTTCCTTCACACCCTCCCCTTCCTCAGCAATCTCTCTTTACCAAGCCTCAATACCCACGTGAAGACAAAGAGGAGGAGGAGGAGGAGGAGGAGGAGGATAGGAGGATAGGAGGTTGAGTATGTGAGGAAAAGACAACAGGAAGAGGAGGGGGTGTAGGAAGAAGGGGAAGGAGAAAAAGAAGGGGAAAGAAGGAAGAGAAAGAAGGAGAACGAAAGAAGAGACGGAGAAGGAAAAGGAAGAAAAGAAGGGAAGAAAGACAAAAAGACATGAGGAGGTAGAAGAAGGACCAAAGAACTTACGGAGAAAGAGGAGGAGGAGGAGGAGGAGGAGGAGGAGGAGGAGGAGGAGGAGGAGGAGGAAGTGGAAGGAAAAGGGAGTGAATAGGAGTACGAGAGTGTCAGGAAAAGGCGACACAGAACAGGACACAGAAGAGACCAGGGAGGAAGGACAGCACGCGACCCAGACGGTGAAGGAGGAAGAAGAGTACAACACACAGGAAGAGGAGGAGGAGGAGGAGGAGGAGGAGGAGGAGGAGGAGGAGGAAGAACAGTACGAGTGGTCTCCTCTGACTGACTAACTGAGTGACTGACTGACTGGAGGAAGAGGAAAAATCGTGTTTGTATATTTTGCCTGTTTCTTTTACTGACTGACTGACTGACTGACTGGAGGAGGAAAAGAAAAAAAAAGAACAGAACAGGAGGATATTTCTGACTGACTGACTGACTGACTGAATGACTGGAGGAGGAAAAGAAAAAAAAAAGAACAGAACAGGAGGATATTTCTGACTGACTGACTTAATGACTAACTGACTGACTGACTGACTGACTGACTTAATGACTAACTGACTGACTGACTGACTGACTGACTGACTGAATGAATGACTGGAGGAGGAAAAGGAAAAAAAGGAACAGTACAGGAGTAAATTTCTGACTGACTGCCTGACTGACTGACATAATGACTAACTGACTGAGTGACTGAGTGTCTGACTGCCTAACTAACTGACTGACTGACTTACTGAGCTGACTAACTGACTGACTATCACAGCAAGCAAGACATGAACCATAGACATACCCACACAACCGGGCGCCCATACACCCATCATACACACACCCATACACCTAGGAACACGACCACCTACACAACCATACACCTGCAAGCACATACACCCTCCTACACACTCATCCACCCACACAGCCATACACCCATGAACACAGACGAAGGAATATGGCGTTGACCGAAGACTGCCGGCCCATGACTGATTGAGGGACTGTCTAACTCAATCTCGGCGCCGCGGTTTACTGCCCACTAACTCACCGCCACCTGACGAGGGCCCCCGCTACCCAATAACAGGGGGCGCCCTAAATATCCGTTGACGCGGGGCTGGGGGGCTGGGGGTGGGGGTGGTATTCCCTTCTACCTTACCTTCCTCCCTGCCCGGACCTCCCCTTTTCAAGCCTTCCGTACCTCTTCTCCTTGTGTTCCTGATTTTCCTTTATTACCCACTGTCTCTTTATCTGTCTTTCACTCTTCCTTTACTCCTCTCTCCTTTGCCTTCCTCCATTCTCTTCCTTCTTCTATCTCTTCTCTGTCTTCCTCTCTCTGTCTCTTCTGTTTTCCACTGTTCCTTTTCTTCCTGTCTATCCTCCTATGTCTTCCCCCTGCCATTTCTGTCTTCTTTTCATCACTCTCTTTCTCTCCTTTTTCCCATTCTCTCTCTCCTTCTTTCTCTATCTCCCTCCCTACCCTTTCTTTTCCGTCTTTCATCCACCCCATTACTTCCTTCCTGGCTCTCTTCCTCCCCTCTATGTGCCCTTTATCTTCCTCCTCCTCTCTCCTTCTCTGTCTTCCACTTTACCACTTCCTTCCTGCTCCTCTTCCGTCCCTCCTCCTGTCCTTCAACTTCTTTTCATACTAACTTCTCCACTTCCCTTCCTCTCTCTTCTTCCCTGATTCCCTTTCCTATCTACTCCTTCCTCTTTTCTCCATCTTCCCATTTCTCTCTTCCTCCTTATCTACCTTCCTTCTCTCACTCCCTTTCCTTTCTACTCTTTCCTCTTTCCTCCCTCTTTCCCCTCCTCTCTTCCTCCTTATCTACCTTCCTTCTTTCACTTCCTTCTTCTCTCCCCTTCCTTTCCTCCATGATTTCTACCCTTCCCGCTTTCCTTCCCTTTCCTCCCCCTACCCCATCCTATTTACCTCCCACTTCCATTCCCTCCATGTCCCTTCCCTTCCTCAGTGCTTTCAACCTTTTCCTTCACTCCCTCCCTCCCTACCCCTTCCACTTCCATTTCCTCCATGTCCCTTCCCTTCCTCAATGCTATCTACCTTTTCCTTCACTCCCTCTCCCCCTCCCTCCTTACCTCTTCCCACCCTCCATGCATAACTTCCTTTACCCTTTCCCCCCTCACTCCCTGCCCCTTCCCCCCTCCCCGCCGCTCCCTCACTTAACCGAAGGGCATAAAAGCGAATATTGAGGACTAGTTAAAGGGGAAAAAAGGTCTTCGACGGCGAGAAAATTTAACTATTCCTTCGGCCATTATGAATTTTCCGTTTATTGTGCAAGAAAGCAAGCGAGGAAAGTTAAGGAGGAAAGAAATAGAGGATGAAGTTTAGGAAGCATGGAGGAAAAATTATTTACGCTAAAGAAGGAAAAGAGAAGGCAGTTAAGAAGGCATGAAAAATAAATAATGTAGTCAAAAGAAGAAAGAAGAAAAGTTAAGGAAGAAAGGAAGAGGAATTAAGTAAACAGACGAAAGAAAGGGAGAAGGCAGTTAAGAAAGCATGAAAAATAACTTACGTAGACAGAAGGAGAAAGAAGAGAAAATAAGGAAGGAGAGAGGGAAAGAGGAGGCAGAAGAGGAAAAGGGAGAGAAAGAGAAGATAGGAGAGGAAAATTAAGGGAAGGAGAGAGGGAAAGAGGAGGCAGAAGAGGAAAAGGGAGAGAAAGAGAAGATAGGAGAGGAAAATTAAGGGAAGGAGAGAGGAAAGAGGAGGCAGAAGAGGAAAAGGAAGGGAAAGAGAAGATAGGAGAGGAAAATTAAGGGAAGGAGAGAGGGAAAGAGGAGGTAGAAGAGGAAAAGGGAGGGAAAGAGAAGATAGGAGAGGAAGAAGGGAGGGAAAGATAAGATAGGAGAGGAAAATTAAGGAAAGGAGAGGGGGAAAGAGGAGGTAGAAGAGGAAAAGGGAAAGAGGGAAGGAGTGGCTAAGAGGAGGAAGTGGAAGAGGAAACAAGGGAAGGGCTGAAAGTGGCGGCGGCGGGGCGTACGAGTGGGCGGGCCGGGGCGGGAAGCGGGGCCGGGAGGGGCAGGAAGTGGCGGGCCGCGAGGACGGGGCGGGAAGGGACTGAACAAAGCCTGCGGGTCACAGTTCCGCCCTAGCTTTCTCAGGTCAATAACCTCCTTGCCCCCCTTAACACTCCCCCCCCATCCCCCCCGCTCACCCCCTAACCTCTCACTTCTCACTCCACTCCCCGCTGCACTACCCCGCCTCCCTCCTCCCTCTGATGCTTTGCGAGACTGCGACCTTCTCCCCTCACATACACACACACACACACACACACACACACACACACACACACACACACACACACACACACACACACACACACACACACACACACACACACACACAATTGGTCCCTGATTCACAACCTTCGCAGAACACCAAAGTCAATCTGCCGCCCAGCTGACTCACACAAGAAAGCAAGAAGGAGGAAACATGGGAAAATGGAAAGGCGGGCAACAAAAAGCCTAGTAGATAATCACGAGGTTGCCTGCTCTAGCGATATGATCTGCTCGACAGTCACTTCGTGCCTGCAGAGTAGATGAAAGCACTTCGGGACGTACGTTCCATTTACTCTTGTTCCAACGAAGTAATGCTCGATGTGATTTTTAAAGGAGTTAATCTGCACTTACTACTTAAGAACATAAGAACATAAGAACGTAGGAGTCTGCAAGAGGCCGGTAGGCCTGTACAAGGCAGCTCCTTTGAACCTAAGCTCCCGTGTATCTAACCCCATCTAATATCGCTGTCCATGAATTTATCTAATCTATTTTTGAATGTGACAATTGTATTGGCACTCACCACATGACTGCTAAGCCTATTCCACTCATCCACAACCCTGTTAGTAAACCAATTGTTGCCTATGTCCTTGTTGAATCGGAATTTATCCAGTTTAAACCCATTACTTCGTGTCTTACCAACAAAACCTTATGAATATCCCCCTTATTAAAGCCCTTCATCCATTTATAAACCTCTATCATGTCTCCAAGCACCCTTCGCCTTTCTAGAGAATGCAAGTTTAATTGTTTGAGTCTTTCCTTGTATGGCAAGTTTCTCAACCCCTGAATCATCTTAGTCATCCTCCTCTGCACTAATTCTAACATTTTGATATCCATTCTATGGTAAGGTGACCAGAACTGAACCGCATAGTCAAGATGAGGTCTAACTAATGCTAAATATAGTTTGAGGAAGACTTCGGGGCTTCTGTTGCTTACGCTCCTTGAAATAAATCCCAGTACCCTATTTGCTCGACTTCTAGCTTGAATGCATTGTGCCCTTGGACGGAGATCAGAGCTCACTAAGACCCTAAAATCTCTCTCGCACCCAGACCTGCTTATGAGAGTGTCATTTAAGCAATAGTTATGAGAGGGGTTGTTCCTACCTACACTCAGAATACTGCACTTCCCTACATTGAACTCCATCTGGCATTTATCCGCCCAGTCATACAATCTGTTTAGTTCATCCTGGAGAATACTAGCGTCCTGATCCGACTCAATTACTCTACCGATCTTGGTATCATCTGCAAACTTACTGACATCACTACTAATTCCTGTATTCCTATAGGAATGTAATTCCAATGGCGTATAACTCGGTTTCAGAAGAAAGATTACATTACTTCCGGTGCGTAAAAAAAGTGTGTACAAAATCCGTAAATAAGTACGTACAAAGTGCGTAAGACAATGCGTGAAAATGAGTAAAAATAGTACATGTAAAGTGCGTTAAAAGTGCGTACAAGTGCGTTAAGTGTAAAAACCACAACCAAGCGTGCCATGAGAAGCGACTAAAAAACGCAACTTATAGGACAGAGGAAGGCAAGGATATATAAGGACTGCCCCTCCCTCCCTCCCTCCCCCCAACTATTTTCTGTAATCCCTAGAACATTCAATGGGTTGTGTATGTTTTCATTACCATTACTGCCTTATTATCATCATCCGTGTTATAATTACTACGTCTATACCATCACACACGTTGCTTTCATTTTCCTACGCACCTAATTTATTTATTAGTTTGTTTGTTTATCCATCGACCGTTCTGTCTCTGTACTCAACATTTCAATCATTTCTTTAGTGTTTTTGACTTTTCCTTTTCCTCCGTCTCACCCCCATTCACATCCCCTTCCTCCATCTCCCATACCACCACTAACACGACCCCATCCATTCCTATGCCACCCACCACACTACCACAACCACCACCCCTTCTCTAACCCCCCCCCCCAAATAAACCAATCGCCCCCACACACACCTGCTCTAATTAACTCGCCATCGGTGACAAAAACTCGCTAATGACACCGTGACTTCAATTACTGCCGATGAAAAATGCAAAACGCTAATGGGGACGTTATGCCTTTTTGGGCTTATTACAAATTGCACACACACACACACACACACACACACACACACACACCAAATGACCTGCCTTTTCCATATATCCATTTGTGAATTATGTAAGTAAATAGTAGTAGTAGTAGTAGTAGTAGTAGTAGTAGTAGTTGTAGTAGTAGTAGTAGTAGTAGTAGTAGTAGTAGTAGTAGTAGTAGTAGTAGTAAGATCCATTCATAAGATCATTAACACGTAATAAAGAATACCAATACTCTGTCCATAATAGCTTCAGCACTAGGCCCCTCCTCTTCCCTCCCTAAATGCATATCATTGGCCAATCCGCACGCAAGCCACGCCCTCCTTTCGCTCAGGTTATATGGGATTTGTTGATGAGGGGAAAGGTTCATTCTTATTGACGGTTGCTGAATGACGAGGGCGGGGCTTGATTTCAATGCAAACGTGAACGAAATAGAGTAAACCGGGCTACAAACCGTACTTTTTAAATCAAGGGTAGAATAAATAGAGGTAGTGGGTTAGTGGTGAAAGTACAGGTGGAGGAGAAGCAGGGACGGTAGGAGTGTACAGATGCATGGTGTGGCGTCGTTAATGGTTATGATGCAGGTATTGTTAAGAGCACAGCCACCTTACCTTTTTCAGTGAGTGCTGGCAGTGGCGCGTCCGCTGTGTGGCGCCTCCACTCACACGCCCACAACACACCTGGAGGGAAGGAAAACAATTCAGTTATATAATGGTCATGATGTACCAATGACAATACTACTACATTCCCTGCTGCTCCCAATACTACTACTACTACTACTACTACTACTACTACTACTGCCACTACTACTACTACTACTACTGCTGCTGCTACTACCACGATTACTACCACTACTATTACTACTACCACTACTACTACTACTACTACTATTACGATGATGATTACTAAAGGTATGCAAAGAGACTAAAGAATTGTTTATAAAAAAATGAAAAGAAAGGGGAAAGGGTTAATTATTTTGAGATAAATAATGTACTACTACTACTACTACTACTACTACTACTACTACTACTACTACTACTAATAATAATAATAATAATAATAATAATAATAATAATTCAACCCAATTTCAATCACACTTCATCACAGTTTCAGAACCATTTATTTCCAACATTATAAAATTCTGATATATACTGCGATTCTCTCTCTCTCTCTCTCTCTCTCTCTCTCTCTCTCTCTCTCTCTCTCTCTCTCTCCGCGAACTTATCAGTCCCTTCATTTTTCCTCCTCAGTTTTCTTCACATTTTCTCCCTCCCTTTCACCGGTCTCTTATCTCTCATTTCCTTCCTTTATCTCCGCCCCTCCGCCCTTTACTCTCCCAATATCTCTCCCTCCATACTTTTCAATAACCTCCTTGCATTCTTCCTTGCCTCCCTCCCATCCTGTCTTCTTTCCCTCCCTCCCTTCCTTCCTCCCTTTCTCCCTCCCTCCCTGCTGGCTGTTCTCTGGTATCGGGATGAGGCAGAGGATGATGGAAGACCCACACACACACAATCCATGCAATCCACTTCCTGATCCTCTCTTCTGCCTCCTTCCTCTCACTCAATAACGTCTCCTCCTCCTCCTGTTTCTCCTTCTCCTTCTTCCCACACTTCCTTCCTTCTGCGTATCATTCCCTCCACATAGTAACGTTTTATTTTTCTCAGTTCCGTCCCTTCCCTCATTTCGTCCCGTATCTCTTGCGGCGAAAATCATCGTAAAGAATCCTGCATCGCGGTAACTCAAGAGGGACGAGGAGCGGCGAGGGTGCAGCTGAATGCCCGGGGAAAGACCTGACCAAGAAGATGATGGTGGTGGGTGCTGGTCTACCCTTGATCCTTGTGGCCGTGGAAATGCATATGCTTGAAGGGGACTGATTCTCGAGGGTAAAGGAGCAGACACTTATAATCTATGCATATATCTTTTTTTTATGTTGTCTTTGAGAGGGTGTTTTAGTGGTGCTGGTCCTCTCCCTCGCTGTCTCTCAGTTTTAGTCACGGCACTGCACACGCTAGAAAGGGACTGACTGTTTCTCGAGGGTAAAGGAGCAGAAACCTATAATCTATATATGCATATGTTTTTTAGGGGGGGGGGTCTTTGAAAGGGTGTGTTAGTGGTGCTGGTCCTCTTCCTCGCTCTCTCTCAGTTTTAGTCACGGCACTGCACACGCTAGAAAGGGACTGACTGATTCTCGAGGGTAAAGGAGCAGAAACTTATAATCTATGTATATGTTTTTTTTTTGGGGGGGTGGTCTTCGAGAGGGTGAGTTATTGGTGCTGGTCCTCCCCCTCGCTCTCTCTCCGTTTTAGTCACGGCACTGCACACGCTAGAAAGGGACTGACTGATTCTCAAGGGTAAAGGAGCTTGAAATTATAATCTATGCATATGTTGTCTGGTCTTTAAGAGGTGCATTAGTTAGGCTAAGTGTAATGGATATCAGGGGAAGAAAAAGACCAAGAAGATGATGCTTTTGCGAGCTGGTTCTACCTTGATTGTTGTGGCCAGGCCTGAAGAGGACTGATTCTCGAGAGTAAAGAAAATGGAACTAAAAATCAATGCATATGTTTATTTTATTTTTTGAAAGGGTGTATTAGTTAGGGGAAGCAACAGGTAAAAAAATGGCACTGCCCACGCTAGAAGGGGACAGATTTTCGAGGGTAATAAAGACGATACTTACCTGTGCATATGCTTTTGGGGGTCTTTAAAAGGGTGCGTTAGTTAGGGGAAGCAACTGGTCAAATACATGATGCTGGGTGCCGCTTCTCCCGCTGTCTATCTATCTTAATCATGTCCACGGCACTGCACACGCTTGAAGGGGACCGATTGTCGAGGGTAAAGAGGAATGAACTTATAATTTATGCGTATGTTTAATGGTCTTAAGAGGGGGCGCTAATTAGGGGAAGTTATATGGATCTCCGGGGATGGAACTGGTCAAGATTATGCTCTCTCTCTCTCTCTCTCTCTCTCTCTCTCTCTCTCTCTCTCTCTCTCTCTCTCACTAGTGGCCGGAAATTGGATGGGTACTTTGGTAATCTCAGGTTGATGGTGAAAGAATCCTGACGAGAGAGAGAGAGAGAGAGAGAGAGATAAATACGAGGCCCTTGCAGACTAAGAGGAAGAACTGAAGGGGAAAGGCGAAAGGGAGAAGAAAAGAATGGAAGGGGAAGGAAGGAAGGAGACAAAGTGGGAATGGAAGGAATTGAGGAAGGAAGAAGAAGGATGAAATATAGGACAGAAGGATAAGAGAAAAGAGTAGGAGGAGGAGCAGGAGGAAGAGGAGAAGGAGGAGGAGGAGAAGAAGGGGGAGGAGGAGAAGGAGGAGGAGGAGGAGGAGGAGGAGGAGGAGGAAGAGGAGGAGGAGGAGGAGGAGGAGAAAGAGAAAGAGGAGCGGGAAAACAAAATGAAAAAAAAGAAAAGAAATGAAAAGGAAGAAGCTTTGGAAGATGTATGGAAGAGGAGGAGGAGGAGGAGGAGGAGGAAGAGGAGGAGTAGGAGGAGGAGGAGGAGGAGGAGGAGGAGAGAAGGGAGGAGGCAGAACCACCCTCCCCCTCTTCTTCCTCCTCACCATCGTCCTCCTCCTCCTCTTCCTCTTCCTCCTCTCATCAACAACAAACTTGGAGAATATTATCCTTAATTGAAACCATCATCTCTCTCTCTCTCTCTCTCTCTCTCTCTCTCTCTCTCTCTCTCTCTCTCTCTCTCTCTCTCTCTCTCTCTCTCTCTCTCTCAAGCACCCATCTGTATTCCATCCATTCTTCAATTTTCCGTCTCTCCCCTCCTTTATCATCTCCTTCATTCTCCTCAATTTTCTTTCTCAACTGATTTATTTTCCCTCCCTGCATTTCTCTTCGCTTCGCTCGCCCCTTTTCCTTCACGCCCTTCCAAAATAATATAGTTACCTCCAGTCTTTCTTTCTTCTTCCTCCCATTCCTTCCACCACTCAAGAAAGGGCAGGATGGGAAGAGGAGAGAAAGAGGAGGGGGTGAAACTGGAGAGGGAGAGGGAGATGGGTAAGGAAGGTGAAGGAGGTGGGAAAGAAAGGTAGGAGGGGAGAGGAGACGAAGAAAGGAAAGGATTTGCTAGAAGGGGAAGGGGTCATGAAAAGCGAGTATAGTAATTGAAAGAAATGGGAGATAAAAATAACGTCAGAAAGTAATGGAAGGGAAGAAATGGGGGGTGAGGGTTTATAGGAATGGGTGGAGAGGATGGGGAAAGTATGGGAAAGAGGGAAAGGGGATGGGAGGGGAAAGCAAGAGATAGGGAGAGGAATGGAATGGTAAGACAAAAGAGGAAGGAAAAGGAAGAGGAAGGTAAGAAAAGGGAGAAGGGGAAGGGGAGATGGAGAGGGTCGGAAATACACAAACACACACACACACACACACACACACACACACACACACACACACGACAACATCAACATCAATATTATCTTCGTGTAGAAATTAGCGTGAAAAACAAATATACAAGCCAGTCGACGAAATTTACCCGGCAAAAAAGAAAAAAAAGAAAAAAGAAATGTAATAAAAAAAATAAAAAAACAGGAGCGATGCCGCTTTTTGTGCACTGTTTTTCCGTGGAATTGTTGAGCAGGAGAGTTTTCCGCGAGAATAATTATGTTTGTTTGTTTGTTTTTTAATGCTCGCAGGGTGGAGTTCAAGAGTGTGTGTTTGTCTGTCTGTCTGTGTGTATGCGTGTGTGTGTGTGTGTGTGTGTGTGAACAAAAGCACACATTCTTTAAACACACACACACACACACACACACACACACACACACACACACACACACACACCTGTCCCACCTTTCCCTTATGCAACATCATCAAACACCTCTAAGATCAATCTGACCTCATTACTATTATCATTATTTTTATTATTATTATTATTATTATTATTATTATTATGACGATGATGATGATAACGAAGATGACAATGATGCAAGGTCAGATTATTAATGATAAAGGTAATTTGGGAGCATACATTAAAGGTGCGCGTGGCGGCGGTGCTCATCTCCGTCCCGTTGGCCCTGTGGTGGGAGAGAACCCTTAACCCGACACAGGGCCAGTGGTACATCCGGGTTACCACAGTCTACCTTCCCCAGGTTTCCCCAGGTACAAATTTTTCAAAAGGAAGGATGAACAGCTGGGTAGACTGCACGCCAACTACCCAGGCCCGCAGATTCGTAGTCAGGGACGGTAACCACTACACGACGGAGGAGCTTTAGGTTAATAAGGGGAATTAATTAAAAGTCACCTCTCTGGAAGCTGGGCGGTAAATATTTTGTGTTCCTCGCTTCCGCCCATCGACCGCCTGTTCCTGTACGCATCGTCGGGGTCACAGCTCCCCTCGCCCTCCCCCTCCGCTGCCTTCAGTCACGGGGCGAGGGAAAGGCGTGGTCTGTTCGCTTGCACCCTTCAACGTTTAAAGTATTTGTTCACTAAAATATTCTTGCCTTTAGCCAGCATTTTGTTATTTCATTTTTGTTTTAGTGCGGGTTTTATCACAGTAACGCATTTCCTTTTGTTGAATGTTGTAGTGGTCTTTTCTGCCTTCCGTCTTTCCGTTCCTCTTCCTCCTCTTCCTTCGTGTGCATTCCTTCGCAAGTGTGGGTGTTCTGTCTTCTATGTGTTCCTCTGCAAGCTTGTTTTATCTTTCTCTCTTCCTCCTTCCCTCCTTCCTTCCTTCCATTGTCCTTGAGTTAGCTCCTCACTAGTCCTCTCTTCTCTCCCTCTCTCCCACTCTCCCTTTTCCCCCACTTCGTCCCCTTCCTACCATATATAGCTTATCTTCCTCCCTCATTACTTTTTACTTTAATATGTCCTCTCTCCAACAAGTCCTCGCTCTCTCTCCCACTCTATTCCTTCAGTTCGGCTCCTTCCTAACACAGCTTCTCTTCCCCCTCTTCCTTCCTCCCTACTTTTCCCTTTAAAATGTCCTCTCTCAAACAAGTCATCGCTCTCTCTCCCACTCTATTCCTTCAGTTCGTCTCCTTCCTAACACAGCTTCTCTTCCGCCTCTTCCTTCCTCCTTACTTTTCCCTTTAAAATGTCCTCTCTCAAACAAGTCATCGCTCTCTCTCCCACTCTATTCCTTCAGTTCGTCTCCTTCCTAATACAGCTTCTCTTCCCCCCTTCCTTTTCCCTATAATATGCCCTCTTTCTACCATGTCCTCCCTCTCTTTCCCACTCCCTTTCCCCTTTAAGATTTCCTCTTCTAACATGTCCTCCGTCTCTCTCCCACTCTCCCTTTTTTTCCAGAATGTCAACTTGCTCGCATGTCTTATCTCCCTCAATCTCTCCGTCTCTCTCCAGTACGTCATCTCTAAAAATAGCTCTCTCCCACTCTCAATTTCCATTCAGCGCCCCCCCTCACCGCCTTCCCCCCCCAGCACGTATCATACAAAAACCTCGCTAATGATATCTTTCCGCGCATAAAGACCCTTCTCGTTGGTTCCTCCGCGGCCTTCCTTCGCTTCACTCTCCCCTCCCCTTCCCCAGCCGCACCCCGCACGGCTTTCCGATAACTCCCCGGCGTTTTCATTCTCCTCTTTTTTTTTCTTCTTCCCACGCAACGATGTATCTCTCTCTCTCTCTCTCTGTCTTTCATTATTTCTTTTTCTTTGTTTTTTCTGTCTTTATGTCTTTTCCTTTTCCTTTTTTATTTTTTTCACTCTTTTCATTTTCCTTTTGTCTCTTTTTTATTTCTTTTTATTTCTATTTTTCTTTTCTTTTTCTGTTCTCTCTCTCTCTCTCTCTCTCTCTCTCTCTCCTCAAAAAACAAAATTCCAATCCTTGACGTTAATAAAAATACGTGTTTGCCTTGACTCGCTGACATTTGGGTGTTTTATCGTTTTATCGCGTTTTTTTTCTTTGCCCAGTCCGTCAATGGTCGTCCTTAAAATATATAAATAAAGTTGAATGAAAATTACGTCGGTGAATGGAAAAAAAATGTATATATGATTGTGATTTAGATTTGCGCTCCCTTTGTAGGTCACGGCTCCCCTCCCTCTGCTACAGGAATGTGTTTAATATATATTTTGTGTTTATTTGTGTATGCATTTATTCACTTATTTACTTTTCATTCGTGTATTTATCTTTTTTATTTATTTTCTCATTTATTTATGTTTATTTATCTTTATCTTTGTATTTTTGTATTTCTCTTTGTATACTTCTTTTTTTTTTAATTTTCTCTTATTTATTCATTTGTTTATTTATCTTTATCTTTGTATACTTATCTTTCTTATTAATTTTCTCATATATCTATCTTTTTATTTATCTTTATATTTGTATCTTTGTATTTATCTTTGTTTACTTATCTATTTTATCTAATTTCCCTTTTATTTATCTTTATTCATTTATCTCATCTATTTATACACTTATTTATCCGTGTCACTCGCAAGGCAACTGACCTATTTTAAACACGGTGGCGCCACTCCGAGCTATGTGTTGAGGTATGTACATTCCTGTAATTTCTATCTACATGATCCTATATCCTCTTGGCTGCGGATTTCCTACAAGACGACATCACTAAGCTACAGGAATGGAGCAAAAAATGGCTGCTGCAAATCAATGAAGAAAAATGTAAAGTCACGCACCTTGGCAGGGGATATCCAGCATACTAATACCACATGGGAAACATTTCACCTTCCAGGACTATCAGAACACCTCTCCTCCCGAAATTGACCTCTCTTTCGGCCACTCCTCTTGACTCTTTTGTAGGAACAGTGAGTAGCGGGCTTTTTTTTCATTAGTTTCCTTTTTTTTTGCCTTTGAACTGTTTCCTTTACTGTAAAAAAAAAAAAAAAAACAGAGGCAGAGAAAGACCAGGGAGTATATATTTCCTCTCAGTGAAAGCCAAATCCATGCCAGTCGCAGCGGACGGGATATACATGAGTGCCTTACAATCTTATTCTGGCCCTGTTTCGGGTTAAGGGTTCGCTCCCACCATGTGCTCAAAGGGCCAGCGGGACGGAGATGAGCACCGCCGCCACGCGTAGCTATAGAATATGCTCCCAAATTTACCTTACTTTTTTATCGCATTCATTTGATCCTTATTTTATTTGATTCATTATTTCTTTATTTTGTTATATTATTATTATTTACTTTATTTGATTCATTATTTCTTTATTTTGTTATTTTATTCTTATTTTATTTTATTTGATGCCTTATTTATTATTTTATTTATTTTTTGATCCTTTCTTTTACGGTATCTTTACTTTATTTGATCCTTACTTTACCTTATTTTTTTATATCTTATTCTTTCGATTCTGCGTCAATATTTTGTGTTCCAGCCGCGCCGCTTCCTCCTCCTACTTTTCCATTTTCAGAGTTATCTTTGTTATAAAAAAAAAATGTTTGGTGAACCGACTCTGCGGCGCGGCTCTCCATGTTTTATGCCTTCACAACGCACGTACGCCCGCGATGGAGTGCACGATTTATTGTTTTTGTATCTCTCGCGTTTATATAAATATTTCCTTCCTTCCGTTTCCAGCCCTCTCGTTCATTTAGTTTCCCTTCCTATCCATTTCCAGCCCTCTCGTTCATGTAATATTTCTTCCTTTAAATTTCCAGCCCTCTCGTTCACATAATTATTCTTTCCTTTCAATTTCCAGCTCTCGTTCATTTAATTTTTCTTCCTATCCATTTCCAGCCCTCTCGTTGATATAGTTTCTCTTCCTTTCCATTTCCAGCCCTCTCGTTCATATAGTTTTTCTTCCTTTCAATTTCCAGCCCTCTCGTTCATATAGTTTTTCTTCCTTTCCATTTCCAGCCCTCTCGTTCATATAATTTCTCTTCCTTTCAATTTCCAGCCCTCTCGTTGATATAATTTTTCTTTCCATTTCCAGCCCTCTCGTTCATATAGTTTCTCTTCCTTTCCATTTCCAGCCCTCTCGTTGATATAATTTTTCTTCCTTTCCATTTCCAGCCCTCTCGTTGATATAATTTTTCTTCCTTTCCATTTCCAGCCCTCTCGTTGATATAATTTTTCTTCCTTTCCATTTCCAGCCCTCTCGTTGATATAATTTTTCTTCCTTTCCATTTCCAGCCCTCTCGTTGATATAATTTTTCTTCCTTTCCATTTCCAGCCCTCTCGTTGATATAATTTTTCTTCCTTTCCATTTCCAGCCCTCTCGTTCATATAGTTTCTCTTCCTTTCCATTTCCAGCCCTCTCGTTGATATAATTTTTCTTCCTTTCCATTTCCAGCCCTCTCGTTCATATAGTTTCTCTTCCTTTCCATTTCCAGCCCTCTCGTTGATATAATTTTTCTTCCTTTCCATTTCCAGCCCTCTCGTTGATATAATTTTTCTTCCTTTCCATTTCCAGCCCTCTCGTTCATATAGTTTCTCTTCCTTTCAATTTCCAGCCCTCTCGTTGATATAGTTTCTCTTCCTTTCCATTTCCAGCAACTTTTTATTCCTCTCCTTTTTTTCTCTCTCCGCCTGCTTTGGTCTGGATCCCGCGGCACGATCTTGGGGCAGCTTATGCAAACACTGACTCATCCTTTGATACCGTGCAACAATCCCCCTCCCCCACCTCCCTCCACCGCCCACTCCTTTCTAGACTATCTTTTTTTTCTTAGGGTAAGCAACATTTTCTCGTCTCATTCTCTCTTTAACCCCTTCACTCTTTCCTTCTTTCTTTACCTTATACCTTACCTTTCTCCTTTCCTTCCTCCCCGCGTCTTTGCTTCTCTTGCCTCTTCCCTCCCTACCTCGCCCCTTCCCACCTCTCCCCTCCTCCCGGCGACACTCACACCAACGCAACACTCGCTTATTAACCCACACACGCAGGCTCAGGTTACCATTTTGCATAATAAAACTAATACACATGCACCGCCCCTTGATTTTGTGCAGCACGCCTTTTTTCTGCCTACTAATCCATTAAGGAAACCCAAATTATCTTACCCTTCCCATAAAACACAAACGCAGGCGCAGGTAATCATTTTGCATAATAAAAATAATACACTTGCAGCCACCCCTTGATTTTCTGCAGCACGCCTTTTTTCTGCCTACTAATCCATTAAGGAAACCCAAATTATCTTACCCTTCCCATAAAACACACACGCAGGCTCAGGTAATCATCTTGCATCATGGAACTAATACGCACGCACTCACCCTTCGATTTAGTATATACAGCACGCATTTTTTCTGTCTATTTATCTTTTAAGGAAACCCAAGTCAGTGTATTTTGTAAGCTTTCGACTCAAATTTATTCAAGAGGAGAGTATCAAGACACCTCTTCACCCGAAATTGACCTCTCTTGTAATCTTGTTTTTTTTTTTCTACTTTTGTTAGCAGCAGCGTCTAGCGGACTTTATTGTTGTTGTTGTCGCTTTTGTTTTTGCCTTTGCCCTTGAGCCGTCTCCATAGATGTAAAAAAAACACATGCACAAGCAGGACAATTTAAGGCGACTAAAGACTGACCGAATTAACTTTGATAGAGTGCAACAAAACCATTGACATATTTGTTCTGAACTAATTAGGTTAAGAACAGTTTCTCATCTCATCCATTCGATAAACTCTCTCTCTCTCTCTCTCTCTCTCTCTCACACACGCACACACACACACATCAACATATACACCAACAAACACAGGCAGTAGAGCATGTTGAGGTCGCTTATGCAAACACTGATCCTCATCCGCTAATACAGAAACATAATCTTTTTCAACCTATCTATTTTTCAGGTAAACAGAATTTTCACCATCTCATCCTTCCCATAAAACACAAGGTAATCAAAACTTTCCCGCGCATCCCGTCTTTCCCATTAAGCAGGACGCAGAATACCTCGGGCCAACTTATAACAACACTTGACGGATCGGCCGAGACGGGGCAACAATAATCATCTCCAAGCTATTCATGTCCGAGGCAATCAAAACTTCCCCGACAGCTTATCCTTCTCCATTTAACACACACACACACACACACACACACACACACACACACACACACACACACACACACACACACACACACACACACACACACACACACACACACTCACACACACACACACACACACACACTCACACACACACACACACACACTCACACACACACACACTCACACACTCACACACACACACACACACACACACACGTACAAACCAGCATCGTTTCGCGTCATAAAACTCCTCTCCCTGACACACTCATCCTTTGGTACAGCACAGCATTCCCTTCCTCCCTTCCCCTTTTTTTCAACCCATTCTTTTTAGGGCCGCAAAACTATCTTCTCCTCGCCCTATAAAACACACACGCGGGCCCAGCAGAGCATCGTTTTGCGTCGTAAAAATAACAGAATATTTACGGCTTCTCTCTTGACCTGAATCCCTCAAACTGCAAGCGTTATTTTTCAGGTCTTCCCCGAACCACCGCTTTCACTGGACCCAACGCCGCCACCACCACCACCACCGCCATCACAACCACCAGCGCCGCCACCACCATCACCACCACCGACGCCACCACCACCACGACCTCTACGAACGCCACCGAGGCCTCTTTTTCTTCATTCACTCGCTCGCCGCCAGCATTGAGGGCACGCAGCTTTGGTAAACGTTGCACACACACACACACACACACACAGACACACGCTCCTCGGAAATTCATCTCCTTTAGCCTTACCTGTTCGCCGGTTGATGCACAGGTAGCCACACACACACACACACACACACACACACACACACACACACACACACACGCACACGCACACACACTCGTTGACACCTTTCATTGATTGACAGGTACAGAAGTCCAAATAATAACAAACACCGATACAGACAGACAGATATATACGTACAGCAATACACTCAGACAGACAAACAGACACACAGCCTTAAAATATATAGACACACTTTCCTCCTTCAAAACCATACCTTCTCCTTTCCCTTTCCTCATCATTTCCCTTCCATCTCACTGCAAACTTCCCCGCCTCAGCCCCTCCCTTACTCCTGCCCCTTCTTAACCACCCAGCCACTCTCACTTCCCTTCCCTTTGCCCTTCCTTACCCTCCTCCTCTTTACCTCGCCCTCGTCTCGCCCCGGCCAAGAAAACAGACTCCATCTCACTAAAGCACCATTACTAATTCCATCCTCAGCTCTTCCTCCTTCCCCTCATCTCTCCCCTCTCATCCCGTCCGCGTCTTTCCCTCCTCTCTCGCTCTAAATTTACTGGGCCCTCGCAAGGAATTGGGATCTTGGTCGGTAGGTCGGTCGGTCGGTCGGTCTCTCTCTCTCTCTCTCTCTCTCTCTCTCTCTCTCTCTCTCTCTCTCTCTCGAACACGCGACACTGAGCGACGTCTGACACACAACCAATTGCTGACTCGCCTCCTTCCTGTCAAAGCGAGACGGTGCATCGGCGGAAGGAATGAACCGGCGGAGACTTACAGACAGGCAGGACGACGCGGCAGACAATACGACAGACAGACACGAGAAACAGACGAGTAGATAAGACATACAGGGAGACAGACGACCAAAGTGACAGGGAAAGGAATGAGGACACGGGCGAACATGAAGATTTATAGACAGAGAGACGGAGGCAGACAGTAAGACAGACAGACAGGGAGACAGGCGAGCGAACAAACTTACAGGGAGGAAGGAATAAGGTCACGGGAACTCAGTAAGATATAGACAGACAGACAGGGGAGGGAATGAAACTTAAGAACACAGACATTAACAGATAAAGACAGGGGAAGAAAATTAGACAGACAGACGGACAGGGGAGATAATAAAACAGATAAGAACACAGACTAACAGATTAAGACAGGGGAAGGAAATTAGACAGACAGACAGACAGACAGAGAAAAGGATGAGACAGCTGGAACCCAGATCGATAGACAGACAAAGACGAGAGAAAACAAATACAAACAGACGGGGAGACGGACAAGTAAGAGACAGGAAGGAAAAAAACTTGGAAAAACAGAAAGACAGAGATAGGGGAGACAATAAGACTGACAGACAGATAGACAGACGAGCAGACAGAGGAAGGAATGAGGACACGGAAAGCATGAAGATAAACAGACAATAAGACACAGACAGAGACAGACAAATAGACAGGAAAAAAATGAAACGGTGGGAAAAAAAATACAAGACAGACAAAAACGCCGGAATACAGTGAGACAGACAGAGAACAAAGCAACAAGAATACAGGAAGAGCCAGAGACAGACAGGAAGACAGGAAAACAGACTATGGGTGTAACAGACAATCCCATACAAGTACAGACAGCGAGAAACACAGACGGAAAGGTGTAGGAAGGCAGTAAGGTAGACAGACAAACATACAGAAAGACAGACAATTAACAGACGGATTCAGACCGACCGACGGCGAAAAAAAAAGAACGACACAGACGACGACGACAAAACGAGAACGACAAACGACTTCCGATATGAAAGAACCGAGAAAGAAAAGGAGAAAAATGGAAAATGAAGAGGAGGAGGAGGAGGAGGAGGAAGCTGGACAAATAGGGAATAGAGAGGATATAGAGTATGACAAAGTGAAGGAAGATAAAGTGAGAAGGGAAACACCGCCATTAATATAGATTTAAAATGTTTCCAATCAGGGAGGAGGAGGAGGAGGAGGAGGAAGTTGGACAAACACGGAATAGAGAGGATAGAGAGTATGACAAAGTGAAGGAAGATAAAGTAAGAAGTGAAACACCGCCATTAATATAGATTTAAAATGTTTCCAATCAGGGAGGAGGAAGAGGAGGAGGAGGAGGAGGAATAGTAAAAATAATAAATAAGAATAGTAATAATAAAAAATATTGATAAGAGGAAAAAAAGATATGTCAGTAATTAAAACAAAGGATTAGAAATAAAGAATGAAAAACAGA
>NC_066529.1:9014892-9067392 GCF_024679095.1 Eriocheir sinensis
GAAGGAGAGAGGAAGAAAGGAATGGAAGAACACAGAAAACCGAACAGCGGAGAAAGGATAGACTGAATAAAAAAAATATAGCTAGATAAGAAAAAAAAAATAGAATGAAAGGAAAACGGCGGACGAAAGGGAGGGACTAAAAAAAATATAGATAAGAAAAGAAGATTGAAAAGAAAACGGAGACGAAAGAGAGGGAAGAATTGACGGAGAAAACAAATAGATAAATAAAGGAAAATGGAGGGAAAATAAGGAGCAACAGGGGATGAGAAAGAGGAAAGGAGAGAAAAAGAAAAAGGAAAAGGAAGAAACAATGGAAGAAAGGGAGAGGAAAAGGAGAAGTAGGTTGAAACGGAAACGAAGAAACAGAGGAAAAGGGAGGAGAAGAAGGAGGAAGAGGAGGAGGATAAATAAGACAAGGAGAATGAACAAACGCAAAGCAATAGAAGGAGAAAAATGAGATAAAAGAGAGAAAACGAGAGATAAGACACAAATAGAGAGACAGCTTAATTAAAGGAAAACAAGGAAAGAAATACACAAGACAGACTTTTCTTATAGAATACCGAAAAGTCTTACAAGTTTCATGTTAGAGAGAGAGAGAGAGAGAGAGAGAGAGAGAGAGAGAGAGAGAGAGAGAGAGAGAGAGAGAGAGAGAGAGAGAGAGAGAGAGAGAGAGAGAGAGAGAGAGAGAGAGAGAGAGAGAGAGAGAGAGAGAGAGAGAGAGAGAGAGAGAGAGAGAGAGAGAGAGAGAGAGAGAGAGAGAGAGAGAGAGAGAGAGAGAGAGAGAGAGAGAGAGAGAGAGAGAGAAAAGCGATACTGGAAATGGATAACACAAGCACACGACAACATACACCAACCATAAATACACACACACACACACACACACACACACACACACACACACACACACACACACGGAAACTCTAGCGCTGAAAATTAATCAAACGCCAAAACTAATTACATACGAAGATTAAAAACACAAACAATAAAAAAAGGTTAGTTGCATTTGTGAAAAACTAAACCTATTACTAAGAACACAACATGATAATGAAGAGAAATGAAAGCTATTGGAGAGGAAAAGGAGAGGGAAGAGAACTAAAGAGGAGGAAGGAAAGGAAGAGAAACGGGATGGGAAGGGAAGGAGAGGCGAGAAGAAGAGTTGAACAGGAAAGTAAAAAGGGAGGATAAAAGAATGTAAGGTGAGAGGAAGAAGATAAAGGGAAGGGAGGGAGAGGAAGGGAAGGGAAGGGAAGGGAAAGGAAGGAAAGCGAAGGGAAGGAAAGGAAAGGGAAGTTAAGGGAAAGGAAGGAAGGGAAGGGAAGGGAAGTTAAGGAAGGGAAGGAAGGAAAGGGAAGGGAAGGGAAGGGAAGGGAAGGGAAGGAAAAGAAGGGAGGGAAAGGGGAGGGGAGGGGAAGCAAAAACCAAACAAACCTTTTTCATTTTTTATACCAATATCTATGAAAAAACTACGGTCTTGTTTTCTATTTCTTTACATTTCCTCAATTTCTCCTTCTTTCCTTCATTCTCCCCCTCTTCTCTCTCTCTCTCTCTCTCTCTCTCTCTCTCTCTCTCTCTCTCCTCCCTTTCGCTTCCCCGCCGCCCGCCCATCGCCGCCTCCCGTTTTTCTTCATCAAGGGAGTAATGGGCAGGGAAGGAGGTTAGTCCGCGAGATACAGGGCGTAAAAAGGATGACAGTGATCTCCCATTATCCTATCTCCCTCCTAGCCCCCGTCCCGCCCACAGTCCTTTCCAACCGCCGCCTCCCTCCCCCGCATCCTTCCCTTCTAGCTTCTTACCCTCCCTTCCTCGCATCCTTCCCTTCTACTCTATCTTCTCTTCCCCTCCTTTCCCATCCCCTACCCCTTAGCCTTTTTCTAGTATCTCCTCTCCCACTCCCTTCCTTCCTTTATGCCCTCTTTCTCCCATTCTTCTCTCCTCCTGCAATCTCCTCCTCCATCCCCTTCCCTCCCCTGACCTTCCTTCTTGTATTTACTCCTTCCTTGCATCCTCCACTACTACTGCTATCTCCTCCTTTTGCATTCCTCATATTGCTTCCCCCTACCGTTCCTTTTTTTTGGGGGGGAAGGGGGGAGGGGGGAGCTGGTAACGTAACGGGGATAAGAAATGGCTGAGAGAGAGAGAGAGAGAGAGAGAGAGAGAGAGAGAGAGAGAGAGAGAGAGAGAGAGAGAGAGAGAGAGAGAGAGAGAGAGAGAGAGAGAGAGAGAGAGAAAGGCAAGGAAGCGTAAACTGGAGAGGGCAAACGGGTCAGAAGTAATGTCAGAAGAGGAAAACTTGGTGCATAGCTAAGAGAAGAGAAAGAAATACAGGTTAATTAGTAAGGAAAAGAACGAGTAATTGGATAAAACAAAGAGGTAAGAAAAGGAAAACAAGGTGCATGGTTGAGAGAAGAGAAGGAAAACAAGATGACCAGGAAAAGCGAAAAGAGGAAAAATGCGTAACAGGAAAAACCAAGGAGGTAAGAAAAGAAAAACAAGGAGCACAACTAAGACAAAATAAGAAAAAAACAAGCTAATAAGAAAAGTGAGAGAGGAAAAGGGATGGTTGAGCTGGGTAAGACAGAGAGAGATCAGGAGTACCATTAAGGGAAAGAAGAAGGCAAGGAGGAAGAGGAGAGGGAAAGCGAGAGTGTGAATGAAGACGCTAAGGGTAGGTAAGAGGGGTCATAACTAAGATTAGGTAGGAAAAAAAAGTGATTAAAAAAAAGAGGATAAGGATGAGTGAACAGGGTAAGGGAAAGAGATCGAGCATGGGAGAGGAAGGAGAGGAAAGGGAGAGCGAGAGTTTAAATGAAGACGCTAAGGGGAGGTAAGAGGGGTCATAACTAAGATTAGGCAGGAAAAAAAAAAGTGATTAAAAAAAAGAGGATAAGGATGAGTGAACAGGGTAAGGGAAAGAGATCGAGCATGGGAGAGGAAGAAGAGGAAAGGGAAAGAGAGAGTGTGAATGAAGACGCTAAGGGGAGGTAAGAGGGGTCATAACTAAGATTAGGTAGGAAAAAAAGTAGTTCATAAGGAGAGAGGAAAAGGGTGAATGAACTGGGCGAGGCAAAGAGGTCAAGGATGCTATTAAGAGAGGGAGAGGTAGGAGAGGAAGGGAAGGAGACAGTGTAAATGAAGACGCTAAGGGTGAATAATAAGTAATAATAATAATAATAATAAAGGAAACATATGAGTGAACTGGGAAAGACAAAGAGAGGTTAAGAGGGCTACTAAGGGAAAGGTAGAGAAGGAGAGGAGAGGGGAAAGCGAGAGTGTAAATGGAGACGCTAAGGGAAGCTAAGAGAGGTCATAACAAAGATTAGAGAGAAAAAAAGGGGTAAGAAAAGGGAAAGGATGAGTGAACAGGATAAGGAAATGAGGCTAGAAGTGTTATTAAGGGAAAGACAAGGACACGGGAAGGAGAGGAAGGGGGAAGGGAAGGTAAAAGGGGTCACAGATTAGATTAGGAAGGAAAAAAGTGATTAAAAGCAGAGAGGATAAGGATGATTGAACAGGGTAAGGGAAAGAGAGCAAGAAAGGGAGAGGAAGGAGAGGAAAGGGAAAGAAAGAATGTAAATGGAAACACTGAGGGGAGGCAAGAGGGGTCATAACTAAGATTAGGCAGGAAAAAAAAAAGTGAATATTAAGAGGAAAGGATAAGAATGAGTGAACTGGGTAAGGGAAAGAAGAGATAGAGAATGGGAGAGGAAGGAGAGAAAAGGGAAAGAGAGAGTGTAATCGGAGACACTGAGGGGAGACAAGATGGGTAATAGCTAAGATTAGGTATGAAAAAAGGGCTTAAAAAGAAGAGAGGAAATGGGTGAGTGGACTGAGGGAGAGGAAAAGAGGTCGAGAATGCTATTAAGGGAAAGTGGGGAAAGTGGGAAGAAAGAGGAAGTGAATATGAAGACGATAAGGGGAGGTAACAAGGTTCATACTGTCATACGTGAGATTAGTATGAAAAAAAAAGTAGCTCGTAAGGAGAGGAAAAGGATGAGTGAAATGTGTAAGAAGAGTGAAGCAAGGCACCTCTCCATCCGAAATTGACCTCTCTTTTGACCACTCTCTACTTATCGCTATATGAGAGAAACATTTAGCGAGGTAAGAAAAGGAAAACAAGGTGCATGGTTGAGAGAAGAGAAGGAAAAACAAGATGACCAGCAGAAGCGAGAAAAGAACAAATAAGTAACTGGAAAAAGCAAGGAGGTAAGAAAAGGAAAACAAGGTGCATGGTTGAGAGAAGAGAAGGAAAAACAAGATGACCAGCAGAAGCGAGAAAAGAACAAATAAGTAACTGGAAAAAGCAAGGAGGTAAGAAAAGGAAAACAAGGAGCATAACAGTTAGTGGGCTTTTTTTTTACATTTTTTTGTTGTCCTTAAGTTGCTGTGCTGTAAAAAAAAAATTAAATGAAGCTAAAAGTGATATCAAGGGAAAGAGAAGGGCATGAGAAGGAGAGGAAGGAGGAAACGAAAGGTAAGGGATGTCATAGGTAATACAGGTAGGAGAAAAAGGGTTAATAGGAAGAGAGGAAAAGGATGAATGAACCTGGTGAGCCAAAGATGTCAAGCATGGTATTAGGGGAGAGAGGGGAAAGGGAGAGTGCAAATGGAGAGACAAAGGAGAGGTGAGAGGAACCCATGAAAAGTGGATAACAGTAGAAAAAAATAGAAGATGAGTAAAGATTGTGAGTAAAAAATATCGGGTGAGGCAGAACAATCAACAAGGGCAAGAGTGTTATTAGGGGAGCACAAGGGCAGAGATGAGAGGGGAGAAGGAGAGGGAAGAGGGAAAGGGGGAGGGAAGGGGGGAGGGAAAGTGCAGACGGAGACATTAAAAAGCCATAAAAAAGTGGATAATTAGAAAGGAAAGGTAAAGGTGAGTAACTGGGTGAGGTAGAGAGGCCAGGAGTGCTATTAAGGGAAAGAGGGGAAAGGGAGAGTGCAAATGGAGGCGCAAAGGAGAGGTAAGAGGAGGCCATGAGGAAAGAGAATAGGAAAAAAGGTAAGGAGGAGTAACTGGGTGAGGTAGAGCGGGGAAAAGTGTTATTAGGGGAACACAAGGGCAGGGGATGAGAGGGGAGAGGGAAAGGGGGAGTGCAAATGGAGACGCCAGGGAGAGGTAAGAAAAAGCAGACCAAAGAAAAATAGAATAATAAGAAAAAAAAGTAAAAATAAAGGTAACTGATGAGGCAGAGAGGTCAAGAATGCTATTAAGAAAGAGGAGAAAGCGAGAGTGCAAATGGAGGCGCTAAGGGGAGGTAAGAGGAAACAGGCCATGAGGAAAGAGGATAATAAGAAAATAAAGGTAAGGAGGAGTAACTGGGTGAGGTAGAGCAGGCAAGAGTGCTATTGGGGGAACACAAGGGCAGGGGATGAGAAGGGAGAGGGAAAGGGGGAGGGAAAGTGGAAACGGAGACATTAAGAAACCATAAAAAAGTGGATAACAAGAGAAAAAAGAATGGTAAAGATGGGGTACTGGGTGAGGTAGAGAGGCCAGGAGTGCTATTAAGGGGAAAAACATGAGGACAACGATAAGAGAGGAGAGGGAGAGGGGGAGTGCAAATGGAGACGCCAAGGAAGCATACGAATAAAAAAAGAATGGTAAAGATGGGTTACTGGGTGAAGTAGAGAGGGCAAGAGTGCTATTAAGGGGAAAAACATGAGGGCAGGGATGAGAGGGGAGAGGGAGAGGGGGAGTGCAAATGGACACACCAGGGAGAGGTAAGAAAAAGCAGACCAAAGAAAAATAGAATAATAAGAAAAATGAATAAAAATAAAGGTAACTGATGAGGCAGAGAGGTCAAGAATGCTATTAATAAAGAGGAGAAAGGGAGTGCAAATGGCGGCGTAAAAGAGAGGTAAGAGGAAACAGGACATGAGGAAAGAGGATCATAATAAGAAAGGTAAAGACGAGTAATTGGTTGCGGCAGAGACCAAGAGTGCTATTAAGAGGAAAAACATGAGGGCAAGGATAAGAGAGGAGAGGGAGAGGGGGAGTGCAAATGGAGACGCCAGGGAGAGGTAAGAAAAGGCAGACCAAAGAAAAATAGAATAATAAGAAAAATGAATAAAAATAAAGATGACTGATGAGGTAGAGAGGTCAAGAATGCTATTAATAAAGAGGAGAAAGGCGAGAGTACAAAAGGAAACGCAATTCAACTTAGGGGCAGCGAGTACCGGTTTTTTTTTTATTATTCCTTCCTTGTTTGTGTGCCCTTGAGCTGTCTCCTTTGTTGTAAAAAAAAAAAGGAGAGGTAAGAGAAAGCAGACTGGAAAAAAAAAGAGAATAAGAAAACAAGAGTAAAGACGGGTAATTGTGTAAGAGAGGCCGAGAGTGCTATTAGGAGAAAACGGAGGAGAAGGGGAGAGGGAGACTGCAGATGGAGAAGCCAAGGAGAGGGAGAGGTAAGATAAAGTAACAAAAAATAAACAATAAAAGCAAGGTAAGGACGAGTAACTGGACCCAAGAGTGCTATTAGGGGAAAGCAGGGGGCACGGGAGGGAGATAAAGGAAAGGGAGAGTGCATATGGAGACGCCAGGGAGAGGGAGAGGAAACAGAAGGTAACCATAAAAAAATGATAAGAAAAGTAAGGTAAGGACGAGTAACTGGGCCCAAGAGTGCTATTAGGGGAAAGCAGGGGGGCACGGGAGGGAGATAAAGGAAAGGGAGAGTGAAAATGGAGACACCGGGGAGAGGTAAGAGGGCGCGGGAGGGGCGGGAAGAAAGGTGCGATAAGGGCGGGAGAGTTAAAGGGTCACTCACCTAGATTATGCTAATGTAATTACTGGATTATGAGTGCCATTTGTTTGTCGAGTTACCGGGTACGCGTGGATTAGACGGTGCGTGTGTGTGTGTGTGTGTGTGAGTGTGTGTGTGTGTGTGTGTGTGTGTGTGTGTGTGTGTGTGTGTGAGTGTGTGTGTGTGTGTGTGTGTGTGTGTGTGTGTGTGTGTGTGTGTGTGTGTGTGTGTGTGTGTGTGTGTTATCTCTTCCCCGTGTTTCCAATTTAACTTTTCTTTGTTCCTCGTCTTGTTTGTAGTTTTTCTTTTCTTTGCGCTTCATTCAACAAGTTAATTCGTTATTCCTCTTTTTTTTCCTCTTCTTCCTCTTCCTTGTTCCTCTTTCTCTTCTTCTTCCTCCTCTTCCAATTTAACTTTCCTTTGTTCCTCGTCTTGTTTGTACTCTTTCTCCGCACTTTATTCAACAGGTTAATCCCTTTTTCCTCTTTTCTTTATTTTCCTCTTCCTCCTCTTCCTTGTTGCTCTTCCTCCCCTGTTCCTCTTTATCTTCTTCTTCCTCCTCTTCTAATTTAACTTTTCTTTGTTCCTTGTCTTGTTTCCACTTTTTTTCACCGCACTATATTCAAAAGGTTAATTCGTTTTTCCTCTTTTTTTCCTCTTCTTCCTCTTCCTTGTTGCTCTTCTGCTCTTGTTCCTCTTTATCTTATTCTTCCTCCTCTTGTTTTTTTTCCTCGCACTTTATTCAACAGGCTAATCCCTTTTTCCTCTTTTTTTTATTTTCCTCTTCTTCCTTGTTGCTCTTCCTCCCCTGTTCCTCTTAATCTTCCTCTTCCTCCTCTTCCAATTTAACTTTCCTTTGTTCCTTTGTTCAACAGGTTAATTCATTTTTCCTCTTTTTTTTCCTCTTCTTCCTCTTCCTTGGTGCTCTTTTGTCCCTGTTCCTCTCTATCTTCTTCCTCCTCTTCTTCCGCCTTCTCCTCCTGCTCCGGATAATGAGTTTCTATTTTATATTCTGCACTTGTTTTCTTTTCATTCCTCCATTTCTTCTTTCTTCTGCTTCTCTTTTTTTCTTCCTCTTTCTCTTCCTCATCCCACTCCTTCACGTTCTCCTTCTCTTCCTCTTCCTTCTCCTTACTCTAAAATTACTCCTGTTGTCGTTGTTGATACTGCGGTTCCTCCTCCTCTTCCTCTTCCTCTTCCTCCTCCTCCTCCTCCTCCTCCTTTTCCTGCTCCTCTTCCTCCTTCTTATGAGTTGGCTTATATTGCAGTTCCACCTCCTCTTATCCTCTACCTCCTTCTGTTTCTATTTCCTCCTTTCCTCCTCCTCCTCCTCTTCCTCCTCCTCGCTCAAACAATTCCGCCACCGCCGCCTTCTTCGGGTTCCTGACAGCGTTATGGTGTGTGTGTGTGTGTGTGTGTGTGTGTGTGTGTGTGTGTGTGTGTGTGTGTGTGTGTGTGTGTGTGTGTGTGTGTGTGTTTGAGTCGAGGAAAACGGGTTAGTGCGTCGCCTCGTTTTCTTTTTTTTTTGTTACTTTTTTATTATTATTTCCTTCCTCCTCTTCTTCTTCTTCCTCCTCTTCTTTATCTTCCTCTTTCTTTTTCCTTCTCCTCTTCCTCTTTGGTTCTTCGTCTCCTTATTGTCAGTCTTCTCCTCTTCCTCTTTTTATCCTTCGCCTTCCTTCCTCGCCTCCCATAAACGTCGGGTTGTCTACTTCCTCTTTTCTTTTTTAGTTTCCCTAGTTCCTCCTCCTCCTCCTCCTCCTCCTCCTCCTCCTCCTCCTCCTCCTCCTCCTCCTCTTCCGTTTGAGTTTTCTTGGCCCGTTTTTTTCTTTATGATTTTCTTTTATCCGATTTTTTTTCCTAAGTGCCTTTTATTTTTTGTTTGCTCCTTTATGTTCTTGGTTCTTTTATTTTTTCCTCTTCTATTTTCTTTTTATTCCTCCTTTCCTTTTTTAATGCTTCTTCTTTTCATCTCACTTCCTGCACATGCGTAACAGAAGTCTAGTTTAATATGTCAGTTCAAACGATAAATAGCAAGACAAACAAACTAACAGACAGGAGAAGAAAAAGTAGGAGATAAGGAGGAGGAGGAGGAGGAGGAGGAAAAAGCGGAAGAAGATGAGGCAGGAGTGATGGAGATAATAATAGTGGTGAAAGGAGGGAAAAGAAGACAAGGGGAAGAATTGGTAGAGGCAGCGAAGAAAAAAAGAGGAAGATGAAAAAAAAAAAGAGGAGGAGGAGGAGGAAAGAGCGGAGGAAGACGAGACAGCAGTGGTGGAGATGATGAGGGTCGTGGTGAAGGGAAGAAAAGGAAGAAAAAGGGAGGAATTGGAAGAGGCAGCGAAGAAAAAAAATAGAGAAAGAAGACAAAAAAGGAGGAGGAGGAGGAGGAGGAAGACGAGACAGCAGTGGAGATGATGATGGTCGAGATGAAGAGGGAGAAAAAAGAAGAGAAGGGAAGGACTGGTAGAGGTAGTGAAGAAAAAATAAAAAGAAGAGGAAGAACACGAAAAGAAAAAAAAAATACTGGCGACGAAGGAGACTGTTGAAAAGAAGAATGAAGAAGAGAAGCAGTGTTAGTGGTGATGTATGTGATGATGGAGATGATAGGCGTGGTGAAGGGGGGGAAGAAAAAGGAAGAATTGGTGTAGGCGGAGAACCTGGTGGAGAAAATAAAAGAAGTGGAGAAGAAAAAGAAGAGGAAGAAGAGAAAGACGAGGAGAAAAAAGTAGTGGAGATGGAAAAGGTGGGAGAAAAAAGAAGAAGAGGGGGAGAAAAAAAGAAGAGGAGGAGGAGAAAAACGAGAAGGAAAAAAAGTAGTGTAGACGGAAAAGGTGGTGGAGGAAAAAAAAGAAGAGGTGGAGAAGAAAAAGAAGAGGAAGAAGAGGACGAGAAGAAAAAAATTGTGGAAGCGGAAAAGGTAGCGGAGGAAAAAAAAGGAGGTGGAGGAAAAAAAAGAGGAAGAGGAGGAAGACGAGAAGAAAAAAAGTAGGAGACGGGAAAGGTGGAGGAGGAAAAAAAAGAAGAGGTGGAGAAAAAAAAAAGAAGAGAGGGTGGAGGAAAACGAAGAGAAAAAAGTAGTGGAGACGGGGGAGACTATTGAAAAGAAAGGAGATGAAGAAGCAGTGTTAGTAGATGTGATGATGATGAGGAGGAGGAGGATGGTGGTGGTGGTGGTGGAAGCGATCTCCCGCAGTGGAAAAAAAGACGCCTGCTCTCCCTCTTCCTCTTATCTCGTTTATCCACGCCCCGGGCACGCCGATGGACCCAGGGGCGGCGCGGAGCAAGACACCTTCCTTCCTTCCTTCCAGATCCTCTACTGCACACCCCTCACCCTGGCCTCGATCCTACTCTTCTTCCTCTTCGATCCTCCTTTTTGATCCTCCTCGTCATCAATCCTTCCTTCCTTCTCCTCGTCCAATGTCATCCTCTTCTTTCTCCTTCTTTTCCTGGACCCTCTTTCTGTCCCTCCTCCTCCTCCCTCGATCCTACTTCTCTTCCTCAATCCTTCTTCTCCTCTTCTTCCTCTTCCTCCTTTGTCTTCAGTTCTTCGTCTCCTTATCGTCCGTCTTCTCCCCTTCTTCCGTTTTTTCCTTCGCCTTCCTTCCTATTCTCCTCCTACGCCGGGTTATCTACTTCTTTTAATAGTATTTTTTTCCCCAGTTCCTCCTCCTCCTCCTCTTGTTTCATCTCCTTCACTTCCTCCTTTCCATCCTTCGTCTTTTCCTCCACTTCCTCCTCCTCGCTTCTCTGTGACGGGGAGGAATTGAATGCAGGAGAGAAAATATAAGCTCCGTGTCTTTGCTGGCGTGATAGGAGTGGAGGGAGCGAAGAGATGGGAGTGGAGGAAGGGAGGGTGAAGACAAAGGTGTGATGGGGAGTGAGGAGTAGAGTGAGGGAGTGAGCGAGGGGTGATGTGATGTGGGTGAAAGGGTGTGAAAAGGGTGTGAAAGGGTAAGGGGGAGGGAGGGTGAAGAGTGAAATAAAGGGAAGGGAGGAAATGAGGAGGAAGGTGAGCGAGGAAGGAAGATTCAGGGAGGGATGAGGAAAGGGTGTGGGCGTTGTGTTGATAAAAGCGTACGTTGTGTTGTGTTGAAGGAAGTGTGTGTGTGTTGCGCTGTATTGCTTGGAAGAGTGTGTGGTGCGTTGTATTGAAAGTGCGTGTTGCGTTGTACTGAAAGCCTGTGTTGCGTCAAAGTGAAAGTACGTTGCATTATATTGAAAGCGTGAGTGTTAGCAGAAAAGTACTACCTCTCATCAGGAAAAAAATGTGTATCAAGACATAATACCAAAACTATCGATGCTCCATCATATTAAAAGCAAGTCTTGTAATATTGAAATTGTCCATCGCTGTACACTGAGAGAAAGGAAGAAGGAAGACGCCTCAAAACACGTATGGTCAGGAGTAAAAAAATAAATAAATAAAGAGAGAGAGAGAGAGGTTCGGCCATTACTTTGTGTGCATGATTCGAGGAGACATGTGTGTGTGTGTGTGTGAGTGTGTGTGTGTGTGTGTGTGTGTGTGTGTGTGTGTGTGTGTGTGTGTGTGTCACCCCCACCCCGCCCCCCCTGTGTGGCTAGCCTTCCCCTCTCCCTCTCCCCCCTTCCCCCCTCTGTCATCTGGCGTTCCTTTGGTATTTCGCATGTTTTCAGCTCTTTCTGTCTTTTCTGTCGCTCGCTTCCTCTTTCCTCCATAATTCAATACACAACTGGATCAGAGGCGGCTGTTGTGTGTGTGTGTGTGTGTGTGTGTGTAATGCCTGACTTAAATCGTTTAGTCCTCAGAGCTTTTCTAAACAATTTATTGGCCACTTTACGCCTGACCGCCATGCACTGTCCTCTGCAAACGCAATTTCAGAGCAACAACAACAGCAGCAAGCCAGCAGCAACACCCCTTCCCCCTGTCACCCCCTCCCCTCCCCTCACCCACCCACCTCCACCAGGCTCAGACCATCACTAAGCGTCGTTCGGGGAAGCTTGCGAAGGGGGAAAAAAAAGGAAAAGGAAATAAAAGTTGAACAAAGCAGCGAGCAGCCCACACACCGATGCAGGAGAGGGATGGAGGGTGTGGTGTGTGGTGTGTGTGTCTGTCTGGTCTGGTGTGTGTCTGGGCGCCTCTCTCTGTTCCTCTCCTTCCCTCCCTCTCTACCTCCCTCCCGCCGCAGACAACACGAGGAGGCGGAGGCAAAAATAGAAGCCCCCGTTTGCGTGTGTTCAGAGAGTTAGGAAATGACTCAAGTTTCTCCGCGCAGGGCTTAAAAATCTCCCACATGTTCTTTTTCTTTGGTCTTATCTTTTACTTTGTCAGCGCATAATAAACCTCGTCCGTCGGGTTGAAAGGATGTTTACCGGGTTTCAAGGCTCTAATGATTACGTGCAAGGGTGTGAGATTGAATAGCTACCTGGAATTACTCAAGTTCGTCTTTGAAGAGTTCTTAAAATATCCACATATTCTTTTACGTTGTCTGCGCGTAATAAACTTTGTACATGGGATTGAAAAGATGTTTACTGGATTCAGATTAATTTCCAGGATGTAAAAATTACTATCAAGGTTGTTAAACTATATACCTGGAATTACTCGTTCGTTTCAGTTTTTAAAAAATCTACATAGTTTTTTTTTACGTTAATACTTTATAAACATTGTCGATAAGGTTGAAAGGATGTTTACCGGGGCTATGAAAATTACGCCCATGGTTGTGAAATTGACAACTGGAATTACTCAAACTTCTTCCCGCACGGCTCTGAAATGTTCCAGTTTTGTGTTGTCTGCGCTCTATAATCTTTGTCCGTATGGTTGAAAGGATGTTTACAGGGTTTCAAACTACTTCTAGGCTTTCAAATATTCTCGTTAGATTGTGAACCCTCTGAAATTATTCGTCTGTCTTTTGGGTGGCTCTGTAATTTTCCCCACAGCCTACTTTGTTTCATATTTTTTCTACACTTCGTCATTGTCCATACGGTTTAAAGGATGTTTACTAGATTTCAAATTGCTGAAGGGTTCTAAAATTTGAGTGCCCAGATTAACGATATTGTCTAGTCTTGTATATGATTCGAAACAGACCTAGAATTTTTCACAGTTACTCCTTGCACGGGTCTGTCATTCTTAACATTTTTTTCTCTTCTTTTAAGTTCTTTACACTCTCAATTTACGATATTACTACTTATGATACTGGCTGAGTCGTCAAAGTAACGGCCTCGTGTTCAGGAAGAAGACCACCTATCAACCCGGACTCTAGATTCTAGGATCACAGCATGAGCCAATGCAAGATGGCGCCACTATAAACACTCCTGGGCCGACCATCAGGAAACCAGACATCGAATTTTTCACAGTTACTCCTTGCACGGGTCTATCATTCTTAACATTTTTTTTAAAGTTCTACACACTCAGTTTACGATATTACGACTTATGATACTGTCTAGTCTTATATGTTCTAACCAGACCTAGAATTCATTATAGTTGGTCCTTGCACGGGTCTGTCATTCTTCACATGTTTTTTTTTTATTCTTTTAAGTTCTCCACACTCTCTATAATCTGGTCCATAAGGTTGGGAAACTGTTGACGTGGCTTCAGAATGTTCCCAGCTATAAAAATTCTTCCGAGCATTTTTCGTCCTACATTCGTCCAGACAGACCTTGAAGTTTTAATATCTCGCTCGGCTCCTAAAGTTGTCGCAAATGACGCCGCGATGCTTAAAGAGGTTCCGGGGAAAAATGTATGCAGCCATTTTTAAAGGACTTCCGTTTTCTTTTCCTCGAAGTTTTGCAGTCGTTCTTACGTTAAATAAAAAATAAAAAAAAAAGCGGCGGCGGCGGCGGCGACACAAGCTGGCAACAAATGGCGCTGGTGGACAATAACAACAATAACAACCACAATAAAAGCGACAACAAGAACATAGGGAGACTATAAGATGTTGGTCTGCCTTTCCAAATCAAAATCCAATCTCATCTTCATTTCAAGTTAAACAACAACAACAACAAAAAAAAAAGAACATAGGCAGACTATAAGATGTTGGTCTACCTTTCCAATTCAAAATCCAATCTCATCATCATTTAAAGTTAGACAACAATAATAATAACAACAACGACAACAACAACGACAAGGGCACAAGAAGACTACAAGCTACTGGTCTACCTTTCTAATTCAAAATCCAATCTCATCTTCATTTAAAGTCAGACAGCAATAACAACAGCAACAATAATAATACATAGAGATTACGAGTTGCTAGTCTGTCTTTCTAATTCATAATCCAATCTCATTTTCATGCAGAACTTTCAGTCATATTTGCTTTCACTAAACACCTACTTAATGTATAGTTCGTTGCATGTACAGTTTATTACATGTATAGTTTGTTGCATGTATAGTTTGTTGCATGTATAGTTTGTTGCATGTATAGTTTGTTGAATGTACAGTTTATTACATGTATAGTTTGTTGCATGTATAGTTTGTTACATGTATAGTTTGTTGCATGTATAGTTTGTTGCATGTATAGTTTGTTGCATGTATAGTTTATTACATGTATAGTTTGTTGCATGTATAGTTTGTTACATGTATAGTTTGCCACATGTATAGTTTGTTGCATGTATAGTTTGTTGCATGTATAGTTTATTACATGTATAGTTTGTTGCATGTATAGTTTGTTGCATGTATAGTTTGTCACATGTATAGTTTGCCACATGTATAGTTACTCGTATAATATGGCTCGGGGGCCTAACAAGGACTCAGCATCGGACTGTGAAATCATCTCGCAAAAGAAAGAAAAACCCTTTACCAAGCGACCCTTCGGAGGCTTGAAGCAACTCGCACGGGAAACCTGTCACATCCCTCCCTCCGTCTCAGCCTCCTCCACCTTCAACAGCCCCCCCTCCCCTCCCCCCTCTCCCCTCCTTCCATGGCCTTGTGATGAACCCCCCTCCCCCCAGTCCACTTCTCTCTCCGCCTTTGTCTGAACGTGACAGGAGGAAGATGAGGAGGACGATGAACAAAATGAGAAAAGGAGGAGGAGGAGGAGGAGGTGGTGGTGGTGGTGGTGGTAGAAGATGAGACGAAACAGAAGAAAAATATGTAGAAATAATAATGACAAAAAGGAGAACGAAAATGGAGAGGAGGTGGAATAACAGAAGAAGTGGTAGGAAAAAGGGAATGTGGAAGAGACAAAGGAAAATAAAAAATAAAAGAATTAAAGATGAAATGAAAACCAAAACTGATGAGGTGGTGGAAAAGGAAGAGAAAGAACAGAAATGGGAGGAGGAGGAAGCGGAGACGAAAAAAAAGAAAAAAAATATAAAAAGAACAAAAGTGAAGAGGAGGCGGATAAGGAGAAAGGGAAACAAAAGCAGAAGAAAGAGTATAAGTAGAAGAAGCAGTAGAAGTAGGAGGAAAATAAAGAATAGGAGTAAAGGTAGGAAGGTGTAAGCTGCCAGGATCCAGTCGCTACAGTTCCCATTTCCCGATCTGAACCGCCCCGCTGCTGGTATCTGGGCACAAACCTCATTCCCTCGGCGTTATCTCCATCTCAACATCCTGACGGCCTTCCTCTCCTTCCTGCTGCCCTTCCTCCTCCTCTTTCTCACCCACCCTTGCTATCTCCTTCCCGATGACCCCTCTTTCCTCCTCTCTCTCTCACCCACACACCCTATCTCCCTTCCTATAAACACTTCTTCTTCTCCTCTCTCTCTCTCTCTTTCTCTCCTTCTGTCTCTCTCTCTCTCTCCTACACCTCTTCTTCCTCCTCCTCCTCCTCCTCCTCCTCCTCCTCCTCCTCCTCCTCCCATTCTCATCTCCTTCCTACTCCCAATCCGGCTTCCTCGCTCTTCGTTGTGTGGGTCTGATAACTTCAATGGGTCGCTACTTCCTTGATTTTTTTTTTTATCTTATTCTTTCTCAGCAACCTACTCTCTCTCTCTCTCTCTCTCTCTCTCTCTCTCTCTCTCTCTCTCAGAGAGAGAGAGAGAGAGAGAGAGAGAGAGAGAGAGAGAGACCGAGGACGAGACGGCACAAGTTCACTCGTTAGCTTCCTCTTATTTGCTACGCGGTGGACCTCCTCTTGTATATGGGACCTGCGGTGGTGATGGTGGTGGTGGTGGTGGTGGTGGTGGTGGTGGTGATGGTGGTGGTGATGGTGGTGGTGATGGTGGTGATGGTGGTGGTGATGGTGGTGGTGGTGAGAGGGTGGTGGTGGTGGTGGTGGTGGTGAGTGTGTGGTTGAAATATCGTGTGCAGTTTCTTCCCGCCTCCTCCTCTTCCTTTTCTTTATAATACTTTTCTCCTTCCCTTACTCTTCTTGCTCCTCCTCCTTCTCCTCTTTCTCTTAGTACTCCTCTTTTTACTTCCACAACTTTTGTACTAATTTTCACTTTTTTTTTACTTTATTCCAGTTATTTTTTTTTTTTTTTTTAGGTTGAGGTACATTTCTAAGGGGCATGGGGGAGAGGGGAGAGCTTATTTTGCCTAGACATAAAAAAAATAACATTGGGTCGCTGTTTTGAGGTTGAGGAGGAGGAGGAGGAGGTGGAGGAGGTGGAGGAGGAGGAGGAGGAGGTGGGGTCAGTTTTCTTTCAGTCACACGGCGCGGCTCGTTAGGTCCACACTCTTCCTGGAAAGGCTTCATGTGATCCAGACTTTTAAGGGGAACTGAAGAAAAAAAAATATCCCACTCACGCAATGCAAGAAACGAGCGAAAGCTTATTGATTATCGGCTGACTATAAAAAAAACCACGACGATGAAGACGATGACGATGATGATGATGATGATGATGATAGTAGTAGTAGTAATAACGCTAATACTAACACCAAGCTAATTATAACTGCCACATAAAAAAGAAAAATTTGAAAGAAAAATGCTAGTTTGTGTGTGTGTGTGTGTGTGTGTGTGTGTGTGTGTGTGTGTGTGTTCTAACTCTCTTTCTTTCCCCTTCTATCACAATGTCCTCAAACTACCCAAGGCTTTTTCCTCCTCATCCCCGTGTGACGTCACCAAAGACTGCCGCATCGTATCAACAAATGAAGTCCTGTGAGCGTGTCCCTTAACGCTCCTGAGAGACAATGCTCCATCCTTCATCCTCCTCCTCCTCCACTTTCTTTCCTTCGTCCTGCGCCACAAAGACTTCCTAACGTGACACACATTCATGATTCATCCGTCACATGTCAAGTCTGTCCATGAGCCTTCAAGAAGTACAGAATGGGCGTCTCTCTCTCTCTCTCTCTCTCTCTCTCTCTCTCTCTCTCTCTCGTGAAGTCACATACGCATACAACGCAGTTCCTCCAACGGTCTTTCCTCCGTTTTTCTCTTCTCTTCTCTTTTTTTTTCTCTCCTCTCCTCTCCATTGTTCTATTCATCCTCTTCTATCCTATCCTCTCCTCCTTTCTCCTTTCCTCTCTTCCTCCTTCTTTTCCTTCCTCTTCCTCTCCTTTCTCCTCCCGTGTCTTCTTTCCTTTTCCTCTCCTCTCCTCTTCTCTTTTCTTCTCTTCGATTCCCTTCTCTCCTTTTCTCCTTTCCTTTCCTGTCCTCTCTACTCCACTATTCACCCTCTTCTGTCCTGCCTTGTCCTCTGATCTCTTCTGTCCTCTGTCCTTTCGTCTCCTTTCCCCCGCCCGGCCTCACTTTCCCTCTCTCTTCTGCTCTTTCCTTCCCTCCCTCGGCCCGGGTTTTTGAGAGGCAGAGAGGCGGGACCTTCCTTCGCTCTGTCGGCCCTTCCCAAAGCGGTCCGCTATCGGGAAATGGAAATGAGTCGCCTGGCGCTTGTGAGTGTTGCTTTTTCCCAATGCATCCGTCTCCGTCTGTTTTTGTGGTGGTGGTTGTGGTGGTGGTGGTGGGGTGGGGGTGGTGGTGGTGGGGGAAGGGTGGTGGTGATGGTGGGGATGGTGGTGAGGTCGTAAAATCGTATGCAGCTTCCTCTTTTCAATCACTTTTTCCATTTTTTTTCAATATTCACTTCACGTTTCCTCCTTTTCTTTATGTCATTCCGAGTAGCGGGCTTTTTTTATTAAAGTTTCCTTTAGTGTGCCCTTAAGCTGTCTCCTTTGTTGTAAAAAAAAAAAAATCTCTCTTCTCCTTCCTTGCAATTTCTTTTCACTATTATTTTATTTTTTCTCTTTCTCTTCCTTTTCCTTAGTAATTTCCTCACCTTCTTTTCTTCTCCCTTCTCTTTGCTTCTGGTCTTTTTACAATGTTATTTTCTTATTTTCTCTCTCTATCCATGTGCATTCTTTCTCCACCTTTCCCTGCCCTTCATTCTTCTTTCTTTTCCTCTTCATCTCTTCACTCCTTTTCCACTTTCACTACTTATTATTTTTTTCCTCGCACACACACACACACGCCCCCCAACCCCCCATACTTTTTACATTTCTTATATTTTCTTTCTTCCTCTATACACATTTCTCTCCCATTTTCATATCTTCATTCTTCTTTTTTCTTTCTTATTCAACTGATCATTTATTTTCCACTTTGACTGTTCTTCAATATTATCCTCGCCGATTTTCTTCTCTTCATTCTTCTTCTTTTTCTTTTCCTCTTCACCTCGTCATTTATTGTCCACTTTCACTGTTCTTCACTTTTATCCTCTTCCCTACACAAGCTCACACGCATCTCCCCTTCCATGAACATTTCTCTCCCATTTTCATCTCTTCATTCTTTTTCTCTCGCTTTTTCTTTGCAATTCCTCATTTCTTTTCCACTTTCATTACTGTACAATATTTTCCTCTTCCACATTCTCTCCCATTTTCATCTCTTCATTCTTTTTCTCTCGCTTTTTCTTTTCAATTCCTCATTTCTTATCCACTTTCATTACTGTACAATTTTTTCCTCTTCCACACGTACGCCCACACTCGCCCCTCCCCCCCCCACTCCCCCTCCACTCCACCCACCGTCACGTACTCCATCACAGAGGTAACGAACGCACAAAGAGGACGATAAAATGCAAATTCCACAAATCTATTTTTTTTTTTTTTTTTTTTTTTTTTTTTTTTGTCAGGGCTTGTGGACGGCGCGCCAGAATCACAGTTTTCACTCGCAAATGAACAATTCCTTTCATGTCGGACTAAAGAGAAAGAAAGAAAGAACGAACGAGAGTAACGCAATCAGCCCGCCATCGGAAATCTTATCTGTGTTAAATTCGGAGCATATCATCAAAACACGTGTTAATAATAGTAAAAGCAATACTAATAATGATGATAAAAATAATTCACTCACATGCATTTACTGTTAAACGTCATAGGAGCAGGCAGTAAAAATATAACCAACCAGTCTCTCAGTAAGTCAGTCAGTCAGTCGGTCATCCAGTCAGTTACTCATGCAGTTACTCAGTCATTAGTCAGCCAATCAGTAACTCAAGTCATTCATACACTCACTCATTACGTCGGTCACTCAGTCAGTCGTGCACCAGAGGACAGAGACAGACAGACAGACAGACACTCACTCTCTCTCACACACACACACACACACACACACACACACACACACACACACACACACACACAGATGCACCCTTTACACCCCATACCCCCTTCCCTTCTTCCCCTCTTCCCTCTCTCCACTTTTTCCCTCAAGTGTCCTAACGCGGCGTCGCCACCACACGGCCGCCGCTGACGCATCGCTTCGTCGCCTTCCTGCTTTCCTGTTTTTCTCTCCTTACGTCTTCCTTTACCTCCTGTTGTGGCTGTTGCTTCTTTTCCGTTTTCTTTTTATCCAGCTTTCTCCTCCTCTTCATTTTTCTCTTTTTTTTTCTTTTTTTTCTTTCTTTCCATTTTTCTTCTTTTTCCTCTTCTTCTTTTCCGTTTTCTTGTTATCCAGTTTTCTCCTCTTTATTTTTCTTTTTTTTCTTTTTCTCTTTCTTTTTTTTCATTTTCCTCTTCTTTTCCGTTTTCTTCTTATCCAGTTTTCTCCTCCTCTTCATTTTTCTCGTTTTTTCTTTTTTTCTTTCTTTTTTCTTTTTTCTCTTCTTCGTTTTCTTTACCCATTGTTAGTGATATTTCTTGCTTCCTTTTTTAACCCTGCAATACTTTTTTACTACTTCTTTTTCTCTCTTTCTACATCTTATTCCTCATTTTTCTCTTATTTTTGCTTTTTTCTTTCTTTTTCTTTTTTTCTCATTTTCCTCTTCGTTTTTTTTACCCTTTGCAAGTGATATTTCTTGCTTCCTTTTTATAATCCTGCATTACTTCTTTACTACTTCTTTTTCTCTCTTTCTTCATCTTATTCTTCATTCTCATTCTTTTCATTACCTTTACCTCTATAGTTGCGTCTTCTTCTATTTATTATCATTATGCATTCTCCTTCTCTCCATTTCTTTTTATCTATTGCTGTTTCTTTTTCTTTCTTTCTTTTATCATCTTATTCTGTATTCTCCTCCTCTTCGCTTCCTTTATCTCTTACTACTTCTTTTTCTTTCCTCTTTGCATTCAACGTTTTCTCCTCCTCTTCCTTTCCCTTATCTCTTACTGGTGTTGTTCTTTTTTTCATTTTCTTATTCTGCATTTTCCTTCTCTACTTTTCCCTAACCTCTTGTTGTTTTTTCTTATTCTTCGTTTTCCTTCTCCTTTTTTCCTTGACCACTTGTTGCTTTTTCTTATCCTGCGTTTTCCTTCTCTTCTTTTCCTTTGCCTCTTGTTGCTATTTCTTATCATGAATTTTCCTTCTTCTCTTCTTTTCCTTTACATCTTGTTGCTTTTCTTTATCCAGCATTCTCCTCCTCTTCATGTCCTTTATTTACAGTTTTTTTTTTTTCTTCGTCTTATTCTGCATTCTACTATTTGTTTCCTTTACCTCTCATTGATAGTTCTTTCCTCTCTTTCTTCATCTTATTCTGCACACTCTTCCTCTTTATTTCATTTATCTCCTGTTGTTTCTCTTTCTTTCTTCTTTGCATACAACGTTCTCCTCCTCTTCCTTTCCTTTATGTTTTGATCTTTCTTCTTTTTCTTATTCTGCACACTCTTCCTCTTTATTTCATTTATCTCCTGTTGTTTCTATTTCTTTCTTCTTTGCATACAACGTTCTCCTCCTCTTCATTTCCCTTATGTTTTGTTCTTTCTTCTTTTTCTTATTCTGCGTTTTCCTCCTCTTCGTCTCCTTTATCTCTTACTGCTACTCTTTCTTTCTTCTTTGCATTCAACGTTCTCCTCCTCTTCCTTTCCCTTATCTCTTCCAGGTTTTGTTCTTTCTTTCTTCTGTTTCTTATTCTGCATTTTCCTCCTCTTTATTACTTTAACTTCGTGTTGCTGCTAATTTTCTATTTTGTCCTGCTTTTTCTTTTTTCCCCTCTACCTCTTTGTTTCTGCATTTCTCATTATTCCACATTGTCCTCTTCTATATTTCCTTTACTTCTTCTTACTTGTGTTATTTATTCTTCCTTTCCTCCTACCCTGCCTTCTCCTTCTCCTTCTTCATTTTCTCTCTTAAACTTTGTATCGGCAGCTCTTGTGATATACTATTCTCTATTTTAGTTTCATGGCGCCTTTCTCTCTTTTGCTTTGGGTTACATCTTAAAACACTCCATAAAGAGCACCACCAACACCACCAACAACAACAACAATAACAACAACCCAAACAACAGAGAAATATAACAAAAGATAACACCAACAAGTCAGTCATATATATAAATAAACAGATATAGAGTTACAGCAATAAACACTAGAGAGGGACAGTATAAACACCCGAAGAGCTTTTAACTGATTTCTCACGCCCCTTTAACCCCCCTCCCCCCAACCCTCTAGACAGTGATCTGTAAAGGAAAACGAAGAAAAGGAGGAGAATGCCGAACAAGAAGGAATAGAAAACAGAAGCAACAAGAGGTAAAGGAAACGAAGAGGAGTAGGCAAAATATGAGAAGGAAGAAAGAAACAGAAGCAACAAGAGGTAAAGGAAACGAAGAGGAGTAGGCAAAATATGAGAAGGAAGAAACAGGAGCAAAAGGAGATAAGGAAATGAAGTAAGGAGAATAAGAAAACAAATGAATTGGGAAGTAATAGAAAATAATACAGAAGATGAAGAAGAAAAGGTCAAGATGGGACTGAATAAGGTGATTAAAAGAGACAAGTGAGGAGGAGGAGAAGGAGAAGAAGGAGGAGGAGAAGGAGGTGGAGGAGGAGAGAGAGAGAGAGAGAGAGAGAGAGAGAGAGAGAGAGAGAGAGAGAGAGAGAAAAGAGCGGAAAGAGTGTGTCGAGGCGCTGAATGGAGTAATGCAGGAAGAGGAAAGAACACAATGAAGACAAGACACAGGAAGAGGAGGAGGAAGAAGAAGAAGAAGAGGTGGAGGAGGAGAAGGAGGAGGAAAAGGAGGAGGCAGCCCAGTAAAGCGAAGGCAGTGAGCGCGTCGAAATAGAAGAAAGGAATCAAAGAAAAGAAATGATCAGACTAAACAGAGGAGGAGGAGGAGGAGGAGGAAGAGGAGGAGGAGGAGGGAGCGAGCGAGAAGGAGGCAGCAAAGGAACAAAAGGAAAGAGGTTGAAAAGGATGATTAAAGAAAGAATGAAGGGAAAAAAAGGTGAGCTCTGTGAGAGAGAGAGAGAGAGAGAGACTAGCGTAGGCCTCCTCCTGGCTCGCTGCCAATATCTGTGGCTTCAAAGTCACCGAATTTCAGGATTTTTATTCAAAACGAGAAGTGGAGAGAGAGAGAGAGAGAGAGAGAGAGAGAGAGAGAGAGATGAGACAGGGTGACAAGGATGTGAGGGGAGAGCTCAATTAACACACACACTCACACACACACACACACACACACACACACACACACACACACACACACACACACAAACACAAGAAGGATGCTGTCCAAATGATATTATGTAAGTATGAGAAGGAGCATGATCAAGAGCGAAAGGAGGAGGGGGTGAGGAAGAGGAGGAGGAGGAGGAGGAGGAGGAGGAAGGCGACACATGAACTACTGGATATGAGCAAAACGTCAGACGTGCAGTTATTTTTGGATACTTTATGAAAGAGAGAGAGAGAGAGAGAGAGAATCTTCGTTTTGCAATGGAGATGAAGTGTGAAAAAAAATATATGACATACATGACAATACTCAACACACACACACACACACACACACACACACACACACACACACACACACACACACACACACACACACACACACACACACACACACACCATCAAATCAACTTTTCCTCCCCTGCGACAGAACGGAAGGTGGGAACTCTCTCCTCTTGTCTTCTTCCTCCTCCTCCTCCTCTTCTTCTTCTTCTTCTTCTTCTTCTTATTATTATTATTATTATTATTATTATTATTATTATTATTATTATTATTATTATTATTATTATTATTTTTCAACCCCTCTTCTTTCTTTTTTTATTTTCTATGTTTGCTCTTGTTCCTTTCTTCTTAGATGTTATTAATTTCTTTTTCTTTTTGAACCTTCACCGCCATTTTTTTCTTTACTTCTTTTTTTTCTTTTTCTCACCACTCTTTCTTTCTTTTTCTTGTTTTCCTTCTCATTTACTTTATTTTCCTATTCATGATCGTCACCTTCCTCATCTTTCTCTCCTTTCATCTTTATTTTCTCTCTTCCCCTCCTCCTCTTCCTCCAGTTTCTCATCTTTCCATCATTTTTTCCTTTTACTCTTCTTCCTCTTCCTCCTCCCTCTCCTCTTCTTATGTTACTTCTTTTTTTTCTCTTCATCTTCTATTTTCATTTTTTCCTCCATTTTCTTCTTTACGTTTTCTCTTTCATTTTCCTCAATATTTTCCGCTGTCACTGCTATTCTTTGTTCTTCCCTCTTTCCTTCATCTTTCCTTCTTTTCCCTCGCTCTTATTCTTTCCTCCTTCCTCCTCTTCACGCTTCTCTTCCTTCCTCTAACTTCCCTCACTTCCTTTTTATTCGCCTCACTGATTCTTTTTTTTATTTTCTCATTTTTTTTGCCTCATTTTTTGTCACGTTTCTCTTCCTCTTTTTCCAACATTTCTTTTTTTATATATTTATTTTCTTTATTTCTTTTTTTATTTCTCCTTTTTCTCCACTGATTTATTTCCCCCCTTTCCAACTTTTCCTTCTTTTCTATTTATTTTATTTATTTCCTTATTTATTTCCCGTTTTCTAGTCTTGCATTCTTTTCTTTTTCCTTTCATTTTTTTCTCCTTTTTACTTATTCATTTTTCATTCTTTTTTTATTACTTTTTTCTTTCTTATTTTACATTCTTTTATTTTGTCTCTTTCCTTATTCATTTCCCTTGTTCTTCTCTTCTTTAACATTATTTTCACAACGGGTAACTTTTTTTATTATTATTTCCTCTATCTTTTCTACTTTATTCTCTACCACAACACATTATCATTCATCTTTGCTTATCCATCTTCTCCATCCCCTCTCTACGTCCTTCCCATCTACACTTCATCTCTATTCATCTTTTTCTAATCTGTCCCTCTCTCTCCTTCTCTTCCTCCTCCTCCTTGTACTGTATATTGCCTCTCCTTCGTCTTTGTTTCTCTTATCTTCCCTTCTTTTCCTTCCTTCTTTCCTTCCTCCCCATCTGAATCGTCCTTCCTACCTTCCTTTCTTTCTTTCTTCACTCAATCTTTCTCTTATCTCCTCTCCTCCTCCTCGTCTTCCTCTTTTTTTCCTTCTTCCTTCCTTCCTTCCTTCCTTCTTTCCTTCCTCCCCATCTGAATCTTCCTTCCTACCTTCCTTTCTTTCTTTCTTCACTCAATCTTTCTCTTATCTCCTCTCCTCCTCCTCGTCTTCCTCTTTTTTTCCTTCTTCCTTCCTTCCTTCCTTCTTTCCTTCCTCCCCATCTGAATCTTCCTTCCTAACTGCCTTTCTTTCTTCCTTTATCTCTTCTTCCATAACTCCTTCCTTCTCCTCCTCATCCTCTTCCTTCCTTCCTTCTTCCCCATCCTCCTATTCCTTCCTTCCTTTCTTTCTTCTTCCTCTCTTACTCCATCCCTCCGTCACTCCCTTCCTTCCTCCCTTCCTTTCTTTCTAACTTCCTTCCCCCTACCGTCCTCCTCTTCCTTCCTTCCTTTCCTCCCTCCCTCCCTCCCTCCTCCTCCTCCTCCTCCTCCTCCTCCCCCACAACTCCCACACGTACTTTCCCTTCCATTATGGTTAAGGAGTAAAAAGGGAAGCGCTTAATGCACTCTGGGTTACGCAATATGCTTTTCTCTTTGTCTGTCTGTCTGGCTACACACACACACACACACACACACACACACACACACACACACACACACACACACACACTCACACACACACTGACCTGGACCTCTGCCTTATACAAGTGTCCTCGCCACCATACCTGCGGGAAAGAAAAAAGTATGAGTGATGAGATGATGATGATGATGATGAGGAGGAGGAGGAGGAGGTTAAAAATGAGAAATAGACGTAACACATGAAAATTAGGAAGGCACATAATGAAGAAATAGCAAATAAATGACTAATAAACTAATGACAAACAAACAAACAAACAAAAAATCAATACTCACATTCACACAAACATATTCAAGCTCATATCTGCAAACATATCAAAACATACATCACAAACGCGCACAAATACACGATCACAAGCACATCAATGACCCTCCCCCCCGCCTCCCCACACACACACATATTCACACCCGCCAGCAGCAGCAGTGGAGCAAATGAAACTCGAGGGTCGCTAATCCCGGGCCGCGAGGGGGGCGCGAAGGGAGTGTGAGGGCCGCGCCACCTGTGTTGATTGGGACGTGGCCACCTGCATGTTACCTGTGTTGATCAAGGCGCCACCACCACCACTACCACCACCAACATCCCGACCACTACTACCACAACTATCACTATCCTAACACTAACACTATCCCTACAACCATTATCACCACCTATACCATTAACACTACCACCATCACTAACACCACTACTAACAACAGTTCCACCACCAACAACAACAACAAATACAACAACAACAACACCAACACCACTACCATCACCATCACTACCAGTATCACCACCACTAACACCAACCCCAAAACCTCTATTATTACCAACTAGAAATACCACCTCCAACGCAGACTGTCCTTTCCTATCAATCTCCAGTGTGTTTGTGTGTGAGAGACAGAGAAACACACACACACACACACACACACACACACACACACACACACGTAAGAGCCTCGCCATTACTTCTCTGCACGCCGCGAGAATGACTAATCAGGGAGGGAGGGAGAGAAGAGAACCACCTGAACCGTCCCCCTCCCCCCCTCTCTCTCTCTCTCTCTCTCTCTCTCTCTCTCTCTCTCTCTCTCTCTCTCTCTCTCTCTCGCCGAAAACCATAAAACCCTTCCCCCAAAATAGCCACAAAAGCATCCGATCCTCCTGCCTTGATCCGCTTGCCGCTTCCTACTGACATGTTGTGGCTATTTTATCGTCTGGCGTGGGCGGCGGCGAAGAGGAGGAGGAGGAGGAGGAGGAGGAGGAATGGAGAGTCGAGCAGGGTAATGTATGTAGGGGGGGGATACGATGGAGGCTGTGAGGGGAGGGAGGAGGAGAGATGCTGGGGAATATAGGAGGGAAGGGAAGGATTGGGAAAATACAAGAGAGGAGGGAAGGATGGGGAATACGAGGAAGGAGGAGAGATGCTAGGGAAAGGAGGAGGAAAGGAAGGGAAGAAGACAGTGAAGACAAGACACAGGAAGAGGAAGAAGAAGAAAAAGAAGAAAAAGAAAAAGAAGAAGAAGAAGAAGAAGAAGAAGAAGAAGAAGAGGAGGAGAGAAGGAAGAGAACGATTGGGGAAATAGAGGAATAGTAGAGGTGGAAGAGAAGGGAAGGGAAGGGGAAACAGGGGAGTAAGAAGTAGAAGGAAAGAAGGGGTAATAGAGGGAGGGAGAAGAGGAGAAAAGGTGAGAGGAGTATGGAGGGAAGGCAGAGGAATGGAGAGAAAGAGAGAGAGGGAAAGAGAAACAGAGGTGAAGAGGGTGTCGGAAATACGAGATAGAGTTGAAAAGGTGTCAAGGGAGAGAAGAGCAGGGAGGGAAAAGCAAAGGGAGAGAGAGAGAGAAAGAGAGAGGGGGAAAGAATGAGAGGTAAAGGAGAGAGAGAGAGAGAGAGAGAGAGGGAGAAAGGGGTGGAGGAGAAGTGAGTGGGGTGGAAAGGTGGGATTGAGGAAACTGAGGTGAATTGGCAGGTGAGTGGAGGAATTGATTAGCCGTGGAAAGGTAGGGAGGAAGAGAGAGAGAGAGAGAGAAGAGACGAGCCAGGAGGAGGAGGGGCAGAGGAGGAGAAAGAGGACATGACGAGGAGAGGAGAGGAGAGGGAGGGAGAGTGGGAGGGAGGGAACATTAAACTACAACTTCATATCCGTGTATTTTATTTTGGCGAAGGTAATTGACAAAGTTCCGGCCGGCGAGGGTTGTATTGGGCAGCGCGGCGCGAGGGGAATAAAGTTTGTCCCAAGTGGATGACTAAGGGGAGGAGGAAAAGGAGGAGGAGGAGGAAAATGAGGAGGAAGAGAGATAGGAAGTAGGGGAAGATGAGGGGAAAAGGAAACAGGAAGAGAGGAAGAGAGATAGGAAGTAGGGGAGGATGAGGAGAAAGAGAAACAGGAAAAAGAGGAAGACGAGGAGGAAGAAAACAGGGAAAAGACAAAAAGAAACAAGAGGAAGATGAAGAGGCGGAAGAGGAAGAGAAACAGGAGGAGGAGGAAAATGAGGAGGAAGAGAGATAGGGAGTAGGGGAAGATGAGGAGAAAGAGAAACAGGAAAAAGAGGAAGATGCGGAAGAAGAAAACAGGGAAAAGACAAAAAGAAACAAGAAGATGAAGAGGCGGAAGAGGAAGAGAAACAGGAGGAGGAGGAGCAAGAGGAAGAGAAACAGAAGGAAGAGGAAGAGAAACAGGATGAGGAGAATGAAAAGAAAGAGGAGAAGAAAGAGGAGGAAGAGAAACAGGAGGAGGAGAAAAAAGAGAAAAAGAGTAGATACGACAAGTAAAACAAGATAAAGATGACCTAGTTAAGATAATAAGGAAGGAGGAGGAGGAGGAGGAGGAGGAGTCTAATTACACGTGTGAGGAGACAAGAAAATATTGTGGGAAAATTCTGGTTGATGTTTTCTGCGTGCTTTCTCTCTCTCTCTCTCTCTCTCTCTCTCTCTCTCTCTCTCTCTGTTTTTCACTTTCCCATTCCATTCATTCCTCCTCCTCCTCCTCCTTCTCCTCCTCCTCCTCCTCCTCCTCCTCCTCCTCCTCCTCCTCCTCCTCCTCTTCCTCTGCTCTCCCCCGTTCGTTTCCAGTCACGTTTTCTCTCAACATTATTTCATCAACATCCAACCCACATTTATTTTGCTTTCCTTTCTTTTTCTTATTTATTGTCATGTATTTCTCCCGCGAATACCAACCACAAACACAACCTTCATATTTTATAATTTTTGCTTCTTTCATTCTTCTTTTTTTTTATATTTTTCCTCCTCTAACTTTTCTCTTTTCTCATTTTCATTCTCATCCTCTTTTCTTTCTCCTATCCTTGCCTCTCTTTCGTTCCCTCTTTCCTCCTCTTCTCCCTCTTCTTTTCCTTCCGCTCCTTCAATCTGTCTTTCTTCTTCCCATTTTTCTCCTTTACTCTCCACTCCTTTTCTCTTTCTGTTCTCTCTCTCCTCTCATTCTCTCCATTATTATTATCCTTCTATACTCCTCTTTCTCCTTCAGCTTCTTTTCTTTTTCATCTTTCTCCAACTCTCTTCTCTCCAATTTATAAGTCATCTTTTTATTTCTTCTTTCCTCCTCTTCTTTCACTCATCCACCTCTTCATCGCCTCTTTCTCAAATTTTCTTTCTTTTCCTTTTCATCCTCTTCCTATACTCTTCTATCTTCATTTCCTTTTTCCCTCTTCCCCTTTTCCCCCCGCCCTCTTCTCCTTCTTCAACTTTTCATCCTTCTCCTATTTGCTATTTTTAATTTCCTATTTTCTCTTTCCTCTTTTCCCTGTCTTATTCTTCCTCTACTCCTTCCCTCTCTTCTTTCTCCTCAAACTTTTCATCCTTTTCCTATCCTCCTCTCCTTCCGTTTTCTCTCATTTTCACTTTCCTCCTTATCTTCTCCTCCTCCTTCTTCAGTTTCTCATCCTTCTCCTTTCCATCTCTTTCACTTTTCACTACTTGTACTTCTTTCGTTTCCTCTTTCCTCTTCCCCTTTACCTTATTCCCCTCTTCTTTTCCTTCTGCTCCTTACCCTCCTTCAAACTTTTCCCTTTCATTTTCCTTCTTATTACTTCTCTTTCCTCCTCCTCTCCCTCTCTCCCCCATACACCTTCAATTATGCAAGGCCACACCCCGCCATCCATCTCGAGCAGGTCAGGTCACGGGGAGGGGGGGGGAGGGGTCAAGGGGGGGAAGGAGGTCACAGCAATCAACACGTACACGCCGGACTGACCACCGACCCGATTCCTGATTCCTGAGAGAAGTTATGATGGATGGAGGTGAGGAAAGGGGTGAGAAATGGGAATGGAAAGGGGGTGAGAAATGGGGCGGCGGAATTGGAGTGAAAAGGAGGAATTGTAAAGGGAGGAGAAGGAAACTGAAGAGAACGGAAGGGAAAGGAAAGGGAAAGGAGAGGAAGGGAAGGGAAGAAATGGGAAGAAGGAAAGGGAAGGGAAGGACATCGGTCTATCGGTCTACCAATTCAAGCGAGGCGATGCAGTCCGAACATTGGCATGAGTTTCTTCTCAAACCGAGTCATCCGCCACTGGAACAATCTTCCCTCAGAAGTAGTAAATGCGAATACCATTAATTCTTTTAAAAATCGAATCGACCGTCATTTCGTTGCATCAGGAGTAAACTGAATACGAAATGCTGTCATCTGTTCTGCGGGCACCAAGTGGCTGTCGAGCGGATTAAATCACTAGAGCAGGCAACCTCGTGATGAGCCAATAGGCTTTCTGTTGCCTGCATTCCCAGGTTTCCCAGGTTTCCTCCTCCTTCTCCTCCTCCTCCTCCTCCCCCCGTGGAAGTGAGAGCTGCAGGAGTCCTATTCACGGCCTTCTCTTATGCGGCTGTTGAGGAGAAGTTGTCGTCTCCATCTTTTAGGGGTGACAGGACAGAAGAAAGGAAGAAAATTGGGGAAGAAAAAGACAAAAAAAGGTAAAAGGTGACAAAATTCTGCAGAAGGAAGAAGAGAAAACAAAACCAAAAACGAAAAAAGCAGGAGAAAAAGGATAAAGGAAGAAAAATAAAGAAAAAAGAGGAAGAGAGGGAGCGAGGTGATAGATAAGGGTGCGGAGAAGATTAATGTGCGAGAGAGGGAGGCAATGAGTGCGTTTTGATATGGAGATAAGAATGCATTGAGGAGGAAAGAAGAGGAAGAGGAAGAGGAGGAGGAAGAAATGAGACAAGAAATGAATGATGGATGAAATCAAAGAGAGAGAGAGAGAGAGAGAGAGATGAGTGCGATGAGAGAAATGGAGAAGATTGCAGGAGGAGGCGAGGGAGAAAAGAGAAGGATGGAAGGAGAAAAGGAAGAGAGGAAAGGAAGGAAGGAAGGAAGAAAAAAAAAAGGAAGGAATAAAAGGGATGAAATGAGGGAAAAGTATTCGAAGACAGAAGTGAAGAAAAAAAAAGGAGAGTTAGGAAGGAAGGAAGGAAGGAAGGAAGGAAGGAAATACTAAAAGAACAAGTAGAGTAAGGGAGAAGGAGGAAAATTACACACCCCAAGAAATAAAGAAAATAAACAGAAAAAAGAAAACAAGACAAACAAGTCACAAATTAAAACACAAAAAACACGAAAAAACAAGGAAAACAAAATAAAAGAAAGAAAACAATAAAGAAAAATAACTTTGAACGAACGTAAGTGAATGAACGCCAGACGGTATTACAACAAAAACAACAACAACAACAATAACCAAAACAACGGAGGAAGATAACAAAAGGATAACACCAAAAACAAATTAGACATACAAAAACTAACAAAGTGACAACAAAACACACACACACACACACACACACACACACACACACACACACACACACACGACAGCAGACACCCCGCAGAGCTTAACTATTTTCCCACGATCCTTTAACTATCCCCCCCTCTTCCTACTTCCCCCCCTTCCCCCTACCTTCCCCCCCACCCCCTCCCCAAGTACCTATCCTTCCCTTCTCCCTCTCCCCACCTGTACCTTCCCTCCCCTCGCCCTCCTAAAAATGTTATGATATCTCTGTTCCCTCCTCCCTCCCTCCCTCTCTCTCCCTTCTCTCTCCGACTCCTCCCTCAGCCTCCCTCCCTTTCTCTCTGACCCACATTTCTATATCTGCAGTGAAGTGGAGGAGGAGGAGGAGGAGAAGGTATAATAGGAAAATAGGAGGAAGATGAGAGGAGGAAGAAAAGGAAAAAGAAAAAGAAAATATGAAGAGGAAGAGGGGTGGAGAATAAGGAATAGTAGTTGAATAAAAAAAAAAAAAAAGACAGGTGGAAAATAAGAGAGAGAGAGAGAGAGAGAGAGAGAGAGAGAGAGAGAGAGAGAGAGAGAGAGAGAAAGGTGCTGTGTCCCGGATGAAGCTGCTGCCCCCCCCCCTCCCAACCGACCCCCTCATCTCCCCCTCTCCCCCCTCATCCCCCCCCTTCCCCACCTCAATAAATTTCCCAGGAAGAGATGATCCCAGAAATAAGTCAGGAAATTGGAAAGCTGGTCGCGTGCTGGACGGAAGCCAAAAGTTCCCCTCCCCCCTCCTCCCCCTCTTCTTCCCCCTCTTCTTCCTCCTCCCCTCCTCCCCCCACGACCCCTTATGCCCTCATCCACTCACCTCTTAGCTCCTGAACCCAGGCCTCCTCCTCCTCCTCCTCCTCTCCTCTCCTTCTCATACTAATCCCCTTCCTCTTCCTTTTCCCCTTCTTCTTTTCTGTTCAAACCAGGACCCTCATCTTATACCTTTTTCCCCCTTCTTCTTTTACTAGTCTTCTCCTTCTTCCCCATCGTCATCTTCTCAAGGCATTCCCCTCAACTTACATACCCTTTCCTCCATCTTCCTTTTCTTCCCCTTCTTCATCTTTTCAAACCAGGGATCTCCACTTCTACCCTCTTTTCCTTCTTCTTTTACTAGTCTTCTCCTTCTTCCCCTTTGTCATTTTCTCAAGGCATTCCCCTCAACTTACATCCCCTTTCCTCCATCTTCCTTTTCCTTCCCCTTCTTCATCTTTTTAAACCAGGAATCTCCACTTCTATCTACCCTTTTTTCCTCCTTTTACTATGCGTCTTCTCCCTCCTCTTCCCCTTCTTCATCTTTTCTAGGCAGGCTCCTCAACTTACATCCCTTTTTCCTCCATCTTCCTTTTCCTTCCCCTTCTTCATCTTCTCAAACCAAGAATCTCCACTTCTACCCTCTTTTCCTTCTTCTTTTACTAGTCTTCTCCTTCTTCCCCTTCGTCATCTTTTCTAGGCAGGCTTCACAACTTATATTCCTCTTCTCCTCCCTTCCCTTACTTATCCCTTTCCTCATCCACCTTCTTACTAGTCTTCTCCCTCTTCTCCTTCTTCATTTAAAGTAGTCCCCTTAAATTAGATTCCCTTTTCTTCCCCTTTTCTCGCTAATCCCTTTCCTCTTCCGGTTTTCTTCTTACTAGTCCTCTTTCCCTTTCTTTCCCCTTTCTTCACTTCTTCCGGCAGACCCCTCAACTTCGATTCCCTTCACCTCTCCCCCTTCTTCCTCTTCCTTTCCCCCTCTTCACCTCCTTACCCCGTCCTCTTCCATCCTCCTAAGTCAAACCCTTCAACTCAAGAGCCCCTTCTTCCCCTCTCATAAAATCCCTCTTTTCCTCACCCTTTCAAGTCAGCGCCCCTTCTCTTCCCCTCACTCTTATCACTTCCCTTCCTCACCCCTATCCTCACCTCCTCCACTAAATCCCCTTCCTCCTCCCCTTCTTCCTCTCGCGTCGGGATCCCTTCTCTTCCCTTCACTCTCCTGTTTTCCCTTCCCCACCTTTTCCTTTACGTCAGGGCCCCTTCTCTTCCCTTCAATCTCCTGCTTTCCTTTTCCCAACCTTTTCCTTTCCTTTCACTATTTTTCCTCTTTCCCCTCTCAAGTTCGAACCATTTCTTTCTCTTTCCCTCTCTCCTGCTTTCCCTTCTCTACCCTTCTCTCTTCTCATTCCAGACTTCCCTTCCTCCTCCTTCGTCAACAAAGAATTCCCCTTCCTCTCCATCTTCTTTTTTGGGGTCGGAAGCTTTCTCACCTCTCCTTTCTTCCTTCTTTCTTCCTCCTCTCTTCCTCCCACTCCTTCCTTCCTTCTCTCTCTCTCTCTCTCTCTCTCTCTCTCTCTCTCTCTCTCTCTCTCTCTCTCTCTCTCTCTCTCTCTCTCTCTCTCTTCACATCCCGTCCGTTTATCTCTTCTTCTTTAAACTCGTCCCTTCTTCCCGTCTCTCCCTCTGCCTCTCACTCTGCACCCTTCTTTTCCTTCTACTCTCCATCTTGTGCAATGTCCCCTTCCCTTCATTTTCCCTTCACATCATCCTCCTCTTCCCTTCTTACAAATCTCCCTTCCATCTCTCCCTCTTCTAAATTTACACTTTTCCCACTTCACTTTCACTTTTACTCTCCTTACTTCAGTCCTATTTCCTTCATCTTCTCTACGTCATTCTCCTCTTCCCTTCTTATAAAACTCCCAACTCGCCCTCTTCTAAATTTACGTACACTTTCCCATTTTCCTTTTAATTTCCCTACTTCATTCCTCTTTCCTTCAGCTTCTCTTCGTCATTCTCTTCTTCACTTCTTAAAAAACTCCCTATCAACTCTCCCTCTTCCAAATTTACACTTTCCCAGTTCCCTTTTTCTCTCCCTACTTCATTCCTCTTTCCTTAATCTTCTTTCGTCATTCTCCTCCTCCCTTCTCACCTACAACGTCAAAATCACACATTACTTCATTACTTTAGAACTCCCTCCCATTCCTCCCCCTCTTCCACTTTCCCTGTCTTCTCACACCATAAATTCATCCACCCGTCATCTTCAGTTATCACTCCCTCCACTTCATGCGTCTTCCTCTCCTCCCTGATCCTCCTTCTTTCCCGGTACACCTTTCCCTCTGTCACACGATCTATCATCTAATGGAGTCACTGTCATCCCCGAAGCCACAGTGAAAGATGAGGAGCCGTAGTGAATGTCGCCTCCAGAATGATAGTTATCTTATCCTCACAACCACTGACTGACTCTACCCAACGTTGCCAGATTGTCGTACTCTACCCAACGTTACCAGATTATCGTACTCTACCCAACGTTGACAGATTGTCGTACTCTACCCAACGTTGCCAGATTGTCGTACTCTGCCTCTTATGTTTGCCGATTTCCGACCCAAAACTGCTTTCATCACTCAAATAACTGCTTTTATATATAGTTATCGTTTACACACACTCTACAATCAGGGAGCATATGCCAAGGGTGGTGTCGCTTCAGAGAGGGAGAGAGTAAGGGGGAAGGGGTCTTATATATGTGTCTGGGGGGCATGTGTCAGTGGGGTTTGCAAATGGATAATTATTGATGCTTCTTGGTAACAGTTATAGGCCAGAACCCGGTAAATACGTGGCTCTGAGTATGATAATCTGGCAACTGTGAGTCTCTACTACCAAATCACCACCACCACCATTTTCAGCCTCTCATAACCACAAATCAACGACAGTCATCCCTACAACGACTAACTGCCTCTCGCCAACATAGCTTCCATCAGAACGACATTTCCAGCCACTCTCACAACGACATCAGGGTTCAACATCAACGATTGGGTCGGAAGCTTTCTCACCCCTCACCCTTCTTTCCTTCCTTCTTCTCTTCTCTTCCTCCCTTCCGTCATCCTTCCTTCTCTCTCTCCTCACAACCCGTCTTTCTTCTTCTCTAAACACGTCCCTTCTTTCCCTCTCCTTACTCTGCATCTTTATTTTCCTCTTCTCCCTTCTCTCCTTAACAACGTCGTCACATTCCCATTTTCTTGTGCGTCAAAACTCCCTTCAACCTCTCCCTCTTTCAATTTCAAACTTTGCTAAGGTTATTTTTTTTCCCTCTTTATCATCAATCGCTGTGTATTTCTCCTTCACTGTGTATTTCCCATTTCCCACAACAACTAAATGTCTCACACTACCGTCATATCTACCACCGGAACAACATTTCCAGACTCTCTCACGACCCTATACAGTCACCAACATAACGAGTAACCACAAGATTTTAAGTCACTTCCACAGACGAAGATATATTTCCCACCCGAGTCAAAATTATGCACTGCCTCTTTCAAAACCAAAATTGTTTGTACTTAATGAAATTCCTACTACCGTGATCAACCACACGTCATGTTCTCCATCTACCACTCTCACTACCTTCACCTCTAAATACGGGCACCACCACCATCTACCACCACCACCACCACCCACCACCGACGCGTTCCACTACAAATTTCCACACCTCCACTGCCACCACCACCACCTTCACCGCCACCCTAACTCACCCCCGTCAAGCTGTTTCCACTCACTACCAGCACCATCACCACCACCACCACCCACCACAGACGCGTTCCACTACAAATTTCCACACCTCCACTGCCACCACCTTCACCACCACCCTAACTCACCCCGCCAAGCTGTCTCCACTCACTACCACCACCACCACCACCACCTTCCCTCACCACCAACAACAACGCAATCCACTACAAATTTCCTCACCACCACTGTCACCACCTTCACCACCACCCTAACTCACCACTACCACCGCCGCCGCCGCCGCCACACCCATGTCAACACAGCGTCCCTGATCAACGCCACGCCAAAATTCCGCAAACAAAAGTTACACTCATTTCAGCAGGACAGTAATAGGGACGAGGGGAGATCAGGGGCGGGGGGGGGGAACGGACGGGGACGGGGACGGGAAGGGAGGAGGGGAGGAGCAACATTGGATGGCTAGCTGCTGGCGGGAAATTGGTAACACTGCTCCCCCTCTCCCGTCCCCCTCCCAACCATGTTCCCCCTCAGACCCTTAGTCCCTCCCTTCCTCCCTCCCCACCTGTCCGCCTACTCTTGGCGCAGACAGCGAAGGGGAAAAAAATGTCAAAGTGAGGTAAAGAAATAAAGGAATATACAACGGTGAAATGAAAAATACGGGAATACGGCAGTTAAATAAATGAAAGAAATGAATGTATAGTGATGGAATGAGATTTATTTGTATGAAAAAGAAATTAGAAATATAATTGCAGAAAAGAAATGATGAAAATGTAAATACGGAAAAAGTAAAAAAGATGAATACACAAAAGGAAATAAAAAGAAGATAAATGGAAGGCAAATACATAAATACCAAAAGGAATTATATACACACCAAGTAGATGAATGCGGAAAAGGTTAGGAAGAAATATTACTAAGAAAATAACGTGAAATAAAAAAAAACTATGGAATAAAAAGAATACTGAGAAAAAAATCAATACGTGAAAATATATGATACACAATAAACAATAAAAATAATTAAAAAAATATTAATAAGAAAATAGCGTAAAATAATTAAAAACTACGAAATAAAAGAAATACTGAGAAAAAACACAAGAATCTGTATTACACACCAAAAAAAACAATACAAGAAAATAATAAAAAAAAAATCATCAAAGGAAAAAATCAACAAGAAAAAAATATAAAAAGAAAACAAATGAACACTAGAAAAAAATATAATAAGAACAACAAAACAAACAATACGAGAAAAAATAAGTAATAAAACAAGAAATCACAACAAAAACAAGAAAAATAACACAAGAAAACAAATAATACACTAGAAAAACAAAACCACAAAACAATAACAACAACAAACACATCAACTGCACAACAACAACAACAACAACAACAACAACAAAGCTAAATATACGTCACCTCACAGTCATCTCTTTCATACTTGGCAACACTGACCACGCTATCGATATCTGGCAACACTGATCAAGGCAACACGATGAACACACAAACAAACAACAAAAACAACAACAAAGATAACAACGAAAACAAAGGAATGGAATCGACGAGGAAAAAAAAAAAGGTTATTAGAAAACTTCAACAAAGACTCACGATGGAGGAAGAGGAGGAGGAGGAGGAGGAGGAAGAGGAGGAGGAGGAGGAGGAGGAGGAGGGAGAAGAATTTTCCGCTTGTCACCATTGGCAGAAACTTGTTATTAGGAAAATCATGAGAGAGAGAGAGAGAGAGAGAGAGAGAGAGAGAGAGAGAGAGAGAGAGAGATAATAAGGTTAGGGACGGTAATAGATTTTTCCTGTTGAGCTCATTTTCTAATTCGACCAAAATATTTTACCCGTCAATTTATGTCTGTCTGTCTATTCATTTATCTTCTTATATGGCTTCCTATCTATCTATCTGTCTGTCTGTCTGTCTGTCTGTCTGTCTGTCTATCTGTCTATGTAATCATCAACCTGTATGTCAATCTATCTATCTGCCTTTCTACTTATATGACTTTCCATCTATCTCTTTATCTATTCACTTATCTATCTAGGAGATGAATGAAAAGCAGGAAGCAGGCAAGCGAAGAAAGGAGGAAGAAATGTGACTAAAATAATTGAAAGTGGAAATGGAAGGAAGGATGGAGGAAAGAAGAAAAGCAGAGACCAGACAAGAAGGAAGGGAAGAAAGAAGAGAGAAGGAAGAAGTAAAAAAAAAAAAAAAAAGATGAGACAGACATGAAGTAGGCAAGCGAAGGATGGAGAAAGAAACGTGTGACTGAATTGAAAGTAGAAATGGAGAATCAAATGAAGGAAGGAAGGAAGGATGGAAGGGAAGAAAGGAGACAGAAGGGAGAAGTAAAAAAAAAAAGATGAAAGAAAAGCAGAGAGCAGGCAAGCGAAGAAAGGAGAAGAAACGTGTGACTGAATGATTGAAAGAAAAAATGGAGAAACAAAAGGAAGGAAGGAAGAATTGAAGGAAAGAAAGAAGGATAATTAGTAAAGAAAGAAGATAGACAACAAGGAAAGGGAGGAAGAAAATATGGAGTCACTATCTTCTTACCTGCCAACCTACCTACTTACCTACCTACCTATCTATCTACCTACCTTCCTATCTATCTATCTATCCACTTACCTATCTACCTTAAGACTGATGAAAATGGTGTAGATATGATTATACTAGAAAATGTAAAACCGCTTGGAGGGAAAAAAAGGTAGAGGGAAGTAGGATTAGAGGGAGAGATATGGAGGGAGGGAGGGTGGTAAGAGGAGGAAGATTTAGAGGGAGGGAGGGAGAGAGAGGGAGGAAGATATGGAGGGAAGAAGGAAGGGCGGAAGAAGGGCTATTGTCGGAGCGTGAAATTGTCTCTCCTGTCTCTCTCTCTCTCTCTCTCTCTCTCTCTCTCTCTCTCTCTCTCTCTCTCTCTAACTTTCCTCCTCCAGGGTTGAGAGAGAGAGAGAGAGAGAGAGAGAGAGAGAGAGAGAGAGAGAGAGAGAGAGACCAAAATTGAGGTATAGAAGGTTGAGGTCACCACCGAATGAGGAAGAGAAGGGAAAGAAGTTAAAGGGAATCGGAGAGAAAGAAAAAAAAAAGAGACGGGGAGAGAAATTCATTGGAGTGAGAGAGAAAACGAGAGAAGGGAGAGATGGAGGGATGAAGAGAATGGAAGAGCAAAGACAGTAAGGGAAGAGACGATATTGGTTAAGGGGGAGACTGAGGAAAAAACGGGAGGAAGGGAGAGGACGCGAGAAGGAACGGAGGACAAAGAAAGGTGGAGGAAGCTGCTGGAGAGGCAATAAACGGTGGAGGGGGAGAGAAATCTGGTAAAAGGTAGACAGATAGATAGATAGATAGACAGACAGCTGGATAGATGGAGTAGTGGACTTTTTTATTATTGTTTCCTTTTTTTGTGTGCCCTTGAGCTGTCCCCTTCGTTGTAAAAAAAAAAAAAAAAAAAGACAAACAGATGAGTACAGATAGATATAAAAATAGATTCATGATAAACTTAATAAAAAAAAACTAGCAAAATCCAACAATTAAGAACATAAGAAAGCAACCCAATGAAGAACATCAACTTAAAACTAAACTAAAGAAAAAAACGAAAATAAAAAAATCGAAAGACAACTAAACATTAAAGGACAAACAGTTCAAACCAGTGTCGTTCTAACTGTCCCCAAATCAAGCATCTCAGCCTCTACAGAAGCTTCAAGTATGCAAGGAAAAAGTTGTTATGGAGAGGCGGACACCCAAACAATATTACACAAGGCACTCCTGAAATCCAAAGCTTCATAGAAAACGTGACGTATATACTTAAGGAATCGTTTGGATCATATGGTTTTGAAACTGACCCGAAATCTCTAAAATAAATAAACAAATAAATAATAAAAATAATAGTAAATGCAAACTTAGAATTATATAAAAAGAGAAAAGGTGGGAGAGAAAGGACATATGAGAAGAGAGAAAAGATAGAGAAAAATTCGTAATTATATAGAAAAAAAAAGTAGAAGGGACAGAGACGATGTGAGGGAAATTGTAAAAGAGAATAACTGGTAATTATATAAAAGACAAAAGGTGGGAGAGAGGAGACAGAGGCGATGAGCAGGAAAAGGTAAAGGAGAATAACTGGTAATTATATAAAAGACAAAAGGTGGGAGAGAGGAGACAGATACGATGAGCAGGAAAAGGTAAAGGAGAATAACTGGTAATTATAAAAAGACAAAAGGTGAGAGAGAAGGGACAGAGGCGATGAGCAGGAAAAGGTAAAGGAGAATAACTGGTAATTATAAAAAGACAAAAGGTGAGAGAGAAGGACAGAGGCGATGAGCAGGAAAAGGTAAAGGAGAATAACTGGTAATTATAAAAAAGACAAAAGGTGAGAGAGAAGGGACAGAGGCGATGAGCAGGAAAAGGTAAAGGAGAATAACTGGTAATTATAAAAAAGACAAAAGGTGAGAGAGAAGGGACAGAGGCGATGAGCAGGAAAAGGTAAAGGAGAATAACTGGTAATTATATAAAAGACAAAAGGTGGGAGAGAAGGGACAGAGGCGATGAGCAGGAAAAGGTAAAGGAGAATAACTGGTAATTATATAAAAGACAAAAGGTGGGAGAGAAGGGACAGAGAGAAAGAGCAGGTAAAGGAAAGAGGGAAGGAGATTCGATCCTCCTCCCCTCCTCCACTTCGGCCCGCAAATACGACTTCCTCCTCATGTCAAGAAAAGCCGCAAAGCCGATTGTCCCAAAGAAATTACCTACATGGACTTCCCTACAGCCGTTCACCTGCTAATTCCTGCCTCTGCCCTTTTCTTTCCTTTTCTTTCACTCTCCTTCCCTTTCCTTTCCTCTCCCTTTTCCTTTTCTCTCTTCTCTCCTATCTTCCCTTTCCTTCCAATCCTTTTCCTTTCTTTTCCTTCCTCTTCTTTTCCTTTCCTTTCGTTTCCTTTTCTTTACTTCCCTCCAACCCCTTCCCCTCTCCTTTGCTTTCGTTTCCTTCCCTTTCATTTCATTTCCTCTTCGTTCATTTCATTTGCTTTCCTTTCCTTTCCTTTCACTATTTATTTTCCTTCCCTCACTTTTGCAGTTTTTATCACCATCATCTTCGTGGTTTGTGCGTCTCGTTTGGTTAGTCACGACACTCTCTGAAAACCATTGATCTGATAAAGCTTAGTGACTGGTGAGGACTTGTCTTTCTAACCTAAGAGAAAATCTGACGAAGTAAATGACTACGGCGGTACGACTTGATAAACACAGGTAAACGTATTTGTCTTAATCCGCCTGCTCTCCTTCCTTATAACTACCAACTTCAAAGAGCTTAAGGACAGCTGAAGAGTTTAGTTTATAACCTAGGTAAAGATCAAAAGAACTGACCCACTTCGATATGACTATTAACACAGGTGAACTTTTTTTTATACTATGGGCTTAGCGTGCTTTTATTTATTTTTTATTTCGTTGTTTACTTTTACCCTTGAGTTGTTTCCTTTGGTGTAAAAAAATATCTCCTCAGTCCTTTCCTTTCCTTCCCTCCGCTTCCTTTCCCTTCCCTTCCCTTCCCTTTCCTTTCCTTTCCTTTCCTTTTCTTTCCTTCCCTCCGCTTCCTTTCCCTTCCCTTCCCTTTCATTTCATTTCATTTCCTTCCCTTGCTCTTCTCTTCCTCTTCCTTTCCTTTCCTTCCTTTCATTTCGTTTCCTCCCCTTTTCCACCACAAGCCCTAACAACACCGTCCCTCTTTCACAAGCCCAAACACTCCCATCCCCCCTTCATAACCCCTAACAACACCGCCCTCCCTTCACAACCCCTTAACTCGATCCCTTAACAAGCAAGAAATAGGGAATAGGAAGATTTTAATGGATACTGCTTGTTTTGTCTTTATTTTTACAGGTTGTGACGATATAAAGGCCTGACTCTCCAACGGGTCACATGTACAGCAAGAGCAAGAGCAAGAGCCGAACAACACCGTGCTCCCTTCATAAGCCTTAACAATGCTCTCCCTTTATCCATGTAACGGTCCGAATGTGAGTGAACGAGAATGTGAGTAAGTCAGTGAGTAACAGAGTGAGTAAGTGTAAGCGAGTGCATGAATGAACGAGAGAATGTGAGTAAGTTGGTGAGTGACAGAGTGAGTAAGTGTGAGCGAGTGGGAGCGTGAATGAGTGAAAGAGTGAATGGGTGGCTGAGGAATGTAAGTGCGTAAAAGGTTATGAGAAGATAACACGGCGAGCGAATGAGCGAATATATGAACGAGAGTTACTGAAATCCCTCATCTCAAAGCCTCGAACCCCTCCAAGAAACCAATAACTAGTTAGTTAGTTAGGTAGGGTTTGATTGTAATGTCGAGAGGGAGTCACGTGAAGAAGGGGGAGGAGCTTAGCGAGGAGCAGAGGCGAGAAGGCGAGGGCAAGGAGACCCACGGGTCAGTGAGGAGACAAGCACCACTGCAGCAAGGCACAAGCTTGAGAGACGCGAGGAGACGAACACCCCAACAGCAAGGAAAGGCAGCGAGAAAACACCGAGAAGTGGGCTGGTCAGAGAGGTGTCCATCTCTCCACTCAGCCCCCGACATACACACCACCCACGGCCTGCTGTGTGAGGCGGGCTAGTCAGGAGACGAGCAGCAGGAAGCAAAGAAAGGCAGAAAAACCACCCACGGCCTGCGGTGTGAGACGGACTACAGGATGGGAACTTTTATGGCGGAGTAACCTGCCCCTCGACTGCCCTGGGGGCCGAAATACCACTGCCCAAGCTGCTCCCTACATCAAAGGGCGCCCGCCTCTTCACACCACCCGAGCCGCTCCATCTCCACATCAAGCGGCGCCCGTCTGTCCTTCACCATCGTGGACGTCCCCTGCCGAGCCCGACACTCACGCCAGCTCCTGCTTCTCCGCCTCCAGCAACTAGAGGTAAGCATTCTGTGTATTCCCCAAATCTCCTTTGTGCCGGTGGCTAGCTAGATTAGAGGCCCACAGCCTGTCAGTCATTCATTTTTTTTTTATTTTTATTAGTACTCCGCTAACCTTTGCAAAAGGAAACCAAATACATATTTATATCCAACCTTACTGTGAGTGTTATCATTTGGAGCCTGTTTTGCTGCTCATTTGAGATTACTGAACCATACACAAATCCCCCCCCCCCCCTATAGTACATTATCACCATCCAGTTTCTTAATGCTGTCTCACAAGTGGTTCCCACGGAAATCCTCCCACCTTCCATAATTAATCACACAAGTAACGCCCTTCTGGTCACAAACCTCGGAACGAGTGTTCACTTGTCCTGAGGCCTTAACATCCGGGACCAGCGCTCGACGACTACCACGCTACCACATACCACACAACCATAGTGGTCGTTAAAAAGGGATGTAGCTTCATTTTCTTCCACGCTACATCCACATGCACGCCCTCCAGGGCTCCAATCACACCACTCTCCTCCTCCCACGCCCGCCGGCAAACCACACGCATGCCCGCCCGGAGTCCACACAAACATGCACGAACACACACGCCGCGCACGCCTGCACTCCTATTCCCACGCACGCACGCACGCACCATCCAGGTTCAAACAACACATTCATCTCCATCACATAAACATGAATGCCAGATGGTTCTCGTGTATCAGTGGTCTCTCTCTCTCTCTCTCTCTCTCTCTCTCTCTCTCTCTCTCACAATACTGAAAATACCCCCAAAAGTTACACAAAAAACATTAAAGGCTGATCCAAAAGCAAAGCATTCCCACCAACCTTTGCTCGTTTCGTCCTCTGGTTAATCCGATGTTTTTTTTTGTTTTTTTTTGTGTGTGTGTACTATTTAGCCGCAATTTTTTATTACAAAACAAGGACTCCATGGTACACACACACACCTTTCCGGTTCTCCTCTTACCGTGTATGTTTGTAGGCATTTAAACGGGTAGCTAAGCAAATAAGGAGCTGGGAGAGGATAGGTAAACAAGCTAGTAAGCAGGGTAGGAGGGTAAGCAGGCATTTATTTAGGCAGGTAAGGTAGGTGGTGGGTGCGGGCTATCGGACAAAGAAAATTACGAAAATACACGTACAATAATAACATTTGGCACGTCATGTCGAAGGAGACTAAGTTATTTTGGCAGGAAAGATATATGAAGGGCTAGTGATGTACTAAAACGAATCTTAACCGTTATTTTTTTAAGAGATATTGAGGGTATTAGCCTCTTCCATTTAGCGTAACCCGTTTCTGGGTCGTGATCTGTAGAGGCCCTTGATAGTCCCGACAGCCTAAGATTTAGACGCCATTATTGGCCCTGTTTTCGCCGCTAGTGCTAGTGTTTGAAAAGCGCGGCGAAAACACAGGGCCAAGAATGGCGTCCAAATCTTAGGTTGTCGGGACTCTATGAGGGACTACAGATCACGACCCAGAAACGGGTTACGCTAAATGGAAGACGCTAATATATATGTTAGTGTCGAGTGGGTTAGTGTGATATATATGTTAGTGTCGAGTGGGTTAGTGTGGGTGGAGGTGAGAGGAAGCGGGTTGGAGTCTGCTTTATGGCCCCCTTACCTTTCTTTCGACAGGCATGGAGCAGCTGCTTGGGTTGACGGTGTATGGTAATAGGCGCCGTGATAACATGAGAATGGTTGGCGTGCAGCACTAAGAACAATGTCTCATCGGTCGGTAGCTAAACGCGGAATCCTTGGGCACTGATGTTTACTGGCACTTGATGTTTGAACTGAAGACAGGTGAGGAAAACGGTGCAGAGTTGCCAGATTGTCGTACTCAGCCCCCTGTGTTTGCCGACTTCTGACCCAAATCTGTTACATACGTATCAACAGTCCAATCATACTAATTATTACAACTATCAATTATACTGTATGTTGATGCTTTTGCGAGTGGATAGGATAAATCAGCGTTACTAAAGCTGCTCTGATCATCGTTTTTTTTAAGATTATCGCACACCTGGCAGCGTTGCTACACTGGTGCTGCTATCATGCGGGCACCCTCCGTAACTCCCCTGACGTCACCATGATTCCATTCTGTTTGGCGTGCCCAGACGACACTGCTGCCCACTCACGTCAACGCGGGGAATTAGTACAGTTAAAGTTGAACCCTCTCGAGTACTGTAGCCTGTAAATACAGAAGTGATGCCATCCTGCACCACTAGTATTAACGGTTCAAGATGCAACAGTTAGAATGGCCGAGCGGCGGCGTACTCGTTATCGTTCTGGCAGACTTGAGAGGTGAACTGCCGCTCGAAGCCCACACGGCTATATCCTGCCCCGGCCATAACTCCTCGCCAGTTATGTGTTGTGGTGAAGGCTTCAGTTAAGAGTTACTGTGGGTATGCATGATGATAATGAGGAGGTATGAGGAAGGAAATAAACGTAGTGATGACGCAATTGGTCGAGGTACTTAAAGCATGTATGATGTTAAAGTTGAGGAGGGAAGTGGAAGATGATAGATGTAATGATGATGCAGGTGGTCGAGGTACCTAAAGCATGTATGATGATAAAGTTGAGGAGGGAAGTGGAAGATGATAGATGTAATGATGATGCAGGTGGTCGAGGTACTTAAAGCATGTATGATGATAAAGTTGAGGAGGGAAGTGGAAGATGATAGATGTAATGATGATGCAGGTGGTCGAGGTACTTTACACACTATAATCCTTGGCTGACTGACATGACAACCTCCACAAGTCAAGACGGCACTCATTCTTGAACACACCCAAACGGCAACACCCCACCACACCACACAGCCTCCCTCACCTCCTGTAATGCCACGGATCGCCTCGGCCTCGCGCTCATCATCCCTGGTCACGGTTCCCTGCAGGACACAACACAACGCAACACATGCACAGCAACACTCCGCGACACACTTAAAAGTAAGCATGGGTGAGAGAGGGAGACACAGGTGGTGACGGGATTGTGAAGGTGGGCAGGAGCGACAGAGGGGGGTAAGAGGAGGTGGAGGTGAGTGGAGGTGGATGGGAGGGTGCCGCCAGTCCTCGCCGGCCAATGGGAAGCGAGGATCACAAGCGCGTCATCAAAGTGCGAGTTGCCTGCTTCACCTCACGAGTACAGGTTTTATTGCCGTAACATCCGTCTTCCCATACAAGCAGCGTCACGGAGGACACTACAGCGGCCTAACCTTCCGAAAAAAAGTGCTGAGTCGCCAATGTCAAGTTGTCAACCCATCATAAGGGAATCGAGTACTATTACGTGAGACTGGCTATAGTTCCCACACGCCGACATGATTTTCCATTTGTAAACCTAAACGCAATAACTTCTAAACATTAGAGTTGATTTTACAAGCATAGGTAACAAGTTTACAGATATATGAAACAGGAGACAACGGGAGTGGTGCAGCAGCATGAGGTTTGACTAAAATTCCATATAAATATTTCTGGCGCTTCTCTGGGAACAGTAACCGAGCAACACACTTTATGGGGGTCTGTTTGTTGCTGGGCGCTCTCTCTGCCTCACGACCAAGGAGACTGTTAGTTATTATATATTCTACTTGCTCATGACACACCAGACAGGCGCCAAACACATCAAAGGTTGTTGGGCGCTTTCTCAGTCAGCCAGAGAGCCTCACACAAACACCCCAGACGCCCGACAAACAGGCAAACAACAACACACCTAACGCGAGTGGTGGCGTCTGGGGTGTTGGAGTGAGTCAGGGAGAACGCCCAGCAACAAACAGGTTCCCATAAACTCTGTTCCTCAATTACTGTTCCCAGAGGAGCGGCGTTATGGTGCGTGCGACTATTAACCCCTGGGCGATTATAATTATATTGTTTCTAGATGGGGCAACACAAATGTTTTTAAATGTTTCCATTCCAGGTTTGCTTTCAAACTCTAGATGCAGCTTAGAATACTGCATTGCTTTACGAGCCATGTTGTGATTTGGTTTTGTAAGTAACGATTTAGCCTTGAAGGTAAGAGTGAGAAGATGATAGATAGATTGGCAGAAAGTAACCGATTTACAAAGACTGACACAAATGGAAGAGAAAAGGAATCGAACATAGCACAAAAAGTAGAAGAAAACGGAGGACAAATCTATGGAGGATACGACGTGTAGAAAACAAGAACAAGTTAAAAAAAATAACAATGGTAACAATAATAAAAATGATACTACTACTAATAATATTAATAATAATTTTAATATAGGAAAATGAAAATAAGAACGATAGAACAAGTACAATTAGAAGAAAAAAAAAAGGAAAGGAGAAGGAAGAGAAGGGAGAGGGTGAGGAAGAAGTGGAGGAGGAGGAGGAGGAGGGTTAAAGAATGGGGAAGAGGAAATGAGTAAATATATATCAAGAGGAGAGAGACACGGCGAGGAGTGGCGGAGACAGGCGGAGGAGAAACGAGAGAGAGAGAGAGAGAGAGAGAGAGAGAGAGAGAGAGAGAGAGACGAGGGACGAGGGAGGGAGAGTGTGGGAGAGAGAAAGAGGGGGGGGGGGGGGGTACTGAAGCAGAGGAGACAAGGTATCAGATAAAATGGGTGAGAAGGGAGATGAAAGCTAAAATGGAGCGAAGGAAGAGAAGGGAGAGGAGAGGGAGGAAGGGGGAGAAGATCAGGGAAGCAGGTAAGGGAAGAAAGGGAAGACGAAGGAAGAATAAAATGAAATAAGGAAGGAAAATAGGTTAAAGAGGAAACTAAAAACAGAGAAATTAACGATAGGAAGGAATGGAGAAAAGTGGGAGAAAGAAAAAAGGAAGAATATATGAGAGAGAGAGAGAGAGAGAGAGAGAGAGAGAGACTGCAGAGGAAAAGTAGGCATATAGAACAATGAAGGAGAGAATATGGGGGGAAAGGAGGAGGGAGGGATGGAGGAGATAAATTTAGCGATATGAAAGAAAAGAAAATCAGGGAGGAAAATAAGGAGAGGAAAAAAGATGGAGGAAAAAAACTGGTTAAGTATTACGGAATAGGAGAGAGAGAGAGAGAGAGAGAGAGAGAGAGAGAGAGAGAGAGAGAGAGAGAGAGAGAGAGAGTGAGGAAATACTAGTGGAAGGAATGAGATGCTGAATACTAATTAGGAGGTGGAGGAGGAGGAGGAGGACGAAAAAAAGAAAAAAACAAGAGGTAAAGAAAAACGAAGCAGAAGATAAAGACAGACAAGAATAGACAATGAAGTAAAGAGTTGACGAGAAGAAAGACAATAAACAAGAAATAGAAAGAAATAAAGAAGAGAGAGGAGCGGAGAGAAAGGAGAAGAGATGGAGAGGAAGCAAAAAAAAAACGTGAAAGAAGAACCGGACAGGAAGAGATACACCACAACAAGTTTTCTGAAGCAAGAGAAATGGAGGAAGAAGAGGAGGAGGAGGAGGAGGAGGAGGAGGAGGAGGTTAAATAAAGAGGAAGAAAATGCAAAGAACTGCGATGTTTTAAGAAAGTGAAGCCGAGAAGGAAGAGGAAGGAAGAGGATAAAGAAGGAGGAGGAAGAGGAAAAAATGGGGTAGAAGAGGAAAAAGAGGGAGGAGATGGAAGAGATGAAAATGGGAAGAGGACGAGGAAAGAGAAGGAAGAGGAAGGAATTGGAAGAGAACGAGGAAAGAGAAGGAAGAGGAAAAGAAGGGGAAGAGGAGGGCGAAGAAGAAAAAGGAGGAGAACGAGGAGGAAGTAGAAAAAGAAGTGGAGGAGGAAGAGAAGCAGGAGGAGGAGGAGGAGGAGGAAGAGGAGGAGGAGGAGGAGGAGGAAGAAAAGGAGGAAAAGGAGGAGAAGGAGGAGGAGGAGGAGGAGGAGAGTCACATAAAACCCTGGAGGTATGATATTGACTTTAGGAATTCCAATTGTCTTGATTATTGTGGAAACAAGAAGAGGAAAGAGAAGGAGAAGGAGAAAGAGGAAGAGGATAATACAATGAAGGAGAAAGGGATCCCAATTTAATATAACAACAAAACAACAATAACGACAACAATAACTACTACTACTACTACTACTACCACTATATGATTGAAACAACTCTCATCACCACGGAAACTGAGAAGGAGGAGGAGGAGGAGGAGGAGGAGGAGAAGAAACAAGAATAAGAGGAGACAATGACACACACAACCTCTCTCTCTCTCTCTCTCTCTCTCTCTCTCTCTCTCTCTCTCTCTCTCACGGGAGGGGGCCAATGAGGGCTGGAGAGGAAGGTCGAGATGTTAGCACATTCAACACACAACCCTCGGGCGCGGCTCATATTTTCTCTGTTTACATAGAAAAATATTGGATGGCCAGTCTTCAGGAGTGGCCGCGGGGGACGGGAGGGGAGGGAGGCGAAGCGATAGGAGACGGGATAGGAGGGTAGGGAAGGCAAAGGGAGAATTGACGGCGTTGCAGACTCGAGATAGGATGGAAAAAAGGAAGGTGAGGGGAAAGGGATAGGAGGAGATAGGATAGGAAGGCAGGGGAGACTTGTGGACAGGGGAGAAGGGGAAGGGAGGTACAGCTGGAAACTCGAGGGACGGGATGAGAAAATAGTGAGTAAGAGGAAAGCAAGGAAGTAAAGGGAGAGAAATGAGTTTGTGGAAAAGAAAGACTAAAAGAAAGAGGAAGAGGGAGGGAGAGGAAGAGAGAGAGTTGGTTAAATGGGAAATGAGAGTTGAAAAGAAGATTAATGCGTGTTGAATCTCTCTCTCTCTCTCTCTCTCTCACACACACACACACACACACACACACACACACACACACACACACACACACTGACCTGCACCTCTGCCTCACACGCCTTTTCGTCACCGTACCTGTGGGAGAGAGAGAAAAAAAAAGGTGAGTCAATAGGAGAAGGAGGAGGAGGAGGAGGAGGAGGAGCATTGCTACAGACTAAACTAAAGGCAAATAAATAAATGAGAGGAGAAAATGGAAGGCTAATCAGTATAAACACACACACACACACACACACACACACACACACACACACACCTTTCTCACATTTACATAGCATTGGCTGATGTTCATTTCAATCCCTCTCATAATTATTTCCGAGACTCTCAATACCAGCGCGCACTCTGACTTATATTAATGAACACCCTGGTAAACTTGCACGGATGAGATGGACTTGGATGGATGAGTGTAAACTGTAAAGCAATGTGTGTGTAAGTACGTGCGTTAGTAAGTAATTAGACACTGATCAACACACATAAGTAAAAAAGTTTGCTGAGTTGTTTCTTTTAGTGTGTGTGTGTGTGTGTGTGTGTGTGTGTGTGTGTGTGTGTGTAGGCTGGGAATCGTTGCGCAGTATTTTTAAGCCTAAGGAGTGTATGTACGTAATGAGGAGGAGGAGGAGGAGGAGGAGGAGGAGGAGGAGGAGGAGGATAATGCGATGAAGAGATGAAAAAGTAGAAGGTGAAAAAGGAGAAAAGGTAGGAGGAGGAGGAGGAGGAAGAGGAGGAGGTGAAAGATACGTCAATGAACCAGAGGAAAAGAAGGAGGATATTTAGAGTTAGAGGAGAAGGAGGAGGAGGAGGAGGAGGAGGAGGGGGAGGAGTAAGTGGAGGAGAATTGAATCAAGAAGAGAGGAGTGTACTTGTATAGTGATGACATAGTGCGGGTGTTGCAGTGTGTGTGTGTGTGTCAGCAAGGGTGTAGGGGAGTGAGGGGTGTAGGGGGCGGCGCACCCTCCCTTCGCCCGGGTGATATCTGTCAGGCCGAAGCTCAGGCGGTGAATGTTGAACGTGGCCCGAGAGGATTACTGAGCGGTGATGACAGGAGGGGTGGTGGTGGTGATGGTGGTGGTGACAGGAGTGGTAGGGATAGGGGTGGTGGTGGAGCTGGTGGTGATGGCAGGAGTGGTGGTGGTGGTGGTGGTGATGACAGGAGTATGGTAGGGATAGGAGCGGTGGTGTTGGTGGTGGTGATGACAGAAGTGGTAGGGATGGGGGTGGTGGTAGTGGTGGTGATGGCAGGAGTGGTGGTGGTGGTGGTGGTAATGACAGATGTGGTAGGAATAGGGGTGGTGGTGATGATAGGAGTGGTAGGGATGGGGGTGGTGGTCGTGGTGATGTTACTGGTTTTACAGGAGGTCGTTGTGTTGTTATTTCCTCCCCCGCCTTCCCTCCACGCCCCGCCCAGCCTGCCTCACACCCTCCCGCCCTACATCATCTCGCTCCGTGTATGTGATAGTTGAGAAAAAAATAAATAAAGCAAAATGAGTGGCCGGCGGTCGGTGTCAGCTGTTCATGTTGACCGAGAAACCCAAAAAAGAGGTCAGTGTTTCTCCTTTTCCCTCTTCCTCTTCCTCCTCTTCCCCCTCCTCCTCCTCCTTTAACAGCTGCTCAATTAATAAAGGCTGTCAAATATCCCTGACGGCTGGCCAAAACGAGGCTCAACACAGGAGGAGGAGGAGGAGGAGAGGAAGAGGGATGAAGAGTTGAAGGAGGAGGAGGAGGAGGAGGAGGAAGAAGAAACAGGGGTGGGAAATGAGAAGCGGAGGCGTGGGCATAGGGAGGAGTGGAAATATGGAACAAAGGGAGAGGTAAGGAGTGAGATCATAAGAACGTAAGGAGTCTGCGAGAGGGCGGTCGGTTTATACGAGTTCCTGTGATAACCGCCCCACCTACCATACTTACCCTCACTAGCCATGTATATATCAATCTATTCAAGGAGGCATCTACCGTAATGGAACTCACAACATGACTCCCTAGCCTTTTCCACTCATCCACCACTCTATTGGTAAACCAGTTATCCACTCTCTCATTGCTGAATCTGAATTTATCTAACTCACATCTATTACTAAGTGTCCCACCTGGCTCTCTTACCATCAGAACCTTATTAACATCACCCTTATTAACGCCGGTAGCAGCGACGGGCCAAATTTGTGGCTTTACCGTGTACCAGCGACGGGCCACATTTTTGCCATGATATAAACCCCCCAAAATAGATGATGCATAAACCGATCAGAAATGCGTTGATATATATTATGAAATGGTTTGCGTGGGTGATGATTTTTTCTCCTTTTTCTCGCTTAGAGGGGCCTTTAAGAAACATGATCCCTGTAGCTACCAGGTTAAAGCCCCTCATCCATTTATAAACTCTGATCCAGTCTCCTTGCACACCGCCCTTTTGGAGGATGCAAATCTAAATGCTCAAGCCTATTTATATATGACAAGTTCCTCAAGCTGCGAATCATTTTTTGTCATCCTCGTCTGCACAGAGTATAGCATATTGGCTACAACAGCGCCGGATGATCGAAATGAGGTATAATTATCACTATATATAGCTTCAGGATGACGTTAGTGCTTCTGTTGCTTACGTTCCTTGAAAAATAACCCAGCAAAATTCCTCCTCTTTGTGCGACATTTACCCTGAATGCATTGAGCCCTTCGACGGGGATCAGAGCACACTAAGACGCCTAAATCCCTCTCATATCCAATCTGCTTACAGGATTGTCACTTGAGGAATACTGACGTGACGGGATATTTTTGCCTACGCTCAGAATACTGCACTTCCCGACATTGAACTCCATCTGCTCCATCCGCCCAATCATACAACCTGTCAGGCTCGTCCTACAATACACGAGCGTCCTGATCTGATTTTAATTTGTCTGCCGACCTTCGTAATGAGTGATCTTATTCTTTCTTGATGCTCTGGAGAGTTCATTTTGTAAACTGTACCAAAGAGCTGATGATCAAGTAGTTTCAGGAAGAAGACGAAGATAAAGAAGAAAAGAAATACAAGAGAGAGAGAGAGAGAGAGAGAGAGAGAGAGAGAGAGAGAGAGTGAGAGAGATAGTATGTATGAGTCGTGAGGAAGAGTGAACAGCGGAAGGGAGGTATGAGGAGGAGAACATGAGGGAGGTGGGAACAGAGGAGGAGGAGGAGGAGGAGGAGGAGGGTAAGCTCGTGTTTCTATGGCAACGTGACGTCAGGGGCAGGTGAGTCGCATGACGTCAGAACAATACCATGAAACTGACGCAAAGATGATGAACAGGAAGGCGAGGATATATATACCTCCTCGTCCTTGTCCTTCCTCTTCCTCTTCCTCTTCCTCAACCTCATCCTCTTTGTCTGTCTGTGTGTGTTCTCTCTTGTTTCCTCTTCCTCTTCCTCCTCCTCTTCATCTTCCTCAACCTCATCCTCTTTGTCTGTCTGTGTGTGTTCTCTCTTGTTTCCTCTTCCTCTTCCTCCTCCTCTTCATTTTTCTCAACCTCATCCTCTTTGTCTGTGTGTGTGTTACGTCTTGTTTCCTCTTCCTCTTCCTCCTCCTCTTCATCTTCCTCAACCTCCTCCTCCTCCTCCTCATTGTTTTCGTCATATTTTTGTCTACTGCTCTTTCTCTTCCTCTTCATCCTCTCTTTGTCTACTCGTGTTCTTCCTCTTCCTCTTTTTCTTCCTCCTTTTTTTCCTTGTTCTCTCAATCTTCATCTTCTTTGTCTATCTACTTTGTCTCCCTCTTCCTCAATATTTCCCACATATATGTTAACCTATTCCTCTTCCTCTTCCTCTTCCTGCTCCTCCTCCTCATCATTAT
>NC_066529.1:9069892-9117392 GCF_024679095.1 Eriocheir sinensis
GAAAGGAAGTAGGGGAAGAAGTGAAGGGGAGGGGGTTAGTAAATGGGGAGAGAGGGATAGAGGAAGGGTAGTAGAGATTTAAAGAAGACAATAGAAGAGAAAGAGGAAGAAAAAAAGATAAACAGGAGAAGAAGGAGGAGGCAATGGATAAAAAGAAAGAAGGGAAGTAAACGTTGAAGGGAGGAAGGATGAAGATGAGGAGAACAGCAACAAAATAGAATGATGGAAGAAAACTGAAATAGACGAAGAAAAAGGAGAAAGAAACAGGAGTAAGAAAACAGAGGGAAGAAAAAAGAATGGAAAGATAGAAGTCCCAATCAGGAGAAAGAAGATGCAGTAATAAAAGAATACATGGAAGAGACACAGAAGGAAAATAAGACATTAGTTAAAGAAGAGAAATAAGGGAAGCAAAAGTAGAAAGTATATGATGTTGTATACTAGAGGAAGGGGAGAACAGGAATAGGAAAGGAAGGAGTAGCAGGAAGTAACAATAATAGGAGTCGTAGGAGTAGGAAGTGGGAGGGGGAAGAGCTTAAGCAGGGCCGGGCAGTAAGCAGTAAGGCCTGAGGGAGGAGACAATAAGCAGGAACAGGAGGAGGAGCAGGAGAGGTGTAGAGGAGAAGAGAAAGGAGAAGGGACGCAGGAGTGACTGGGAGTGAGGAAGAAAATATAACAGGACTCTCTCTCTCTCTCTCTCTCTCATTCAGCCCCTCTATTTCCCTTGGGCTTCAACTCCTCCTCCTCCTCCTCCTCTTCTTCTCCTCTTCCTATTCTTTACGCTAGCTAGAGGGATTGGATACAGGTCTCCAAACACGTGGCTGAATAGGTTTCATAACGTCGATCACTCCACCAGAAAACCAGATAATAACGGTCTACCGATTCTGGCGAGGCGATGCAGTACAGGCGTCAGCTGGATTATATTTCGAAGTGAGTCATCCGCCACTGCAGCAAGCTCCCTGCAGAAAGAGCGCAAAAACGGTTAACTCATCTAAGAATCACACTGACTGTCATCTTATTGTGGCCGGAGTGAGGTGAGCGTTCCCGTCCATACATATAGATAGAGGTACTTTAATCTGTTCTTTCGGCTGCTGAAGTTTCTAACGAGTATATCAAATCACTAAAGCAGGCAGCCTCGTTATGAGCCAACATGATTTCCGTAGCCTGCTGTTCCTTGTTTCTATGTTTCCTCCTTTTCCAACCTTCATCCCTTCCTCACACCACACAAACAAACAATAATAAAGACATAAAGTAGTCAGCCTCTCCCCCCATCCCCCCTCATCCCTGTACCCACACCCTCCCATCCCAGCCTCTTTATAAGCCAACATGGTTTACGGAGCCTGCTGTTCCTTGTTTCTATGTTTCCTCCTTTTTCGACCGTCACTTCTTCCTCACATCACACAAACAACAAAAAGCTTCTCCCCCACATCCCCCCTCATCCCTGTACCCTCATCCTCCCACCCCAGCCTCTTTATAAGCCAACATGATTCACGTAGCCTGCTGTTCCTTGTTTCTGTGTTTCCTCCTTTTTCAACCATCACCCCACAACAGCAATAAAGACACAGAGTAAACAGTCCCTCCCCTTCTTTCCCCTTTCCCCCTCATCCCTACCCCATTACCCTTCCACTTACTCTTCCACCACATCCTCAGTTTCTTCCCTCTCCCAACATGTCCCCTCCCTCTCCCACTTCCCCCCCTTCCATCCGTCGCCCTTGCCCCCTCACCCTCCCATGCCATCCTCTGTTCCTTCCCTCCCACAACATTTAATTAGGGGTTTTATTGCCGCCCTACAGCACCAGACTAAGCCATCAACCAAGGAGTCTTACAGTAACGCCAACAATTACTTTATACGTGTAGTTGTCTTAGCGATAATATAATAATGCGCTTCTTTTTCCTCCGAGTTTTATTTATTTTTTCCTGTTTTTTCCATATTTTCTTTTTTTCATTATTTTTTTTCACATTTCATTATAAAAAAATCTACTCCCTCTCTCATTCCTTAACTCAACCACTCTCTCTCTAAGTCTACCTGAGTGACCCCGTGAGTATGACATCTGGTTCCTTTCACTCATTCTCGTCTGTCTGTCTCTCTCCCTCTCTAATACCAACAACAAGACACCTCTCCTCCCGAAATTGACCTCTCTTTTGGCCGCTCATTACTTCTGTTCTTGTGGGAGCAGCGATTAGCGGGCTTTTTTTTACACCTTTTTTTGTTGCCCTTGAGGTGTTTCTTTAGCTGTAAAAAAAAAATTACTTTACACGTGTAGTTGTTTCCGCGATGATGTGAAGGCAATACATCTACTTGAGTGACCCCGTGAACGTAGCAACTGGTTTTTCTTTCGCCTTTTTGTTTGCCTGTCTGTCTGTCTCTCTTCCTCACTAATGCCAGGAACAATTACTTTATATGTGTAGATGTCTTAAGGATAATACTCTTCCTACCATACGAAACACTTAACACTTTCTTCTCTGCTTACCTTTCTGTTTGTTTGTCTGTTTGTCTGTTCGTCTGTCTACCTATGTCTGTCTCCCTCTCAATCCATCAATCTTTTTACATCTATCTTTCTGTCTTCCCTCGCTTCCTACCTGACAACAGACACTCTACTCTCCGCCTACCTCTTTGTCTGTCTGTTAGTCTGTCTGTCTGTCTGTCTCTCTCACTCTATCCATCGATCTATTTACATCTTCCTTTCTGCCTTCTCTCGCTTCCTACCTGACAACAGACACTCTACTCTCCGTCTGCCTACCTCTTTGTCTGTCTGTTAGTCTGTCTGTCTGTCTCTGTCCCTCTCTCTATCCATCAATCTACTTATACTTACCTGTCTTCCCTTCTTACCTTGCTTCCTACCTGACAACAGAGCCTATACCTCCATCTGCCTACCAATTTGTCTCTTTTAGTCTGTCTGTCTGTCTGTCTCCCTCTATCCATCGATCTGTTTACATTTACCTTTCTCTTCCCTCTCTTCCTACTGACACCTGACACTTTCCCTTCCTCGGCCTCCCTCTGCCCCTGTAAACAAGACACCTGGTTACCCCTCTCACATCAGATCACTCTCCTTCCCCCTCATTCTTCTCTCCCCAGCCCCTAAAGACAATGCAAACCCTTCCTTCCTTCCCTCCAACCCCACGCTCGCCCAGTCCCAAATCACGGAGGCTACCCACAAACCTCCCCAGTGGTAAAAAATAAAAATAAATGAAAAAAATGAATAAATAAATAGGAAAAGATAAACTCCTCACCCTGAAATAAGACACACTGCCCTACCTTTCTCTCTCTCTCTCTCTCTCTCTCTCTCTCTCTCTCTCTCTCTCTCACTCACTCACTCACTCACTCACTCTCACTCTCACTCTCACTCTCACTCTCACTCACTCACACTCACACTCACTCTCTCTCTCCAAACTGCTTTACACTCTACCTAACACTCATTTATCTCTACTAACGTCTCACTCAACGCCTTCCTTTTCGTCTTTTTATTTATTTATTTATTTACCTTTTCCTTATTCTATCTTCGCAATTTTTTCCCCTCACACTAACCTATACGATGCCTTACAAATAGTGCCTCGCTAATCTTGCCTCCCTTCCCTCCCATCCTTCCTCCGGGGCTGCAGATAAAACGTCCATTCGCTACCTTACCTTACCTCCTCTTTCTTCCTTTACTTCTCCTTCCTTCCTCCTACCGCCCACTTTCCCTTATCTCTCCTTCCTGCATTCCCTCTTCCTTACCTCCGATTTCTCCCACTCCTTTCCTTTATACTGTTTTTTCCCATATCTCCTCCATTCCTTTTTCTTACCTTTTTTTTCTTCAACGGTTTCTCCTGCTTCTTTCCTTTATCTCCTCTCCTTCTTTCTACTCTTCCTCTTCTTTCTACTTTCTCTTACTGCCCTTTTCCCTTATCTCTTCCTCCATTCCTTTTCCTTACCTCTTTTTTCTTCAACGGTTTCTCCTACTTCTTTCCCTTAACTCCTCTCCTTCTTTCTACTCTTTCTCTTCTTTCTACTTTCTCTTACTGCCCTTTTCCCTCATCTCCCGACCCTTCCCTTTTACATAACCCTTTCTTCCTCCTCCCACCCTTTTCCTTACCTCTCCTTTCTCCATCCCCTTCCTCTCATTTATTCTTCCTTCCGATCCATTCCCTTGCCTAACCTTCCTTCATCATCTTTCCTCTCCATCCACCAACCCATTATCCTCACACCTTCTTCATCCCACGCTTTCCTTTTTCCTCTCCTTCCTCCAACACCTTTCCCCCACCATTCCTCTCTCTCGACACCTTTTTCCCTCACACCTTGTTTCTCTCTTTTCCTCTACTTACTCCATCCTTTTCTCTCACACCTCCTCCGAGCCTTTCATTTACTCTCTTTTCTCCTTTTACTCTCCTTCCTCCAACACCTTTCCCTTACCAATCCTCTCTCTCGACACCCCACTCCCTCACACCTTGTTCCTCTCTTTTCCTCTACTCCTCCATCCCTTTCTCTCACACCTCCTCCGACCCTTTCATTTACACTTTTCTTCTTTTTTCCTCTCCTTCCTCCAACACCTTTCCCTCACCAATCCTCTCTCTCTCGACACCTTTTTCCCTCACAACTTGTTCCTCTCTTTTCCTCTACTTCCTCCATCCCTTTCTCTCACACCTACTCCGACCCTTTCATTTCCTCTCCTTTCTTTCGTACATTTCCTTACCTTTCCTAATTCCTCCACCATCTTTCCTTTCCTTTCTCCTTCCCTTCCCTTCCCTTACCTTTCCTTCCTCCATCCCCTTTCCCTTACATCATCCTCTTCCGCCCCTTTCCCTAACCTCTCCTTCCTTCCTCCATACCCTTTTCCTCACATCATATTCTTCCGTTCCTTTCCCTAACCTCTCCTTCCTTCCTCTATACCCTTCCCTCGTCTCTCCTTCCTCTACCACCTCACATCTTCTCCCTCCTCTTCACTTCTTTTCTTCCTCTCATCGCTTTCTTCTCTCCTTCCTCCATCCCCTTACCTCACACTTTCACCTTCTTTCCCCGCCCTTTCCTTTTCCTCTCCCTCCCTCAACACCTCGGTTCTCGCAGCCACTCAGTCCAGGGCGAATGATCACCAGAAAAACGTGCGCCACCCTCGCGTATTTCCAGGGCAGCGCGGGAGAATCAGCACCAACGTTTGCAGGGGGAACATTTATCTCCCTCTCGCCCCGCCGCACATCCCTCACCGCCGCGCCGAAGGGAAGGTTTTGTGCGTGTGCGTGTGTGTGTGTGTGTGTGTGTGTGTGTGTGTGTGTGTGTGTGTGTGTGTGTGTGTGTGTGTGTGTGTTTCTCAGTTCATTTCTTGAGAGAGAAGATAGATAGCTAGAGATATATAGAAATAGAAAACAGAAGGAAGGAAACGTATGAAGATTAGAGAGAAATAGACGAATAAGTAGAGAAGGATAAGGAGGAGGAAAAGTAAAGGAGGAAGAAATAGAGGAAGAATAAGGTAGGGAAGGAAAAATAAGAGGAGTAAGAAATAGAGGAAGAATAAGATAGGGAAGGAAAAATAAGAAAATGAGTTAGAAATGGAGGAAGAGGTAGATTAGAAAGAGAAGAAAAATGAGGAGAAAGAAAAGGAAAAGAAGGAGGAGGAAATAGAGGAAGAATAAGATAGGGAAGGAAAAATAAGAAAAGGAGTTAAAAATAGAGAAAGAGGTAGAAGAGAAAGAAAATAAAAAGGAGGAGAAAGAAAAGGAAAAGAAAGAGGAGGAGGAGGAGGAGGAGGAGGAGGAGGAACACAAAGGAACACAAAAGAAAGAGGAGGAGGAGGAGGAGGAGGAGGAGGAGGAGGAGGAGGAGAAGGAAGGATACACAAGAAAGCAAACGTATCAAGAAAAAAAAAAAAAAAAAAGATAAACCTCTCTACAGACTCCATCGCCGCGGGGAAAAGATTGGAACACGAGATTTAAGCCTTTCCTAATCTAATCTTTGTTTATTTGTTGAAGTCTTTATCGACCGACTCCGCCTTGCCCTCCCACCCTCCCACCCCCACCTACGTTACTTCCCCCCTCCCCCCTCCACCCTCCCCATTAACCCCACTCCACCCGTTCCCCCATGTTGCCCCGCCCCCACTCCACCCTTTTCTCGAGTTGATGCCCCCCCCACCGCACCCTTTCTCCGTGTTACTCCCCCCCCCCCTTCCAGCATCTCCCCCTCCCCCACCTTGCCCCCCACCCCTCCCCCCTTGCCCCCCCCCCCCCCCTCCCCCTACCACACCTGCATCTACGCCCTCCCCTCTCTCTCAAGCCACCCTTTCGACCCACTACCGTATTTACGAGGCTGGAAACGACTTTAGCGAACACTTTAAAAGCAAAAATATCAAATAATAATCACTACCAGAAGGGTGTCGTTGATCTGAACCTTCACTATCGCCGGAGTAAAATAATGAGACGAGTTTACGTTATTCTGTCAAGTCTTGCCAAATGGTGTGGCTGTGCGCAGGGTGAGGCTTTTGTGTCATGTTCCTCCTTGTCAAAATTGTCTGGCTTCTTAGAGGTGAGCTTCCGTCGTTTGTGGAAGGTTTGTTTGTGTGTTTGTTTGTAAGTTAAGGGGCAGCGTTATAGCAGGCATTTTTGTATACTTTCCTTCCCTAAGCTGCTGAATAAGTGAAAAAGAATGAATAACTGAGAGAAGAGAATAAATGAAATAGAATGAGTGATGAATAGAGGAGAAGTTAAACAGAGTGATTAATGAATAGAAGGGCATAAATGAAACAGAATGAATAATGAATAGAAGAAAATAAATGAGATAAAATGAACAATGCAGGGAGGACAATGAATGAAACAGAATGAACAATGAATAGAAGATAAGTAAACGAAATAGAACGAATAATGAATAGAAGGAAATAAATAAAGTATGTCGAGTCTAAGAAATCCGTCTCGTTATGTCTCGCCCTTACACAGACTCTTTTAAAACGTCCCCTCCAGAGCCCTCGCCGGTTTCAGGTTTCTTCGCTACTCCCTCGCCGCTTCCCGGAACTGTTTCTTCTGCAGACAATGGCCGTTTCCTTGAACTGGGCGCGCCTTGATTCATCTCGAGGGTGTCACCGGCTGTCGCGGGTCGAACTGGTGGCTACATGGACAGGGAACACGCCAGGAGGGGAGGGAAAGGAAGGGAAAGGGAGGGAAGGGAAGGGAAGAAGGAGAGGAGGGAGGAGGAGGGAGGGAGGGGAGAGAAGGGGGGAGGGGAGGGAGGGGGGAGGGAGGGAAAGGAAAGGAGGAGGAAGGGAAGGAGAGGGAAGGAAGGGGAGGAGGAAGGGTGGATAGGGAAGGGATGGAATGGAGGAGAGGAGAGGAGAGGAGAGGAGAGGAGAGGAGTTGGGTACTTGGGGTGGGTAGGGAAGGGATGGAAGAGAGGGAAGGGAGAGGAAGGGAAAGGGAGGCTGCACTATGGATGTCTTTCCTCTTCCCCCAACTGTACCTTCACCATTAGCACACTTCTTCTTGCGAAACCCTTGATTAAAAAAAATTCCCATGTGAAAATCCAAACATTCCTCCTTTCCCAGTTCAGTGACCGCCCCGCCCCCCACCCCACCCTATGCCTCATCCTACACACACACACACACACACACACACAAGCAAGCCCTATTCCCCCGCCACAGTCATTATTCACCGACAACATCCTCAACTCTTTCCTAGAAGCACATCACCAGGGGACGCTCGCACAGGCACACCACCACCACCACCATCACCCCCGCATCCCCCCCCCCCCCCCAATAACAATAGTACCATCACCACCACCACCACCATCACCCCCGCACCACCACCCCCAATAACAATAGTACCATCACCACCACCACCACCATCACCCCCGCACCACCACCCCCAATAACAATAGTACCATCACCACCACCACCACTACCATCAGCAACACCCCCAAAAAAGAGAAAGAAAAGCCAGACAGCACCCACGCTCTCCACGCTCCTCCCTCCACAAGAAGCTTAACAAAGGCATAGAAACTGGGGGGGGGGGAGAAATTACTAAAGAACTTCTCCTGAACCACCCCATGTAGCACCCCTTAAATTGTATCCCCCGGCCATCCTGAGGTGAAGGGGGGGGTGGGGTATACGTAAGGAGAACCATCTTTACTTTCTCTCTCTCTCTCTCTCTCTCTCTCTCTCTCTCTCTCTCTCTCTCTCTCTCTCTCTCTCTCTCTCTCTCTCTCTCTCTCTCTCTCTCTCTCCATTTATTTACTTATCGATCTATCTATCTATCTATCTATCCCCACAGTCCTTTTCTTTTTGACTCTCTCCTCAGACAGCTTTAGACGAACGGACGGCCGGGCGGGGCGGTGGAGCGGAGGTCAGTAGGTCAGCAGAGGCCGAGGCACAGCTGACTGGCACTGACTAACTCCATGGGGAGGAAGAGTCGATCCGTGACTCTGGGGAGGCGGCAAGGTCATGGGAGGGAGCAAACGAGCGAGCGAGCGAGCGAGCGAGCGAGAGAGAGAGAGAGAGAGAGAGAGAGAGAGAGAATAACAGATAGACAGACAAACATAAAGAGACAAACAGATTAACACAAATATACACACACAGATGGAAAGGTAGACAGACAGACAGATTAACACAATTACAAACAGACATGGATAGGTAGACAGACAGACACACTCACAGACAAACAGAAGGAGATGAGGAATTAAAGAAGAATCAGGAACCAAACTTTACCCTTCCATCACAACGTCTGGTCACATGAATATTAAAAACCTTCGCCGGGCCCTTCAAGTCGCATCCAATTCCACGTCAACGCCTTCAACTTACGCTCCTGGGAATATTGCGGCCATAAATAACGCAAGCATGTTTTTTTATTATTCTCTTTTTTTTCTCTTTCTCTTTCTCCTCTTTCTTCCTTCCTCCTTCCTCCTCCTCCTCCTCCTCCTTTTCCTCTGCCTTTTCTTTCCATTTCTCCATTTTCTCCTTCTCTCATTTTTCCTTCTTCCTCCCGTCTCTCTCCCGTCTCTCTCTCTCTCTCTCTCTCTCTCTCTCTCTCTCTCTCTCTCTCTCGCCTATTTTCCTTCTCCGTCCCCTCCTCTTTCTCTCTCTGTCTCTCCTCCTCCTCCTCCTCCTCCTCTTCCTCCTCCTCCTCACTATATCACTATATCAAGCGATTTAAAGCCCGGTCAGCATTGTTCAGAGGTAGTTAAAACTGCAAACAAATTGGTTGGCTTCATCGGACGAGTCTTTAATAATAAATCGGAAAAAAGTAATATTAAAACTGTATAATTCGTTGGTTCGACCCCGTCTAGAGTACTGTGTACAGTTTTGGTCTCCCTACTACAGAAAAGACATAGAAAAGTTGGAACGGGTTCAACGAAGAGTAACAAAGATGATTCCTAGGTTGAGAAATTTGTCATATGAACAAAGGCTTAAAGAAGTAAATTTATTCAGCCTATCAAAACGAAGAATGCGAGGCGATCTAATAGAAGTGTTTAAAATGTTCAAAGGATTCAGTGATATTAATGCGGAAGATTACTTTACAATTGATCGATCAAATAGAACAAGAAGAAATCACAATTTGAAGATAAGTGGTAAAAGATTCTCGTCGCACGAAGCTAAACACTTCTTCTTCAATCGAGTAGTTAATGTTTGGAACTCTCTACCTTGTGATGTCGTTGATAGTACAACAGTTATGGCCTTCAAGAATAGATTAGACAAGTGTTTTGAATCCAACCAGCAACTTAGATATTACTCATTGTCGTAATAACGTTAAGTTCTTTCGAATACTGGTGTCCTTGTCCGCTTTTATCGCCCGGTTAGTGGTAGCAGTAATGGTAGTTCTTTCCTCTTTCCTACATAAATTCCATGCAGTTTTTTCCATGCTGCATGGTTCTTTTTCCTTTCCTGCCAGCTTTGGCTGGAGGGATGGGGGGGTGGGGAGGAGCCTTCGCCTTTGCTGTCCTTCATCTTCCACCTTTGATTAGATAGTTAGTGCAGCTTGTCACAAACAACCTCGTAAGGACCAGCAGGTCTGCTGTTGTTTGTTCTTCCTTTGTGTTCCTTTGTGTTCCTCTTCTTCTTTCTTTCCCTCCCCTTTCCTTGGTCGCATCTTTTACATCCTTCATAACCAAGCCAAAGGAGGGATAATTATTAAGAAGCAGCTACGGATGACGCATTACGTGGTGGTATTAGTGCGTAGCAAGAGGGTGGCTTTGCATGCGACTACGTGGAAGGCGACAGGTGTGCAGGTGGGGGTGGGGTGGGGGGGGTCAGAGAAAGGATATCTACAGGTGAGTCTTGTCGTGCCACTTCGTGTTTTGTAGTGAGGTGTGAAGTCAAGAAAAGTGGATTGTTCCGTGTAGTAAACAGACAGAAAAGTTCATTACAATACAAAGGCACATAGTTATAGTCATTTACCTCGTTCTTTATCTATAAAAGAAGATCTACCAAATGTCTGTGTGCGTGCGTGCTAACTCTTGGGTGAAACCGCTGCATATTTCACTGTGTTTAGACAGAAATGGAACTGCCACTTTCATTAGACAGACAAACAAACAAACAGAAAAAAATCTCCATCTTCGTGAGCTAATATATGCTAGCCATGTTTTCTTTTACCTGCTTTCCAAAACTTTTCACTCAATAATCTGAAAATATTACCAACTCGTCATCGCGGCTGGTAATCATGTGGCACACGAAAGAGCATGGAAGGAAGAGAGAGTGAGCTGCTTCTGACCGAGTTGATGGGCAGTAACCCCTTCACCAAAACAGGGAAGGCAAAACAAGAGGAAAAATTTGGCCATGAAGAATAGTAAAAGAGAAAAGAAGAAGGGGAGGTGTTTTCTTCAGATGGATGGGGAGGGGGTGATGGGAGCCAACCCCTTCATTAAAAGACAAGCTGGGAAGATATGAGAAAAGGGAGATTAATACGCAGAAAAGGGGAACAGGAGAAAACGAGAGGGAGGGAGGGGGGGGAGAGAACTTTTATGAGACAATGAGGGAGGGGGGGGGAGGAGAAAGTGACCCCTTCGGAAAAGAAAGAAGAGGAAACAAAGAACGACTACACAAGAGAGGAACATCAGAACTGGAAGAAAAGGGGTGAGACTTTCCTGTGAGAGAGGGGGGTGTGATGGGGAGTGAGAGGGGGGTTGTTGGGGAGTGTCATATTCACCCCCTAACCTTCTCTCCCCTCCCCCCGCCCCCCCTTGAGCCGGCAAAGTGGCGTCCCCTTCCTCAGCACGAATAATCTCGCCTCAAAAGGGTCTTCACGTAAATTCTCGGGCCAGTGGATCCACCTGCTGGTTCACGTCCTCCCGGGCCTGATTGAATTGCCAATAGCACGAGGCTGGACACCGCACGAAGCCTTATCTCCGCCCTCCACGCCCTGACTCCCTACCTTCCTCCCTCCATGCCCTGCCCCGCTACCTCTCTCTCACCCTCTCTCCCGCCATGCCCTCCCTTATAGTCTTTCTTTCTCTTCCCTCTTCCTTACTGCCTTCAATCTTCCTTCTCCTCGTGTCTTCTCTCTCTCTCTCTCCCATCTTCCCTCCATGCCCTTCCTACCTCCCTACCTCTCTCACTCTCTCTATGTCCCTCTCCTCCATATTCTTCAATCTTCCTTCCTGCTATTCATCTTTCCTTTCCTCAATTTCATCATCCATGCCTAAGTATTCACCCTCCCTCCCTACCTCTCTCTATGTCCCTCTCTTCCAAACTCTTCCATCTTTCTTCTCTTCCTTCAATCTTTCCTTCCCTCACGTTTTCATTCATTCCTCACGTCTTCTGCCTCCTCCTTCCCTCCCTCCCAATGTACCTCTCTCTGTCCCTGTTTCCCTTCCAACCTATCTCCAAGTCTTCCTCCTTTGCTCAGTCCTGCCTTCCATCTTTTCTTCCCTCGCTGTCTTCATTCATCCCTCACGTCTTTTCTCTCTTCCTCTCTTCTCTCCATCCCTCTTTTTCTCGCTTACAATCTTTTACCATTTTCCTTCTTTCCTCTTCCTTCCTGCTTTTCATCTTCCTTTTTCTAACTTTCATTGTTCATCCTTTCCATCTTCTCTCTCTCTCTCTCTCTCTCTCTCTCTCTCTCTCTCTCTCTCTCTCTCTCTCTCTCTCTCTCTCTCTCTCTCTCTCTCTCTCTCTCTCTCTCTCTCTCTCAGGGGGGGGCAGGGAATGAATTAAAGAAAGGATGACTGGTTAAAACAAAGATCGCGGAGGAGGTTCATTAACTACTACTAATAGTGAGTCTCGTCTGAACCTTCTATTTTTTCTCGTCTTTCAGTTATTTTCTTTGCCCTCGCTTTTTGCCCGCGCTTCTTTTCCGCCACCTCCCTTTTGGCCTCTCGTTCTGTTTTCTTTTCTTGGAGCAGCGTCTAACGAGTCTTTTTATTCCTGTTTTTTTTCTCCCCTGAGCTGCCTCCCTTGCTGTAAAAAAAAACATCACCACCACCACCACTACCTCCATCACCACTACCACCAACTCCACGAAAACATCACATCACCACCACCCCCACCACCTTCACCACCACGGAAACATCACCACCACAACCACCACCACGGAAATATCACCACCACCATCACCACCACGGAAATATCACCACCACCATCACCACTACGAAAACAACACAGCACCATCACCACCACAGCTTTCATCATCATCACCACCACCACCACCACCATGACCACCACCACCACCATGACCATCACCATCACCACCACCACAATGACCATCACCATAACCATCATCACCACCATCACCGTCACTACCACCATCACCTCCTCATATTTTCTCTTCATTAATAGCTCAAAAAAATAAGATAAAAAAAGATGCATTTCCCGGTTTGCTGAAGTCATGTCTTTCTCGTCCTACAAACAAACAAACAAACAATGAAACAAACACAAACACTAAAATTAAAACATACAATAAATAAACGTGTGAATGACAAACGAACATAAAAAACAAATAAACAAACAAATCACACCAAAAAAACATAATGATAATAATAACAATAATAATTCAAAACAACACAAATTGAAGGACGAACAAAAAAGTAAGAACCCGCAAAATTACCTCTAAAAGAAAAGTTCAAGGAGGAAGAAGACGAGGAAGAAGATAAAGAAGAAGAAAAAAACAACGCCAGCCCACCCCCCCCCCCCCCCCAGAGGCTCCTCAAAAGACTCATTACGCTGCTTAATCTTCAGACACACGCACATGGAAGACTGCTCGAAAAAAAAAAAAAAAAAAAAAAAAAAAAAGAGCTGAAAGAAAGAAAAGGAAAAGAAAGAAAGAGAAAAAGAAGAAACACCTTAAAATGCATCTCTTTTAGTCACCCCAAAATTTATCCAACTCATCCTGCTGAAAAAAAAAAAATAAATAAATAAAAAAGAAAGAAATGAAAAAGAGAGAAAGAGAAAAAGAAGAAACACCTTACCATGTATCTCTTTTAGTCACCCAAGAATGTATCCACCTCACCATGCCGGGTCAAAAAAAAAAAAAATAAATAAATAAATAAAATAAAAGGAAAAAAGAAAAAAAGAAAATACAAAAAGAGAAAAATAAACACCTTACCATGTATCTCTTTTACTCGCCCCAGAATATATCCACCTTATCCCGCCGGTTCTCAGGTGGCGGCAAGAGGAGGTAAGTGGATAATACCTGGCCAAGGGGAGAGGGTGTGGAGGGCCTGGTGGAGGAGGGAGGGAAGGAGGGAGGGAGGTAATGAGGGAAGGCAAGAGGAGAGTCGTCGTGTCCCTTGAGAGAGAAAGAGAGAAGATTATTTAATGTTGAAAGGTTAAGGAGGTGTGAGGAAGAGGAGGAGGAGGAGGAGGAGGAGGAGAAGGAGGAGGAGGTGGAGGAGGACGAGGACGAGGAAGAAGAGGAGGAGGAGGAAGAGGAAGAGGAAGAAGAGGAGGAGGAGGAGGAGGAGGAGGAGGAGGAGGAGGAGGAGGAGGAGGAGGAGGGAAACAAGAAGGGAAAAGCAAGAAAAATAAGAAGAAATGAATAAATGAGAAAAAAGAAGAGGAACAGAGAGAAGAAGAACAAGAACCAGATAAAAAAAAAGGAGGAAGAGGAGAGAGGAATGAAGAAAAGAAGAAACTAAATAAAGTAAAATAAGGGAAGAAAAAGAGAGATTTGGCTAAGAAGGAGAATGACAAGTGAAGGAAGATTAGGAAGACGAGGATGACAAGTGGATTACAATAGCCAAGAGGAGGAGGGAGACGAGCAAGAAGAGGAGGAGGAGGAGGAGTAGGAGGAGGAGGAGGAGGAGGAGGAGGTCAAGTAATGAAGAGCAAGCACAAGAGGAGAGAAAAGAATATTAAAAAAAAAGTTACGAGACAAAAGAGAAGAAAAAAGAGACGAAGATGAAAACCACAGAAAAAAAAATGTAAAAAAACCCCACAAGATCACAAAAAATGAAAGTGATGCTAAAACGAAAATAAGAAAAGGATGACAAAAAAGAAAGAAGGGAAGAAAGAAAGAAAAGAAGAAACAAAGAAAACGACAGAAAAAATGGGAAAAAAACACAAAATCACTAAATATGAAAGTAATGCCAAAACGAAAATAAGAAAAGGAAGAAAAAAAGAAAGAGGGAAATAAAGAAAGAACAGAAGAAACAAAGAAAACGAGAGCGACAAGAAGTAAAACCTCCCCCTCCCTCCTCTCACACCCCTTCCCCCTCCTCTCACATCCCTTCCCCCTCCCTCCTCTCACACCCCCCTCCCCTCCACACACACACACACACACACACACACACACACACACACACACACACACACACACACACACACACACACACACACACACACACACACACACACACACACACACACACACACACACACAAAAGGAAGAGAACAGTGGCGTGCGGCTTCCAAAGGATCTGGGCGTGTTTATCAACAGAATCTTCCTTTTGTTCCGATGCTCAATAAGACCTCCAGACCCTCTTCCTCCTCCTTACTCCTCTCTTCTCTCTCCCTCTTCTTTTTCTCTTCTCCCTCTTCTCCTCTCCCAAGACTCAGACCTTCTTCTTTCTCCCACCACTCCTCCTCCTTCCTCCTCTCTTTTCTCTCCCTCTTCTTTTTCTCTTCTCCCTCTTTTCTTCTCCCAAGACTCAGACCTTCTTCCTCCTCTCCTTTTCTCCACTCCCAAAACCTACAACTCTCTTCCTCCTCCCACCACTCCTCCTCCTTCCTCTTCTCTTCTCTCTCCCTCTTCTTTTTCTCTCCTCCCTCTTCTGCTCTCCCAAGACTCAGACCTTCTTTTTCCTCTCCTCTTCTCCAGTCCCAAAACCTACAACCCTCTTCCTCCTCTCCTTTTTCCTCTTCTCTCCAACTCCATCCCTCTTCATCAACTTTCCTCTTCCTCTTTCTCCCAAGGCCTACAAACTATCTTCTCTTTCCTCTCCTCCTCTCTCCCCCTCCCATGACCGCCAGACCCACCACCCCTTTCCTTTCCTCTCCCAAACCCTCCCTTCCCATCTCCTTTCCTCTCCTCTTCTTCCCTCTCTTCTCTTCCCTCTTCCATGACCTACACACCCACCTCTCCTCCCCTATTCACTTCCTTCTTTTATGACCTACAGACCTATTCTCCCCTCTTCCTTCTCTCTCTCCTTTCCTTCCCCCTCCCCAGGCCTTCAAACCGTTTTTCCCCTCTCTCCACTCTTCTTCTTCCCTCTCAAGACCTGCAGACCCACCTATCCTCTCCCTCAATCTCCCCACTCTCATGAATTACAGCCCTTCTCTCCTCCTCTTTTCCTCCTCTCTCCAGACATACAAACTCTCTTTTCTACTCTTCTCTCTCCCAAGACCTACAGTCCTTCCCTCCCCTCTCCTCCTTTCCTCTCTCCCAGGATACAAGGGCGCCAGAATTCTCAACTAAAGGAAAGAGAAAGAGACAAAGACGCTTCCCCTCCCTTCCCTACACCCCCTTTCCCTTCCTTCCCTCCCCTACCCCTCCCTTAACTCAACTTCCTTCCATTCCCTTCCTCACCAATGAAAGAGAAGGGGAGAGAGAGACACCATTCCCTCCCTTCCCTTCTCCTTCCCTTCCCTCCCTATCCCACAGTAGAAAAAACAAAAAAAACAAGGCCGCTGGGATATGAAGGAGTGGAAATAAGACGGAGGCGATGAGGTGAAGTTTAAGACAATAGGAAGAAGAGGAGGAGGAGGAGGAGGAGGAGGAGGAGGAGGAGGAGGAGGAGAGAAACGCTTGTGGAGGGCTATGTGTGAAGGAGAAGCAGAATTTGAGAGAGAGAGAGAGAGAGAGAGAGAGAGAGAGAGAGAGAGAGAGAGAGAGAGAGAGAGAGAGAGAGAGAGAGAGAGAAATTTTAGCTTTGAGAGGTGTGGATATTGCGGTTGAGGACTGGAAGGAGAGAAGGAGGAAGGAAGGGAGGAAGGGAGAGAAGGAAGGAGGGAGGGAGGGAGGGAGGGGTAGGAAGGAGAGGAAGAATATGGGTCAGTGAGGTGAAGAAGAGGAGGAAAGGTGTTCGTTGTTGAGGCAAGAATGAGGAATGAGAGGAGGAGGAGGAGGAGGAGGAGGAGGAGGAGGAGGAGGAGGAAGTGGAGAGGGAAAGGAGGCGTGCTAGGGATGCTGGCGAGAATCTTGATGTGTTAGGCAGAGGAGGAGGAGGAGGAGGAGGAAGAGGAGGAGGAGGAGAAGGAGAAACAAGAGGAGGATTAGCAATAAAAAGGAAAACGAGAACATTCATCAGTAACAAGGAGAGGCATACTACCCCCCCCCCTCCCTCTAATACACGTCTTCGTTTTTGTGTTCGTCCTCGTCTTCGTCCTCGCCTTCTTTCCTCAAATCTAATCATGACCTTGTTTTCCTTCCCTAAACCTTACAAGCCTTCCCCAAACCTTACAAACTTTTCCCAAACCTTACAAACTCTCCCTAAACTTTACAAGCTTTCCCTAAACCTTACAAGCCTTCCTTAAATTTTACAAGCCTTCCCTAAACCTTACAAACCTACCCAAAACTTTACGAGGCTTCCCTAAACCTTACAAGCCTTCCCTAAACCTTACAAGCCTTCTCTAAACCTAACAAACCTTCCCTAAACCTTACAAACATACCCTAAACCTTACAAACCTTTCCCAAACCTTACAAACTCTCCCTAAACCTTAAAACCCCCGCCATATCACCGCCCCTGAACGAGCCTCTTCGCCTAAGGATTACAACGCTACCAACTTCACCATAAGACGCGGGAAAACGACGCCGAGTTAACCGTTCACGAGGGCGCTGAGTCGCTGCTGATCAGAACACTTCCAGGCGGACTGACTACGATATACGACGCACTAACGCCGCGGGAAACAACGCCATAACGGGCAGTATTTTCCCTCCTCCTCCTCCTCCTCGTCTTTCAACCCCGGGCGCGGAAGGAAGATGAAGCCGAGAAATTGTGATCCCGTTGAAAATGCCAAAACGTGATGAATGAAGCGTCGGCGGCTCCTTCCCTCCCTCCCTCTTGTTAGGTTTAAAGTTTTTTTTCAGCGTGTTTATTAGTTGTGGAGGAAGGGGTGGAGGGAGGAGGAGTGGAAGGAGGAGGGAGGCGAAGAGGTGGGGGAGGTGGGAGGGGAGAGGTTAGGGAATGAGGTGGGAGGGGAGGGAAGGGGCGGGGGAAGTAGAAGGGAACAGGGTAGGGGGAAGGTAGGAGGGGTGGGAAGGTGAGGTGGGAGGGGAGAGGAAGGGGCGGGAGAAGTAGAAGGGAGCAGGATTGAGGGCAAGTAGGAGGGGAGGGGTGGGGTGAGAGAGAGGGAGGGAGGGAAAGGGAGGGAAGGGGTGGGAAGGGAAAAGGTAGGGGAAATGGGAGGGGAGAGGAACGGGAGGGAGAAGTAGAAGGGAGCAGCGTAGGGGGGTGGTAGGAGGGGAAGGGTGAGAGAGGGGGGAAGGGAAATGGTGGAAGGGGTTAGGGAGGGGAAAGAACGGGGGAGTTGATAGGGGAAGGGGTGGGGGATTTTGTAAGGGAGAGGTGGGTGAAAATGGGAGAGGAAAACATGGGGTAGGGGAGTGAGAGATGAGGGGTGGGGGAGGTTGGAGGGGAAGGGGTGGAAGGAGGGAGGGGGGAAAGCATGATCACGGCAAAGGAAAAGGAGGATTCAGTTGGGGAGAAGGGGAGGAGAGGAGTGAGAATGGGGAATGGTAGGAGGAAGTTAGGTGTTTGGGAATGGGAGAGAAGGGGAGAGAAAAGGGGAGAAAAAGGGATTTAATGGGGAGGAGGGAGTTAGAGAAGAGATAAGGGAAACGGGGAGGGGAACTGAGTGGGGAAGGAAGAAGAAAGGGGAAAAAATAAGGGGAAGGGCTCTGGAGAAATGGTTGGGGGAAATGGGAAGGGGAAGGGGAGGGGATGACAGGTTGAGAAAAATAGTGAAAAGAAGATGAGCGATGGAGATATGAAAAAAAAGGGAAATGGGAAATGGGAAGGAAATGGGGGAGATGAATGGGATAATGAAGGAATAGAGTAAGAGGGGAGGGCAGGAAGGAAGGGGGGAGATGGGACAATGGAAAGGGGAAATGGTGATGGCGAGATATGACAGGGGTAAGGTTGGGTGGGTAGGGGAAGAGGAGAAGAAGGAAGGAAGGGGCGAGAAGGGAAAGGGGAATGAGGAGGAAGGGGAAGGGAGGAGGGGGGGGGAGTTAAAGGAGGGAAGGAAGAAAAGAAGGGGGTAGAAGAGGGATGGGGAGGAAAGGAGGGGGGTTAGAGAAAGAGGGAAGGAAATGAAGAGGCGAGAATGGGAAGGGAAGTGGGGGAGAAAGGGGGAGAGAGGGGAATGGGGAGTGGGGAGAAAGGGGAATAGAGGGGAGCGGGGAGAGGCTTTGAGGGGAGAATGGGACTAAAACTTGTTCGTTGAGGCTTAATGGATGACTCAGCGTATAATATTTTTTCATTATTCTCTCTCTCTCTCTCTCTCTCTCTCTCTCTCTCTCTCTCTCTCTCTCTCTCTCTCTCAGGCAGGGTGAGTGTGTTGGCGCAGCAAGGGTGGGGAAGGGACGGGGAGATGAGGGATGCTGGAGGGAGGGGAAGGAGAGGGGGAGGGAGGGAGGAGAAGGGATGCCGGAGGGGGGGGGGGGGGGTGGAGGGGGGAAGGGGGGGCGGGGGAGGCTGGCGTCGCATCCTGACTGCCACATAAACCCAAATGTTATTGCCACGCACGCGACCACTGACGGCTGCTAGACACGCTACTGCTCTCTCTCTCTCTCTCTCTCTCTCTCTCTCTCTCTCTCTCTCTCTTACGTAACCTCCTTCCATACCTTTCTTTTTTTTTTTTTTTTACTTCGTCTCTCCCTGTCACCCCCTGTTTCACTTTCTTAATCTCTCTCCCTTACATTCTTCTTATCTCCCTTTATTTCTGTTCTTTTATCTCCCTTCGTCACTCTTCCCTCCTCCCTTTCTTGCGTAACCTCTCCTTTTTAACCCTCTTCTTCCTCCTCTTGTTCTTCCTCTTTTCAACCTCTCTCTTTGATTTCCCGTTTGTCTCCAGCACTCCCACTTTGCCACCCATTCTTCTCCTTTTCTTCTTCCTTTCCCTCCTCCTCCTCCTCCTCCTCCTCCTCTTCCTCCTCTTCTTCCACCATTCTCCTCCGTCACTACTTGGCTTCACTCCTTCGTATGGTATTTCTCTTCCTCTTTCTCTTCCACCACCTTCCACCACCACCTCCATGTCACTCTCTTTTTCTCCTCTTCCTCCTCCTCTTCCTCTTTCACCATCCTCCAACACCATCTCCTTTCCACCCTCTCTTCCTCTTTCACCATCCTCTTCTCTCATTCCTTCGCCCTGTATTCCTCCTCCTCTTCCTCTTCCACTATCCTCCACCACCACTTTCTTCTCCTTAACCATCCTCCACCTCCTTTCCACCCTCTCTTCTCCTCTCCTCCCCTTCTCTTCCTCTTCCTACTGTCACTCCTTCGCATGGCATTCCTCTTCCTCTTCCCTCGTCCGTCTTTCAGCACGCCCCTTTCCCCTCTTGACTCCCCTCTTGATCCTATGATTAGATCTCTCTTACTGACTCTTATCCCCTGCTAGCACTTCATCATGCTGTCCGCCCCTCCTCGGCTCTGCTTCCTGCTTCCCTCCCTTCCCTGCTAACATACTCCCCTTCCCTGCCCCCTCCTCGGCCCTGCTCACTCCCTCCCTCCCTTCCCAGTTAAGACACTCCCCTTCCCTGTTCCCTCCCTTACTCCCTTCCCTGCTAACACACTCCCCTTCCCTGCTACCTCCTCGGCCCTGCTCACTCCCTCCCTCCCTTCCCTGCTGCCTCCCTCCCTGTTCCCTTTTTCAACTTCCCTGCTCCCTCCTCGGCCCTGCTCACTCCCTCCCTCCCTTCCCTGCTAACACACTCCCCTTTCCTGCTCCCTCCTCGGCTCTGCTCCCTCCCTCCCTCCCCCCCTGCTAACATACTTCCCTTCCCTGCTGCCTCTCTCCCTTCCCAGCCCCCTCAATCCCCTGCTCTGCTTCCTCGCTCCCCTTCATGCTCCCTCATTTCCTTTCCTCATTCCTCATTCCCATCTTTATTACTCCTTTCCTTTTCTCTTTCCTCATTCCTCATTCCCTTTCCTCATTCCTCATTTCCTTTCCTCATTCCTCATTTCCTTTCCTCATTCCTCATTCCTTTCCTCATTCCTCATTCCCTTTCCTCATTCCTCATTTCCTTTCCTCATTCCTCATTTCCTTTCCTCATTCCTCATTCCTTTTCCTCATTCCTCATTCCCTTTCCTCATTCCTCATTTCCTTTCCTCATTCCTCATTTCCTTTCCTCATTCCTCATTTCCTTTCCTCATTCCTCATTTCCTTTCCTCATTCCTCATTTCCTTTCCTCATTCCTCATTTCCTTTCCTCATTCCTCATTTCCTTTCCTTATTCCTCATTTCCTTTCGTCATTCCTCATTTACTTTTTCTACTCCTTCACTCCTTCCTTTTTCTTTCATCCTCATCCTTGCCCTTTCCCTTCTACTCCTTCTTTCTCGTCTCCTTACACACTAACTAACTCACGCCCTCATTTCCTCCTTCTTTACCTCACCTACTCACCCCTCTCCCTTCTCCCTCTTAAAGATTCACCCTTAACCTTCCTCAACCTGCCTACCTGCCTTAACCTCCCTCCAATTCCTCCTCTACCTCCTCTCCCTCTCCCTCAACCAACTCCTTTGCTTCTCCCCTTCCCTTTCCCCCAACCCCCCTCCCTCTCCCTCTTCCTACCCCAACCCCCTCGCCTTCCATACAAAACAGCCTCCCACCCTCGGCACGATCTTACAAGGCGGTGAACAAGAACACTTACATACGAACCGGCCACGTATAATACTCGTATGATGACACGTATGCCACATAAAGAGAGAGAGAGAGAGAGAGAGAGAGAGAGAGAGAGAGAGAGAGAGAGAGAGAGAGAGAGAGAGAGAGAGAGAGAGAGAGAGAGAGAGACAGAGAGAAAAACAAAAAAAGAAAAAGAAAGAGGAAATAAGGAAAGAGTAAATGAGAGAGAGAGAGAGAGAGAGAGAGAGAGAGAGAGAGAGAGAGAGAGAGAGAGAGAGAGAGAGAGAGAGAGAGAGAGAGAGAGAGAGAGAGAGAGAAAGGGGGGGCGAGGGAAGGAAAATATATGATGGAAAAAAGAAAGTGGGATATGATAGGACTCTCCGGACGGGAAAAGTAAACCCACCATGATGAATTATGGAAGTTATCGGCTCGGAGGAGGAGTACGAGGAGGAGGAGGAGGGGTAGGAGGAGGAGGAGGAGGAGGAGGAGGAGGAGGAGGCCTATAGGAGGGCATCCCACCAAGCTTGATGGATCACCGGGGCTAAAGGAGAGACATCGACGAGTCAATAAGTTAGAGAGGAAAAAAATATGAGAAAAGTGAAAAAAAAGAGGAAAAAGAGGGAGAGGAAAAGATAGGGTTAAAAATAATATTAGTTAAGAGGGTTATGAGAAAAAAAGTTAAGAAGTGAAAAAAAGACGAAAGAGAGGGGAAAGAATAAAAAGAGGTTAAAAGAAATATTGGAGTTACAATATAAAAGAGAGACAAAGACGATAGAAAGAGGAACGAGTAAAAGGGAGATAGATAGGGAAGTAAACAATAGAAGGATTAAAAGAAGAATAAAAAAAAATAAAAAAATTACAGAGAGGAAAGAAAGAAAAGTAAGAAAATATTAGATTTAGAAAAAAAAGAGGAACAAAGAGGAAAGGAAGAGGAGAGACTAAATGAGAGAGCAAAATAAAGAAACCATTAGGATATAAAAAAAAAAAATCAAATGAAAAAAAGTACAAAGAGGAAAGAATATCATGAAAATAACAAAGGAAAGATTAGAAGAGAGCGAAAGATAAGAAAAGAAACTATTAAAAAGATTAAAAAAAGGAGGAACATATAGAGAAAAAACAGAAGCAACTAAACAACAGTAAAAGAATATATACAGAAAAGAGAAACAAACGGACTCGACGTGAGAAACTTAAAACTCGAAACAAAACAAACAAAAAAAAGGAAAAAAAAGTCGGTGAGAGAAATTTAAAACTCGAAACAAAACGAACAAAATAAAAGAGAAAAAAAAGAGTCGGAGTGAGAAATTTTAAGGCCGAAACAAAACGAACAAACAAATAAAGGAAACAAAAAAAAGAGCAAAAAAAAGTCGGTGTGAGAAATTTAAAACCCGAAAAAACGAACAAACAAAAAAAAAGGAAACAGAAAAAAGAGGAAAAAAAAAGAGTCGGTGAGAGAAATTTAAAATCCAACACGAACCGAAACGAAACGAAACAAGAAGGAAAAAAAAAAGAAACAGGGGAAACAATAGAATGGAGAAACACACGAGCGAGGAGCGAAAGAGGAATGCAAGGCAATTCCATTAAGAACAAGTCTCAGTCAGGGCACGTAGGATGTTTACACACACACACACACACACACACACACACACACACACACACACTTCCAACCATCCATGAACACTGACCTATATGTGAGGAAGAGGAGGAGGAGGAGGAGGAGGAGGAGGAGGAGAAAAGGAAGAAGTATAAGTAAAAGAAAATAAGGATGAGAAGAAATAATGAGAAGAAAAAGGAAAAAAAGGAAGAAAAAAAGAAAAGAAATACAGGAGGTATCAAAACTTTCTGACCTCACCCCCAGCACCTTTCTCAACCACATTTCCTCCTCCTCTTCCTCTTCCCCCTCCTCTTTCCTCATCCTCCCTTCCCCCCTCCATCACGACCTACACCAACTACAAAAGACAAAGAAGCGGTCTGTCTATATGGGAACCGAAGGGACGTAGAAAAGAGACTGATAACAAGAGGGAGCAGGAGTAATAGGAGACGGGACCGGCTCAGCCCTGGATAGTAAGAATATATTTGTACTTTTCTGTGTTTCTTCTTCATCGTTTTTTTTTCTTCTTTTTCGTCTTCTTTCCATCTTCTTTTCACTTTTCTGTTTAGTTTATCTCACAATTATTTTCCTTCTTAGCTTTTTTTTTCGTTTTCGTTTTCTTTTCATATTTTTCTCAGTTTATCTCGCTTTTCTTTTTCCTTCTTTCTTATCGTTTTTTTTCGTCTTTTTTTCACTTTTCTGTTTAGTTTATCTCACAATTATTTTCCATCTTAGCTTTTTTTTCGTTTTTTCTCATATGTTTCGAAGTTTATCTCGCTTTTCTTCTTCCTTCCTATCGTTTTTTCTTTTTCGTTTTCGTTTCCTTTTTTCTTAGTTTATCTCGCATATCTTTTTCCTTCTTATCGTTTTCTTTGTCTTCGTTACACTTTTTTCTTAATTTATCTCGCTTATCTTTTTCCTTCTTATCGTTTTCTTTGTCTTCGTTACACTTTTTTCTTAATTTATCTCGCTTATCTTTTTCCATTTTATCGTTTTCTTTGTCTTCGTTTCTCTTTCTTCTTAATTTACCTCGATTTTCTCATTCCTTCTTATCGTTTTTCTCGTCTTCATTTCACTTTCTCCTTAGTTACTCTCGCTTTTCTTCTTCCTTCTTATCGTTTTTCTCGTCTTCATTTCATTTTCTCCTTAGTTAATCTCGCTTTTCTTCTTCCTTCTTATCGTTTTTCCTCCTTCGTCTTCACATTTCTTCTTAGTATATCTCTCGGCTTTCCTTCCTCCCTCTCCTTGCTTTGTGGCCGGCTCAGCCCTGGACAGGATATTACGCCCGCCAACCCTTCCCTCTCTCCGCCGGATCACTCTCCCGCACGCGACCATAACACTGGACTTGGGACTTAATGTGGCTCGTAGGTTTGAGGTAATGGGACACGCAGCGGGGGCAGGAGGAGGAGGAGAGAGGGATAGAAGGGGGAGGAGAGAGGGAGAGAGTTCAAGGGAGGGAAAGGTAGAGGTTTAAGCCAGCAAGCGACTGTGAGAGAGGGAAGAAGAGTGAGGGAGAGGGAGAGAAGAGAAAAGGAGTGAGGGAGAGAGGTTAAGGGGAAGAGAAAGATAGAAGTGATTGTAAGAGAGAGAGTGGGGAAGTAAAGAATGAAAGAGAAAGGGAGAGGGAGAGAAGAGGAGTGAGAGAGAGAGTTTAAGGGGAGGAGATAGATAGAAATGCTTATAACAGAAAGAGAGAGTGGGAAGTAGAGGATGAGAGAGAGAAATGGAGAGAAGAGGAATGAGGGAGAGATTTCAAATGGAAGAAGATAAAGGAAGGAAAGAGAAAGGTGGAGAAGGAACAGGAGAAGAGAAGACAGGAAGCGATTTTGAGAGAATGGGAAGTGGAGGACGAGAGAAAGAGGAAGAGAGGGAGGAGGAGATAAGAGAGAAAAGGGAGCATAAGGAGGAAACGAAGAGGGGGAGAATAGTTGAGGATTGATGAAAAGTTGAGTGCCGGAGAGGGAATGAAAGGAGTAATGAAGGGAAAAAGATGATGACCCCAGAAAGAGAGAGAGAGAGAGAGAGAGAGAGAGAGAGAGAGAGAGAGAGAGAGAGAGAGAGAGAGAGAGAGAGAGAGAGAGAGAGAGAGAGAGAGAGAGAGAGAGAGAGAGAGAGAGAGAAAGAGAGAGAGAGAGGGGGAGGAGAGAGGAGAAGAGAGAGGAAGGGAGGAGAGAAAGGAGGAGGAGGAGGAGGAGGAGGAGGAGAAGGAGGAGGAGGAGGAGAAGGAGAAGGAGGAGGAGGAGGAGGAGGAGGAAGAGAAGGCGGCAGGAGACGAATAATAAGAAAATAATAAGAAAATGAAGACGAAGACGAAAATAAAGAAAAAAAAATATTAGAAAGTGAACAAAAAAAATAATATGGAGGAAGAGGAAAAACGAACAAGCACAAGAACACGAACAAGAAATGGAAGCAAAAAAAAGAAAAAAAAAGAAGAAAAACAGAGGAGTAAAAGAAAAAGAAGAAAAAAGAGGAAACGGCACGTGACAACTCCCCCCCCCCCCAAAAAAAAAAAGGAGAGCACTGGAGAAGTAAAAAGAAAACGTCAAGACAGTGAGTGGACGGGAATAAGAAGCGAGAGAGAGAGAGAGAGAGAGAGAGAGAGAGAGAGAGAGAAGAAATGAAAAGGACAGTGATAAGGAGAGAGACAGAATAGTGAGACAGGGAATGAAATACAGTAAAAAGGATTAGACAGGACAGGGAGAAAAGGGACAGGACAGAAAGTGAGACAGAACAGGGAGGGAGAGAGACATAAGAGGGAGAGATAAGACAGTAAGTGAGACAGGACAGGGAGAGAAATAGGACAGAGTAAGCGAGGACAGGAAGAGACAGGAGGAGAGAGACAGAGAGAACAGAGAGAGAGAGAGACAGGACAGAGAGCAAGGAGAAGGACCGAGAAAGAGGAAGACAAGAAGACAGGAAGTGCAGTCATTGTTATTCTTAACATAGCAAAAAAAAAAAAAACGCAATTGAAAGCAAAAAGGAAAAAAAAAGTCGAAAAGAAGAATATCATAGGAGACAAGGAGAAAGAAAGAAAGGAAGGAAGGAAGAAAGGAGAGAAGGTAAAGGAGAATATCATAAGAGACAAGGAGAAAGGAAGGAAGGGAGGAAGGAAGGAAGGAGAGAAGGTAAAAAGAAAAAAAAAGAGAGAAAGAAAGAGAAGAAAGAACAGCAAGAGAAATAAACACAAGCAGATGAGTCATAAAAAGCATCATAAGACATAAAGGAAAGAAGGAGTAATGAAAGGAGAGAAGGAAGGAAAGAGAAAGAGGTGCAGAAGAAAGAACAGGAAAAGAGGAAAAAAGTGAGCCGTTACGAAGAATATGTGAAGAGACAGGAAGGAAGGAAGGAAGGAGATGGACATGGAAGGAAGGCCGGAAAAAGAGGAAGAAGGAGAAAGGGAAAGAGAGGCAGGAAGAGGGAAAAACAAGAGGAGCCGTAAGAAGCAGACTGGAGGAAAGGAAGTATAAAAGAAAGGAAGGAGAGAAGGAAGGGAGGAAATAAAGAGGAAGAGGAGGAAGACGAGAAGAAAGAAAAGGAAGAGAAAAAAATGAACCAAGGAAGAATATGAGACAGGAAGAAAGGACAAAAGGAAGAAAGAAAAAAAAGGAAGGGAGGAAGAGAGGGAGGAAGGGCGGAAGAGAAGTAAAAAGAACAGGAAGATAGAAAGATAAAAAAAAAATAAGAGGAGAAAGATCCAATGCAAAAATAACACATAAAAAAGGTAGACAAAACAACGAAAGAAAGGAAGGAAGGAGGAAAGAGAAAAATGGAATAAAAGATGAGTTAATAAAGGAAGTAGTAAGGAAGGAAATGAAAGACACGTGGCAGAGAGAGAGAGAGAGAGAGAGAGAGGCTGGTGGTGCTGGTGGTGGTGGTGGTGGTGCTGGTGGTGATGGTGGTGGTGGTGGTGATGGTGGTGGTGGTGGTGATGGTGGTTGAGGCGTCGTTTTTCCTCCCTACATTATGTCATCTCCCACCCCAGTGATTCCTCTTCTCTCCCTTCCTCCCTCCACTCTCTCCCTCTCTCCCATTTCTCTCCCTTGTTCTCTCACGGCTCTCTCCCTTTTCCTCAGTTCTCTTTTTCATCATCTCAACACTTTCGTTCTTCCTTCCTTTCTTCCACTTCCTTGTTCTCATCTTCCTATTTTCTTTCTATCTCCCTTTCCTCCAGTTATCTTCCTTATTCTCCTCTAACTACCTCCTTTCTCTCTCCCTTTTCTCCCTATTCTCTTTCTTTATTTTCTATCCCAATTTCCTTTCACTTTCCCACTCTTCTAATATTTTTCTTAATTCTTTTCTTTTTAGCATCCTCCTTATCTTTCTCTTTTCTTCCTTCCTCCACTATTCTCCTCTCTTCCCTTTTCTCTTCCTTCATATTCCTATCTTCTCTCTCTCTCTCTCTCTCTCTCTCTCTCTCTCTCTCCTCCTCATCCTCCTCCTCCTCCTCCTCCTCCTCCTCCTCCTCCTCCTCCTCCTCCTCCTCCTCCTCCTCCTCCTCCTCCTTCGATCTGGCTTTCCATTCCTTTAACTCCGCTTATGTAAATCCCATCTTTCTCCCTCTCTCTCTCTCTCTCTCTCTCTCTCTCTCTCTCTCTCTTCATCTTTTCATTATAGTAACCTCATTCTTAAGGCTAACTCCTCCTCCTCCTCCTCCTCCTCCACCTCCTCCTCCTCTTCATACCGCCACAGACAAGGAAGGAAATATGAATAAACACGTGAAAGAACAATAAAGAAAAAGAACGGAGTCACAAGGAGAGGGAAAATAGGACGAGAGTAGTAGTAGTAGTAGTAGTAGTAGTAGTAGTAGTAGTAGGTGGAGGAGGAGGAGGAGACCAGATGGCGTATGAAGAAGCAGAACTAACTCATTTCATAGGCAAGAAAAGCGAGAGGGAGGGAGGAGGAGGAGGAGGAGGAGGAGGAGGAGCCAGCAAATGGTTTATTAATCTGAAAAGTTTGTCAGGGAGGGTGGCGGAGGCAGACTGAGCTCTCTCTCTCTCTCTCTCTCTCTCTCTCTCTCTCTCTCTCTCTCTCTCTCTCTCTCTCTCTCTCTCTCTCCTACTACTACTACTATTACAACTCATATTATTACTACTACTACTACTACTACTACTACTATAACAGATAAAAGTAAATAAATAAAAATGTGTGTGTGTGTGTGTGTGTGTGTGTGTGTGTGTGTGTGTGTGTGTCTCCTCGAGGCAGTAATACATTTAGACAACTTTATAATGAAATTCACTCATTCCTTAATGCACGTTCTCGCGCGCGCGCACACACACACACACACACACACACACACACACACACACACACACACACACACACACAAGAAGCAATCCCCACCCCAGCAATATTTCGTAGAATTCCACCTCACCGTCTTTCATTTTCATTTCATTTCCTGTACAGTGAAAGGCTTCAAGTGGGAGACAAAAAAAAAAAAAAAAAAAACGACTTTCAAAACGGTAACTACAAATACGGATCAAACAAATAAATAAATAAATAAACAGCACATAAAGGTGGGAAAACAGATTTGCAATAGAGAGGAGGAAAGATAAAACGAGGTAACGAGAATAGGACAGAGAGAGAGAGAGAGAGAGAGAGAGAGAGAGAGAGAGAGAGAGAGAGAGAGAGAGAGGGGGGGGGGATATTTTAAGAGGTGACTGGTAGTAGAAAGTGAGTGAGAGAAAAAAAAATGGGGTAAGGGACAGCGGTAAAGCAATTAGAGAGAGAGAGAGAGAGAGAGAGAGAGAGAGAGAGAGAGAGAGAGAGAGAGAGAGAGAGAGAGAGAGAGAGAGAGAGAGAGAGAGAGAGAGAGAGAGAGAGAGAGAGAGAATGGAAATTTTAAGAGATAAGGGACAGTGGTCAAACAGTGAAAGAGAGGGAGGTGAAGGGAAACTTTGAGAGGTAAAGGGAAGTGGTGTTGAAGGGACTGGTTGACTTGCTGGCTGCTATGTGCTGCCCTAACCCCAGCGGTGTGCGGCGGCAATAAACACAGGATAACGAGCGGGGATGAAGGGCTGAAGGGGTTATAAGAGCCGCTTTTGTACTCGCTCTCGCCCTTAATATCTCAGCGAAGCACAGAGCCGAAGCTTCAGCGAGGGATGAAGGGATGAACGGAGGCTAGGATGAACGGATGAAGAGATAAACGGATGCTGGGATGAAGGGATGTTAAGATGAACGGATGCTGGGATGAAAAGGGATGCTGGGATGAACGGATGCTGGGATGAACGGATGCTGGGATGAAGGGATGCTGGGATGAACGGATGCTGGGATGAAGGGATGCTGGGATGAACGGATGCTGGGATGAACGGATGCTGGGATGAACGGATGCTGGGATGAACGGATGCTGGGATGAACGCATGCTCTTTGATCATCTGAGCAAAAAAAAAAATAATAATAATATAAAGCTAAACACGAACCTTGTCCCTTTAAACCCAGGTGATATTTATGAGGCTTGCGGTGTGAGTCGTGGTTTTATTAGTAATTAGTGACACTCAATGGTATTACGTGAGGTGGGGAGGGGAGGAGGGGGGAGAGGGGGTAGGGGGGTGAGGGGGGTACATCACACGGAGAGGAGGCTGTTGTGTTTGTATTGGTGGGTCTCGTGTGTGTGTGTGTGTGTGTGTGTGTGTGTGTGGACGCCCTGCCCTCGCCACCTCAGCACCAGCCCGCCACTCGTCCCCTTGGTGGCCAGCGGTAATCAGGTTAAAAAATATGTTCCATTATTGACTTCCACTCCGTCAATCAACCTGTGTTACCCCACGACACCCCCAACCCCCCCGGAACACTCCCCCACCCCACCCCCCTCAACGCTTCCCACACTCTCTCAACCCTCCCCCACATTCCCTTCAATCCTCCCCTCATTTCTTCCCTCAACATTCTATCACACCGCCTCTCTATCCTCCTCACACTCCCCACTCTTTACACCCACTCTCAACCTTTATGCACACCACCTCCATCCCCTCCCTGACCCCTTCTTCTATATTATAACTACCCGTTTTCTCACCCTCTACCATTTCACGGACCAATCGCCAACTCTTTCAGCTTCTCCCATTATCCCTTTCCTTAACCCGGTAGCAGCGGGGATCATGTTTCTTAATGGTCCCTCTAAGCAAGAAAAATGAGAAAAAAATCATCACTCACACAAACCATTTCATAATATATATCAAAGCATTTGTGATCAGTTTATGTATCATCTATTTTTGGGGGTCTATATCATGGCACAAATTTGGCCCGTTGCTGCTACACGGTAAAACCACAAATTTGGCCCGTCGCTGCTACCGGGTTAACCTCTGCCTTTTCTAATTCAGTCAAAGGTATAGTGAGAGGAGGAGGTGGGTTAGTGGAGGGGTACAGGTGGGGGAGAAGGAAAGACGGTAGGAGTGTACGGTTGTATGGTGTAGGTTCGTTAATTGTTCTGATACCCATACCCTCTCCTCCCTCCGCTTTTCCCCCCGATGCTTTACTCCCCACCTCACCTCTCCCCATTACCACCATCTAAGAAAACCATCCCCAACCATACCATTCACCCACAAACCCTACCTTTCCACCTTTCCTCAACATCTCTACACAACATTAAACCCAACCACAACCACTATGAAAACTCCACCGTTAGATTCCACCCCCACCACCACTACTGCACCCACTACCACAAACCATATCCATATCAATTTCGTAACATCCAGTGTCAATAACTTTATCCATTATCAACCCTTCACCTCTCCTTAATTATCCTGCCTCTAACTCTCACCGTCTCATATTCAAACTCTCTCTAACTATGTCTTGTACACCATCAATAGACTTCATCACCATCACCTCCATCATCACTACCACATCAATAGGCCTTCCCTAACATCCAATTTCAAGATCCTCATCACTATCAACCCGTCAACTCTCCTGTCTCTAACTCTCGCTGCCTTTCCCTGCCTCTAACTCACTTTGTCTTAACTGTCTCTGTCTGTGTCTGTCTCTAACTCTCTGCCTCTACCATTCTCTATCTCTGACTGTCTGTTTTTTTTACTGTTTCTGCCTCTAAATCTCTCTGTCTCTAACTTTCTTTGCCTTTAACTTAATCTATCTCTAACTTTCTCTACCTCTAACTGTCTCTCGTCTCTAGCTGTCTGTCTCTAACTCTGTCTAACTCTCCTGTCTCGTCCAGTCCACCACATCCTCCGCTCCACATCCCCTTCCATCTCCTTCATCCACCAACCTTTATCGTCTTCAGTCATCACAGTTAACAAAGGCCATCATCCCCTCTCCCTCCTCTACCCCTTCCCCCTATCAAGTCTTTTAAGCACCCCCCTCCCCCAGCAGCCCCCAGCACGCCTCGACCCATAACAAACAGGCTAAAACGATCCTCTGTTGACATTAATATTACATCGCCATTATTGCTCGGAAGGAGGAGGAGGAGGAGGAGGAGGAGGAGGAGGAGGAGGAAAGAAGCCATTGTCAAATAAAGGGGAGAGAGAGAGAGAGAGAGAGAGAGAGAGAGAGAGAGAGAGAGAGAGAGAGAGAGAGAGAGAGAGAGAGAGAGAGAGAGAGAGAGAAAGGGAGATCGGGAAGGGTTAATAGCCTCGAGGGAGAACACGCAAGCCTTCACCCTCGATCTCTCCTCCTCCTCCTCCTCCTCCTCCTGTTCTCCACTTCCATTATCTCCGTAAACACGCGTCCCCTTCGCCTTGTCTTCCCCTCTTCTCCCCCTTTCCCCTTCCCCCCTTCGGCAGCAGAGTCTCGCATCCCATTACATACCCTTCCTGCTCTACCTGCCATTACACACTCACACACACACACACACACACACACACACACACACACACACACACACACACATTCCCTCTACCATTGTTAAGTTTATATATCAAAGTCTTTCTCCTTCTAAGTCCCTTTTTCATGTTCTTAATTTTCTTCTTCTTATTGTTATTGTTATTTTTTTTCCTCCTTTCTTCATTCTTGTTTTCTTTTCTTTATTCTACGTTACCTTGTTTTCCTTTTTCTTCGTTTTAGTCATATTTATTTTTTTCTTGTCTTCTTCCTTTTCCTTCTTTATACTTAAATTAAAAAAAAAAAGTTATCATTATTATTAGTATGGTAGTGGTGGTGGTCTTGGTGTTGGTGGTTATAGTGTTTGTAGTGATGGTGGTGATGGTGGTGGTGGTGGTGGTGGTGGACATGGTGTTGGTGGTTATAGTCTTTGTAGTGCTGGTGGTGATGGTGATGATGATGGTGGTGGTGGACATGGTGTTGGTGGTCGTAGTAGTGGTAGTGGTGGTGGTGATGGTGATAGTGGTGATGGCCATGGTGTTGGTGGTTAAAGTGGTTGTAGTGATGGTGATGGTGATGGTGGTGGTGATGCTGGTAGTTGGCCTCACAATCTCCCAGCAAGAAAGAAGAAAGCCACAAAACACAACCTTCATCTTCCATCTCAATTTTTTCCACCCCGTCATCTATATCATTTTTTCCCCACACAACTTCCCTTTCTTAAGCTTCATCACCCCTCCTCCTCCCCTCTCTATCCCCCCACCAAATCCTCCCCTCCCCTTGCCCCCCCCCCTCCCCCTAATCCTCTCCCCGCCACAGACTTTATTGAACAGCGGCTTGTGAAGTGACGGGAAAATAAGACCTTTTTGTCGCGTCCCATTGATTTGTTATTTATTGGCGGGAAAAAAGTCTCTCTCTCTCTCTCTCTCTCTCTCTCTACTTATGCTGTTTTCTTCTTTAACTTGGTACCACTTTTCTTCTCCCTCTTCCTCCTCCTCCTCCTCCTCCTTCTCCTCCACTTTCTCTTACTGCTCCTCCTCCTTCTCCTCCCTCTCTAGTATAAGTCTTCCTCTTCCTCCTCCACTTCCATCTTCCTCTAGCAAATATCGTTTCCTCTTTTTACTCTTCTTCTTTCTTTCTCTTTCTACTCCTTCACTTTCTCCTTTCCGATTTTGCTTAGTCGTCTTTTTTTTTTCTTTCTCCTTCTTCTTCTCTTTCTCCACCTCTTTCTCTTCAGTCTATCTCTTTGTGTTTCTCCTTCCTTCTCTTCTCAGTTCTTCATTTTCTTTCTGCTCGACATCCTCCTCCTCCTCCTCCTCCTCCTCCTCCTCCTCCTCCTCCTCCTCCTCCTCCTCCTCCTCCTCCTCCTCCTCCTCCTCCTCCTCCTCCTCCTCCTCCGAGTAATGAAGTGTCACATGCAGTGAGTCTGGGAAGGAACCGGACAGCGACCACTTCTTCCTTCTCCTTCATTCTAAGTGACTCCTCTTCCTCTTCTTCTTCCTCTTCTTCCTCCTCCTCCTCCTCCTCCTCCTCCCCCTCTTGCTGTCTCTCATTCAATTTTCTTCATAATTGGCCTATAAACTCCTTCCTTTTACCTCGCCGCCATTTTTGTTATATAATATTGGGTTTTTTTTCTTCGTTTTATTCCTCCTCCTCCTCCTCCTCCTCCTCCTCCTCCTCCTCCTCCTCCTCCTCCTCCTTGCTTTCAGACCAAAACATTCTCGCCTGAATATTAAAAGACACCAAAAAACTCAACGTCTTTTTTATATTCTCTCTCTCTCTCTCTCTCTCTCTCTCTCTCTCTCTCTCTCTCTCTCTCTCTCTCTCTCTCTCTCTCTCTCTCTCTCTCTCTCTCTCTCTCTCTCTCTCTCTCTCTCTCTGCCTAATTGAATGGGATACTGAGAGGAGTCTTTTCTTCCTCCGCCTCACAATCATGAAGGCGGAGGAGGTGGAGGAGGAGGAGGAGGAGGAGGAGGAGATGGAGGAGGATCATATGCCTCCTCCTCCTCCTCCTCCTATTCCTCCTCCTTTTTTTCATACATTTCCTTTCCTGTTTACTATTTCCTTGCTAAAATATATATAAAAAAAATAAGAAGAAAAAGGCGGAGGATAGCAGAGAAGGAGCAGGAGGAGAAGGAGAAGGAATACATAGGAATACATAGGAAGAACAGACACCAGAAGACCTATCGGTCTATGGCAAGGGTGTCTGTTTACTACCGCTACTACTAGTAATCTACGTGTGGTAGGACAGCACAGAATAGATGAAGGCTCCTCCCCACCCACCTCTCCCTCCTGCAGGAAATAGTTAGAAGAGAACAACATGTACCTTTAAGGAAGAAAGGGACATTGAAATTTTACAGTAAAGAGAGAAATAAGAGGAAATTACTACACTTAACTTACACTACTGGTAACCTAAGCTGTGGGGGAAAATGGCTTCATTACATAAGAACATAAGTACATAGAAACACAGGGAGACTGGAAGAGACCGAGTGGCCTACACAGGGCAGCCCCAGAATCCCCCCTAATACTCACGATGGGTGAGGTGTAGTTTCAGGGGCACAGATGGAGGCTTGATTCTTGTTTTACCGGCGGTACTATGCACGCACCAGTACCCTGTCACCTTACTGCACCCACACCTCACTCCACCTGTCATGCGGACATTAACTGTTACTTTACTCTATTGTTAACTTACGCTACTTGCAATCAGGTTGTGGGGGAGAATAATATGGATTTAGGTTGAGGTCTTGCTGCAATTTGTCTGAAAACATGCGAAGAAGGGTTAGTATAATCCTATATCCCTGAAGTACTTACCCAATGAAGACTTGAAGCTATTGATACTCTGTGCGCTAACTACTGACGGTGGGAGTCTATTCCAGTGATCGACGACTCTATTATTGAAAAAACTTCTGCGCACCAATGTGTTACATCGGTTTCCCTTTAACTTCATACCGTTGCTGCGTGTTATTGTGTTGGTGTCTCTGAAATAGACTATCTGGGTTAATGTTGTCGAATCCATTAAGGATTTTGAATACTTCAATTAAGTCCCCTCTTATCCTTCGCTTTTTTAGGGAAAACATATCTAAACGCTTTAAACGCTCGTCATATGGCAAGTTTCGGAGCGCTGGAATTTGTTTGGATGCTCGTCGCTGTATCTTTTCTAGCAAAACTTGATCTTTGATATAGTTCGGTGACCAGAACTGAACGGCGTATTCTAGGTGTGGTCTTACAAATTCTAAATATAATGATTTATAATCAAAGTTTCTTGAGATTAATCCTAACATCATATTGGCTTTTTTACTCGCTGCAGAACATTGATCACTCATTGTAAGAGTGTTACTGATAATGACACCAAGATCTTTTTCTTGTTTTACTTCGCTGAGCTCATGTCCTTGAATCTGAGGAGGAGGAGGAGGAGGATGGGAGGGAGTGCTTTAGGCCAGAAGTAGCATATTTTTAAGGACATAAGGATAGTTGTAAAAATAAAAAATAAAAAGATTAAAAATAAAAAAAAGAAAACTGGGCAAGACACTAAACAGAAACACCGCTGTGAAAAAAAAGAAAAAACAAACAAAAAAATAAACTTGAAGAACTCTTAAAGAAAACGAGACGGTCAGCTGCACGAAACATCTTCAAAAGAAACAATGCCAAGAAAAAGAGAAAAAAAAATAAAAGAAAGTGGGATGAAGAAAAAGGGAAACAAAGGAAAGAGGCTGAAATAATACCTTCCCTTGATGTCCCCGCCTCCTGACGACTCGGTGGCTTTCATACTCTCTCTCTCTCTCTCTCTCTCTCTCTCTCTCTCTCTCTCTCTCTCTCTCTCTCTCTCTCTCTCTCTCTCTCTCTCTCTCAGCACCCCGCAACCACCCCTCGTGACGCTGAAGTCCATCCATCAGCGAAGAAGTGTACGTCGTTTTGTCTCCCGAGAGTGTGCGGCGAGCGGGGAAGAGTGAGCCGGGTGAGTGGCCATTATGCAAAGAGGAGGAGGAGGAGGAGGAGGAGGAGGAGGAGGAGGAGGGGTAAAGTTGTGTTCGCGTGGGTGTTTGTGCTTATGTGCGTGTGTGTGTTTGCGTGTGAGAGATCCTAAGGGGGTAAAAGCCGTGAAAGGGCAGGTGGTGGATTGAGTTACAGGTGAGGTGGAAGGTGTGTGGAGGGACAGGTAATATGAGTGGGCGGTGGTGGTGGTGGTGGAGTGCTGGAGATGCGAATGAAAGAAAGATGTAATGGAATGGGGAGGAAGAGGTGGAGGAGGAAAACAAGGAGGAAGAAGAAGAAGAGGAGGAGGAGGAGGAGGAGGAGGAGGAGGAGGAGGAGGAGGAGGAGGAGGAAAAGTAAACTGCCACTTCTGTTTTGTTTATAAAGTCGTCGTTTATGTTTGCAAGATATTTAACTCTCTCTCTCTCTCTCTCTCTCTCTCTCTCTCTCTCTCTCTCTCTCTCTCTCTCTCTCTCTCTCTCTCTCTCTCTCTCTCTCTCTCTCTCTCATCAAAGACTTTGTGAACTCGAGTCAACAAAATGCGTAAACGGGCTCTCTTTAAGTGTGTGTGTGTGTGTGTGTGTGTCTACGAAATAGGATACAAACGCAAACACATATAAAAACACGCACATACCAAAACACACACACACACACACGATAAATAATAATAAGAAAACGGAAGAAACAAAAAAAAAAGGCAAAAAGGATAGATAGCAAGACAGAAAATGACAGGCACACACACACACACACACACGAACACACTCCCCCCCCCCCCCCACCCACACACAGGGATGGTTCATGGTTCGCACACTGTTGACGGGATGAATTACTCGTCGGATCCACTTAATTCTCCAAGACAAACACCTGCCGCGGGGTAATCAAGGGCCCGCCAGGTGCTCAAAGGGCGGCCCGCGGTGAGGCTCAGCGGGGAGACGCGGGACTCTTGTTTGACTTGCGAGGCGACGAGGAAGCGACCAACCCACTGCAAACACGTGACGGGGAGGAGGAGGAGGAGGAGGAGGAGGATTTTCTGCCTGAGGGAACGCGTCTGAGTGAGTAGCGTGGTAGAAGAAGGGGAAGGAAGAAAGAGAAGAAAGGATAATAAGAAGAAAAGAGAAATATTCATCGTAATAGAAGAAGAACGAAAATCAGGAAAAGGACCAGGAGGAGGAGGAGGGGGGAAAAGGAGGAAGAGGAGGAGGTTAGAGGAAAGGTATGTGAGGGTAATATAGAAAGAAGGGAAGAGTAGGAAAGGGAGAATGGGAGAATGGGAGGGAAAGAACAGTCCTGGAATAGCAAAGTGTGAGAAAAAGAGGATATCGTAACATAGGAAAGAGGAAGGGAGGAAGGAATAGAAAAGGGGAAAAATTATGGATGAAGATGGTAGAGGGAGAGAGCACGGACACTGTGGGGCAGAAAAGGGAGAATAGGAGGAAGGACAGGGAAAAGGGAGACTAGTGAATGAAGTTAAAAGATGAGAGGGAGAGATCACTGGTACGGGGAAGGAGGAACGAGGGAATGGGAGGGAGTGAAAAGGGGTAGAAGGCGGGAGAGTGAGAAGATATGGAAAAGAAGAAAAAGGATGATGGAGAGGAGGAAAAGGAAGATGGAGAAAAGGAGAGGAATAAAGAAAAGTTTTAAAAGAGGGTGAAAGGTGGGAAAGGGGGAGGGCAAGTGAAGGGAGATACGAGAGGGTGGAAAAGGGAGATAAGAAAGAGGAAAAACACGAGGAGAGGAATACGGGAGAGGGAGAAAACGCATGCGGGAAGGGAGAAAAGGGAGAACGGGAGGAAAGAAGGAGGGAGGGACAATCTTGGAGGAAGGTAGAAGGTGGAGGAGGAGTTTCAAAGGCCTCCATGACTCTCCTCTTCCCACTCCTGTTATTCTTCTTCCTCTTATTCTTTTTTTCATCTTCACTCGCCCGTTTCTTTTCTCTCGCCGCCTTCGTTTCTCATGCAAAGAATGGCTCTGTTCTCTTTCCAGTTTCCGCTCATTTCTGCGCCGGGTTCGCACTCCCCCAACTTTCCTTCCCTCTCCTCATTCGTCTTCACATTTTTCTCCCCGCCTCTCTCTCACGTTTCCCCGCTCGCCGTCCTCCCTCACTCAGCAGACGAGCGCAAGCAAACACTCGCAGGCAATCTTCGCGCCCTGTCCTGACGTAGGCATCGGGCGCTTCAGTCCAGTGGCAGCCTTTTGCTCTGCTTTGGGTGGCGCCGTCCAGGAACTTAAGAAGATCCACAGAATACAAAATTAACGTTATAAAAGAAAACTTAAAAACATCAAACCCACAAATATTAGACGGAAAAAAACAACAAAAATGGCGTAGGAGAGTTAGATGGATATATATACGTACTAGCACCAAAAAGAACACAACTCTTTCACCTTTATGAGGCACACACAAACACACATACACACACACGAACACAGTCTCATTAATCTCACCTCTCCACAATTACAGCAACACGTCAAGACAGGCACTCACCACCGTTCCTGAGGTGTCGGGGGCGTGGCGTCACTCCCTGAACGACACAGAGGGGCGGGGGGATGGGGGGGAGGGAGAACACGACACCTGGACAGCGGTAGTCGTGTTCCAATTAAGGAGGAGGATCGCTGGAGCCCCGCCACCCAGGGACGACACGACGAGGTACACGAGCTGGCCTGAGTGTGTGTGTGTGTGTGTGTGTGTGTGTGTGTGTGTGTGTGTGTGTGTGTGTGTGTGTGTGTGTGTGTGTGTGTGTGTGTGTGTGTGTGTGTGTGTGTGTGTGTGTGTGTGTGTGTGTGTGTGTGTGTGTGTGTGTGTGTGTGTGTGTGTGTGTGTGTGTGTGTGTGTGTGTGTGTGTGTGTGTGTGTGTGTGTGTTTCCTTCAGGCGCAGGGTCGGACTGGGATGGGGTGAGGCGGAGTCGAAGTGGGGCGTAAAGGAGTGAAGCGGGGCGTGAAGGACTCAGCCAGGGCGAGGACAGGCTAGAGGGGACGTAAGAGACACGTTGGTCATGAAAGATAAAGGGCGGGTGGGCGGGCAGGCGGCCAGTGAGCGGTGTGACGAGGCGGTGCGCTGGACAGTGAGGGACGGAGGCGACGCTGGGAGCAGACCAAGGGAGGCAAGGCGGAGAGGTGATACAAGAGAAGACGAATTTAGCACAACACATTTATCCTGCCTCCGAGAAATAAGGTTGTGGATGAGCTTAAAGTTCTACCAAGGCGACGTGACGAGCAGACCAAGGGAGCAGACTAAGGGAGGCAAGGCGGAGAAGAGGTGATACGAGAGAAGACGAATGTAACACTATACCCACTTACCCTGACGCCGAGAAATAAGTGCGTGGGTGAGCTTAGACTTGTACAGAGGCGACGTGAGGAGAACACCAAGTAAGGACACAAAGTAGTAGACAAAACAGGTGATTACTGGCACTACAAACCTACCCTGACTCCGAGAAAGAAATGTGAAGATGGGTTCAGACTTCTAGCAAGGCGACGTGCGGGGCAGACCAAGGAAGAGGTGGAAAAGACACAGATAAAGACTACAATAGCAACAAACACTTATCTTGTTCCCTCCAAAATAAGCCCACGATTTCAACCCACACACAAGCAGCCAAGAAAAGACAAGCAAACCAGGCAAGGGAAATAAACAAAGAAGACAAGCAAACAAGACAAGACAAGCAAAGAAGAAAAACAAGCAAACAAAACAAGAAAAGTTAATAAGAGAAGAAAAGCAAACAAAACAAGACAAGTTAATAAGACAAGAGAAGAAAACAAAACAAGACAAACAAACAAAACAAGAAAAGCAAATAAAACAAGACAAGACAAACAAGTAAAACAAGACAAATAAACAAAACAAGACATGACAAGCAAACAAGACAAGACAAACAAAACAAGACAAGCAAACAAAACAAGACAAGCAAGACAAAACAAGACAAGGAAGACAAAACAAGCAAACAAAACAAGCAAAGAAAACAAGACAAGCAAGACAAAACAAGCAAACAAAACAAGACAAGGAAGACAAAACAAGCAAACAAAACAAGACAAGCAAACAAAACAAGCAAACAAAACAAGACAAGCAAGACAAAACAAACAAACAAAAGAAGACAAGGAAGACAAAACAAGCAAACAAAACAAGACAAGCAAGACAAAACAAGCAAACAAAACAAGACAAGCAAGACAAAACAAGCAAACAAAACAAGACATAACAAGCAAACAAAACAAGACAAGGAAGACAAAACAAGCAAAGAAGACAAAACGAACAAACAAGACAAACAAAACAAAACAACGCAGCCAAAACAGGGGTAAAACAAACACCTGGAGGAGGAGGAGGCTAGGCGTAGCACATAAGTAAACCTAAACAGAAGCATAAAAGAGCCCCACAAAACAGCCCCCAAATCACACTGTCCAGGCCGGAAGACAGAGGGTCAGTTCACTTTCCGCGATGACAGATAAATTGGGGCCGAAAATAGTGAATTGCAGCCCCTCGTCTTCCCCTCCCTTCTCCTCCTCCTTCTCTCCTCTCTCTCCTTCTTCTTCCCAGTCCACCCACGGCCGTCCGTATTCGTAAATTTATCGATGAAAATAAAATGCGTTCGTTCGCTACCTGTCCATGATAAATTCCCTTAATCGAAGACCCGAGCGCCTTCACGCGTACTAAACCTTCAGAAGACCAGCCTGACGGGAAGACTCACAGGCGGAAAGGACGGGAAAAGCGGGAAGAGTGGGAGGAGATAGCGGAGAAAGAGGAGGCGGAACGAAGGAGAGGAGGAGGAGAATAGGTGGATGATGAAGAGGAGGAAAAAGGGGAAGAGCAGAAAGAGCAAGAATAAGAACAAGAACATGATGAAGTGGAGGAGAAAGAGGAACAAGAGAAAAAACAAGAATTAGAACAGGAGCAAGTAAAAAAATTAGAACAAAAAAAAAAAAGCAAACAAGGACAAGAATAAAAAAAGAACAAGTACAGAAAAGAAAAGAAGAAATAAGAAGATAATGAAGGAGAGGAAGGACGAACCAACAGATGCAGGAGGAGGAGGAGGAGGAGGAGAGGCAAGAGGAGTAGCAAGAGGAAGAGGAGGAAGAGGAGAGAGCGGCGCAGTGGAGCTTTGATCAATACAGAATTTAGAGCAGGGCTGTGTGAATTAGCGACGGCCCGTGACCCGTACCCAACCCAGGGCGGCCCGGCGGAGGCTGACCCAACGCCGCAGAGAAAGCCCTAAAGCAACACACAACAGCCACAACACAAAAAGCCTTAACTAAAACCCTTAACGCAAAACACAACAGCCAAACAAAACACAAAAAGACTAACGCAACACACAACAGCTAGCCACAACACATAAAGCCTTAACGCAACACACAACACGAAAACCCTTAACGCAACACACTGGAACCAACATAATACAGTATTTTTAACGTAACACACAAAACCCAGTCACAACACAAGCCACAACGCAATTCAGCAAGTCTTAACGCAACACACAACAGCCACCAGCAACACAAAAAGCTTTAACACAACACACAGGGACTAACAAAACATAGCATTCTTGACACAACACACACAACTCAGTCACATCATAAGCCACAGCGCAACACAACACTGCAATCCTTACGCAATACACATCACCCATCACAGCACAGCAACTTTCACGCAACACACACCAGTCAGTCATGTCACAGCAACCCATAAAGCAACACACAGCAGCCTGGCACAACACAAGATGTCTTAATTCAACACACAGCACCCAACAAAAACACAGTGTCCTTCACTCAACACACACCAGACAAGCATATCGCAACACAACACTGTCATCTCTATGCAACACACAGCAGCCAAGCACCTAGCAGCAAGTCTTAATGCAACACAAAACAACCTAACACAACACACCAAGACAGCGCAACACAGCAATACAACCCATCACAGGTCAAGTAACAACGCAACACATGGCACTTCGCATCAACACAGCAACCCTCAACACAACCGATATCAAAACCTAGAGACATACGCACCACATCATAACTTTACTTAACACATCTCACCTTACTTAACCCCCCCCTCCCCCCCATGACTCGATAACCCATATAATGCACTTCTCGGCAACATACCATCCTCTCCTTTCCTAGGCCTTTCACTTACAAACAGTCCCAAGAATATTACGAGTTAACCCTTCCTAGGCCATTCCCTTGAGATTAGTTCCCGGAATATTACCAGCTAACCCTTCCTAAGCCATTCCATTGAGCTCAGTTCCGACAATATTATAAGATCTCATTTCCTAGGTCATTCCATTGAGATAAGGCCAATAGTATTATGAAATCTCTTTTCCTAGGCTATTCCATTGTAATCAGTTTTGACAATGTTACAAGCTTTCTCTTCCTATAGGTAATTCCTTTGAGATTAGTCCCAGCCATGTTATAAAACCTCCATTCTAAGGCCATCCTCTTGAGATCATTCCCAAAACTATTTCGAGCTCTCCCTTCCTAGGCCATAATATTCTGATACGTTCAAACAACATTGCAACATCTCTCTTCCTAGACCATCCTTTTGAGATCAGTTCCAGCAATATTACGAGCCTTCCCTTCGAGGTCTTTATGAGCCACTTCAACGGTTTAATGGATACAGTCAACACATTAATTTCCTCTGTTATAGTATAGCCCAGATAGACCATTAAAAAAGTCAGTGGAAATCAATTATGCGGACTTCAGCGATGATGTAAAACTGTTGAGAGGCTGCCATTGATTTTTGGGCCGGTAATAACTGACTGCGATAGGAAACTTAACCTCTCTCTCTCTCTCTCTCTCTCTCTCTCTCTCTCTCTCTCTCTCTCTCTCTCTCTCTCTCTCTCTCTCATGGACTGTTAGAAAAAGCAAAATTCCTCTGCCAACGTGAATTTCTGTTATCTTACCGCCGCGCCCCAAACACCCTCCACCCCTTCCTTATACCCATCTCCAACCCCCTTTCCTCCACCCCCCTGTACAGCATCACTCCCACACCTTGCACCACCACCTCCCACACCCCTGCACCACCACCTCCCTCCACCACTTCTTCCCCCTCCCCCCCATATTCTGCCTGACACCCTGCCACTCCTGCTCCTTATAAACAACAACTCCCGCGTGCCTAAAATCCTGAAAGCGAAATGGGCCGTTTGGACTCGCGTGTATAATGAAACCCCCGAAAATATTTGTGTTTATACGACTCTGTGCCTGTGTGTGTGTGTGTGTGTGTGTGTGTGTGTGTGTGTGTGTGTGTGTGTGTGTGTGTGTCGTCATTTGTGTTTATGTACGGTTCATTCCGTACAGTTGGACCTCTGATGTCTTTTAAGAAAAATAGCTTGATTTTTTTTGCTTAATAATGATAGTTACCGACCCTAACTATACCGAGCGAGTCAAAAATTAACTAAAAAAATAACAAAGTGCCCCTTCGAAGGGACCTCAAACCTGTACCCTCTTAAAAGAAATGATCCATCACTAAATAAATAAAATATGGCAAGGTAACACCGTGGACTTTTTTAGACTGTATCCTCCATACTTTTTATACAATACAGTACCCGCTTAGAAGAAAGGATGCAACACTAAATTAAATATGACATGATACCACCGTAGACTTTTCAAATTGTCCCTTACTATAAGTATTATAACTCCAATACTAAATAAAACCTGGCAAGACAAACCCGTAGACTATTCAAACACTCGCTACGTCTTAAATAACTTTCTTTCCATCATGCAAAAATAATGACCGCCGAGTAAGTTCTATAAAAGGGCAAAAGATTAGAAAAGGGGACGCCAAGAGAATGAAGACACACGAGGGTGGAAAAGTGAGATAAAAAAAGAGAGGAAAAACACAGAGAGAGGAATAGTGAGAACAGTCACCTGGTAGAGTCCGCGGTCAGGCAGGCGGTCCAGCGGTGAGTGTTGGGTCCGCTACTCCCGCTGAATGAGTCTACTTTTTACCCTTTGTGTTGAAGTCCTATTATCTCTCTCTCTCTCTCTCTCTCTCTCTCTCTCTCTCTCTCTCTCTCTCTCTCTCTCTCTCTCTCTCTCTCTCTCTCTCTCTCTCTCTCTCTCTCTCTTTTTTGTGGTATGTTTTCTTACTCCTTGTATAATCAATCTTTTTTATGCTTTTTTCCCTTCTTTACATAACAGAAAAGAAAAAGGCAATGCTTGTGGAAGAAAAATGAGAGAGGATAAAAAATATGAAGGAGAAGAAACAGAATAAGATGAAAGAGAATTAATAGAGAGGAAACAGGGAGAAGGCGTAAAAAAGATAGTGGAAAGGGAGATGATAATGAGGAAGATGAATAAGAGTGTTTGATATTCCTCCCCCTCACATCCCCGCCCGCCGCGTCCATTGTTCCCGTCGCCGCCGCCGCCGCTCTGTTTCCGCGGGTAATTATAATGAGCACAAGTGTTCCGCAGGTAAAGTCAGACGTGCGGCGAGGAAAGTTTGGGAGACTATCATTATTATACGTTTTATGTCACTACTGCCATTATTACATCAACTATTGTTATTATTATTATTATTACTGTTATTTCTACTACTACTGCTACTACTGCTACTACAACTACCACCACTACTACTACTACTACAACTACCACCACTACTACTACTACTACTACTACTACTACTTTTATTCTGCTCCTCCTCCTCCTCCTCCTACTTATCCTACTATTACTCTATTCGTACTGTTGCTACTACTACTACTAATACTACTACTACTACTACTACTAATAATAATAATAATAATAATAATACCACCGCACAATCACTATCATTTTCTCAACGTCTACCATCACAACCATCACACCCACCACAGCCACCACAACCACCACAACCTACGACCTTCACCCTTTTCACCACCTCCACCACCACCACCGCCACCACTCTCCCCCTCCCCCCTTTCACCCAACCACGCCGCTACCGCCGCCGCCGCCATCCCTTGCTCCGGCCTAAGCCTCAGCGCTTTCTTACTCGCCGCTGCTGGAATTGGAATCTGGGAATGTTGGAACAATGCCAAAAGACGCCAGGACCAGGAATCGTGATGGTGGTGGCAGCAGCGGCGGCGGCAGTGTGGTGGTGGTGGTGGTGGTGGTAGAAAAGTACCGGGAAAACAGCCGTTGTGGAAAAAATATATAAGCAATAAAAAACGGAAAGGGGAGGAGGAGGAGGAGGAGGAGGAGGAGGAGGAGACTGAAGATGAGAGCGCAGACGACGGCGAGGACCTAACAGAGGAACGAGGAAGGCGGAAGCGGCGAGGACGAAAAGGAGGAAGGAGAATTGAGGCCGAGACGAGGATGACGTAAAAGAAATAATACATACATAAAAATAATACTCCCGAGAACAAATAAACGTAAATGGAATCGAGGACAGAGGCTGAAGACGAGGGAGAAAACGAGAACGACAATGAGGACGAGGACGAGGATGAGGACGGTGAGGTGGCGAGCGAGGCGGGCGAGGCGGAGCAGGCGGAGGCACACGAAAGGAGAAAACTAATGTATTCTTTTTCTACGCGCTGATAATACATAAGCGAACTTCTGCACATTTATGTATTCCCCCTTTTATTTATTCATTTCCATTCCTTCGAAGACTATAAGGAAAAGAATATGAGGAGGAAGAGGAGGAGGAGATGGAGGAGAAGAAGGGGAAGAGTTGAATGAGGAATAAAGTGAAGAGTAAGTAAAGAACGAAAAAGAAGACCAGAAAAGGATATATGAGGAGGAGGAAGAGCAGGAGGAGATGGAGGAGAAGAAGGGGAAGAGTTGAATGAGGAATAAAGTGAAGAGGAAGTAAGGAACGAAAAAGAAGACCAGAAAAGGAAAGGAGGAAGAGAAGAAATACCGGTAAAAAAGACAAAAAGGAGAAGAGGTGGAGGAGAAGGAGGGGAAGGGAGTTGAATAAAACAAGGAAGAAATAGAAGAGGAAGTAAAGAACGAAAATGAAGACCTGAAAAAGAAAGGAAGAAGAGAGGAAAGACCGGTAAAAATACTATAAGAGAACAAATGTACATAAAGAAAGAAGAGATGATGATGAAATTGGAAATGGAGGAGGAGGGGAAGGAAGTTGAATAAAACGAAGAAGAAATAGAAAAAGAAGTAAAGAACGGAAAAGAACGTCTGAAAAAGAAAGGAAGAAGAGAAGAAAGACCGGTAAGAAAAGACGATAAAAAAACAAGTATAAATGAAGAAAGGAGAGATAATGAAGAAAGAGGAGGTGGAGGAGAAGGAAGGGAGGAAGTACCAGGAAGAAAAAAGAAAGAGGAAGTAAAAAACAAAAAAATGAGACCTGAGAAAAAAGGAACAAGAGGAAAAAGACAAATAAAAAAGGGGATAAAAGAACAGACATAGGTGAAAAGGGACAATAAATGATGAAGGGGAAGACAAGGGCGACTAAGAAGAGAAAGACAGACGATGAAGGAGATAAATGTGGAGGAGGGGAGGTGGACAAGGTACGTGGGTCTTTATTGCCCATCCCAGCCGGCCACTCCACCGCCGGGCGACAGATGTGAGGCGCTGAGTCACGCTGCGCCACGCTGGGCCGAAGTCTTGGGGCAGCTAGCGGGCACGTACGCAGCGCCCGCCGACCTTGGCAAACGTTAAGAAGGTGCCGGAATGAGGAACGACAGACTCATATTCGCTTTGGCCAACACGTTTGCCCTCCCAGCCGGCGTACGCACTCACCGCACCACCCGCTCTCCCACCTATCAACCAACCCACCAGCCCACCGCACCACCCGCTCCCCCACCCATCAACCCACCCCTAACCACCGCACCGTTCGCCCGAGCACCCATCAACCCAACCGTATGCCCTTCCAGCGAACCAGACATGTTATCAACACATTCACGCGGCCTACCAAAGCGATTGCCCACCCACCCATCAACAAACTCAGTTACCTCAGCACACCACTCACCCACCCACCAGTCAACCCAGCATTCTCAGTCAGACGAACAGCACCCCCCCCCCCCAGCCCACCACACCGCTCACCCACCCACTCATCAGCCCACCCGCCGGTCCGCCCACTCGTCCTCAATTCCCTCAGAGTGTGGCCGAGATTCTCGTCCGTGGGTACAAATCAGTGGTTTAGGAGGCTGTTAGAGTCCGCTTACCTCCTCCCATTCCCTCCTCCGCGCTGTCTGACGGCTGAATTTTGTTCTCAATTGAGGCTGAGCCGCCTTAGCCGCCGGTCTGACTCCCTGGAGACCGGCTGCTGACGGACAACTTAATTACTTGGTTCTACAGGGACTTAGTTTGGCCTAGAGTTTGGGGCTTATGTCTCCTCGCCGGTCCAAGGAAGGGGAGGAGGGACCAGGAGGGAAGTCCGAGAATATGGAGGAAATTGACAAGGGGGAGGAAGAGAAGCACGGGGTGGCCTGCTGGGGCCAGGAAGTGGTGTGGTGTGGCGTCCTTCAGCGTCACCGCCACACGCGGCGGAGCGTGACAGACTTTAGACGCTGCTGAGTTACCATCAGGCCGGCGAGCAGAGGCGGCGCCCGGCGAGTTGCTTCCCGCCACCACGGCCGCCGCGATGAGTCGGGGCTCGTGACGGCACCATCACCTGCGTGTTCAGGCCACGGGAATGTTCACACAGACGCTAAACCTCTGGCGATGAATGTAAGTCTTGTTCCCTTAGAAATAAGAAGATAATAGTTTACTTGTTCAGTGGTTGGCGCAAAAATGTCACGACAAATGAGTAAATTAAACTTAACCCATAGTGTCTCCGGGAGGTCCTGTGTTGTAACATTAGGACAGCCGCCTCTAACGTGGCCGACCCGGTTTCGACTTCCGGCGGGATAAAAACACGGAAGTTTTATTTTTTCCTCACATATACAATGGTTTCTCATTATGTTATTATTCAACTTGGAACATGTCATTGCACCAGCAATTAGTCTGAAGAGAAAACATAAACCTGACGATTTGCTTCGCTGAAACATTACGGTAAAGTGTACGAGCCGCGGGGCCGCTGCCGCTGCGTCTCTGCGGGTGACCGCTGAGCTAAGGGCGTCATGCGCATGTGTCACTGAGGCTGTGGCGGAGAGCTTTCTGGGAAGCCTCAGTGTAAAGATTAGATGA
>NC_066529.1:9119892-9129892 GCF_024679095.1 Eriocheir sinensis
ATGCGAGAATGCGCGGCCTCCTTCTTTTCCTCCTTCCTTCTTTCTCCTTGATTGGTTGATTGATGAAGTTGTCGCAATTTTTTTTCGATCTTTGCTTTCTTTCTCTTATATTTTTCGTCTTTTTTCCTCATCTTTTGTTCTTTCACTTCTTCTTTTTCGTCTTTTTCTGCCTCTTCTTTCACCTTCCTCTTCTTTTCTTTTTCTTTCAATTCTTCTTCTTCTTCTTCTTCTCCTTCCTTTTTTTCTTCTCCTAATTCATCTTTTACTTTTTCCACTTTTTTCTTGTTCTTTCAGTTCTTCTTCGTTTCTTCTTCTTCTTCTTCCTATTATTATTATTATTATTATTATTATTATTATTATTATTATTATTATTATTATTATTATTATTATTACTATCGTCATCATTATTATTACTTCATTATTTTCTATCATCATCATCATCATCATTATTTAGGTCATTCCATCATAATAAAGTGAACAGGCGGCACAAAAGGCGTCGCATAATGAACCATTTTGCCTTAATTTGGGTATTTAAGCACAAAGGCCACGGCGTGTGTTGCCCTCACCACCTTGGGCTCCGCGACCTCATTAGTGCTGATGCTGATGCTGACGATGATGGTGATGATGATGGTGATGATGATGATGGTGATGATGATGATGATGATGATGATGATGATGGTGATGATGATGATGGTGATGATGATGATGATGATGAAGGTGGCTTGTGTGAAAGGCCTTGCTCGCCCACCCACCTGCTGTTCACGTGTTCGTTCGTTCGTTCGTTTGCTTGTTAATTCATATGTTCGCTCATTTTTTACTTCGTTCTTTTATTCATATTTTTATTCATTCATTCATTCGTTCTTTCTCTCACCTCGTTATTTCTTTATTCGTTCGTTCGTTCGTTCGTTTTCTATTTTGTCCTTTCGTTCGTTTTTTCACATTCGTTCGTTCGTTCGTTTTTTTACTTCGTTCTTTCGTTCGTTTTTTCACATTCGTTCGTTCGTTCGTTCGTTTTTTACTTCGTTCTTTCGTTCGTTTTTTCAAATTCGTTCGTTCGTTCGTTCGTTCGTTTTTTTACTTCGTTCTTTCGTTCGTTTTTTCACATTCGTTCGTTCGTTCGTTCGTTTCTTTACTTCGTTCTTTCGTTCGTTTTTTCACATTCGTTCGTTCGTTCGTTCGTTTTTTTACTTCGTTCTTTCGTTCGTTTTTTCATTCATTCATTCCTTCGTTCTCTTACCTTTTTTTTTCATTTCTTCGTTCGTTAGTTCGTTCTCTTTCGTTTTTTCATTCATTCCTTCGTTCATTCGTTCTCTTACCTCTTTATTCCTTTATTCGTTCGTTCTTCCGTTTTTTTTAATTCGTTCGTTAGTTTGTTTATTCATTTATTCGTTTGTGTATTCGCTCATTCGTTCGTTCGTTCTTTGATTAATTCGTTCGTTCGCTTCTTCGTTTAAACATTCATTCGTTTCTTCGTTCTATTCATTTTTATTCATTCGTTCGTTCCCTCGTTAATCAATTCATTCAAAACGTTCTTAGAATTAAAAAAAAAAAAAAACGTCCTTACAGAATGTCCCTAAAAATATCCCTGAAAATTACTATCTCTCCAACACTTCCATTCGGTAAAGTACTATCCTTGAAATTATCGGTACAGTACTATCCCTGAAACTATCGGTAAGTACTATCCCTGAAACTATCGGTAAGTACTATCCTTGAAATCATCGGTACAGTACTATCCCTGAAACTATCGGTAAATACTATCCCTGAAACTATCGGTAAGTACTATCCCTGAAAGAATCGGTAAAGTACTATCCCTGGACTATCCCTGAAAATGTCTGTATCTCTCCAAACACTTCCATTTGGTTAAGTAGAAGTTCCTGCGCCGCGTAACACTCTCCTCGGGTAAGTAAGTGTTGAGTCAAAGGAAGGACGAATAAAAATTAAGCCACGCAAAGTCAAGCAGCAGAGAGGATTAAGGACAAAAAAAAAGAACTAACTCAAAAACCTGTCTCGTCCTTCCTCTTACTCCTCTTCCTCCTTGTCCTCCTCCTTCCCTATTTCTTCATCTCCTCTCCTTCACCTTCTTGTTCTCCTCCTTCCCTATTTCTTCATCTCCTCTCTTTCCCCTCCTTGTCCTCCTCCTTCCCTATTTCTTCATCTCCTCTCCTGCCCCTTCTTGTTCTCCTCCTTCCCTATTTCTTCATCTCCTCTCCTGCCCCTTCTTGTCCTCCTCCTTCCCTATTTCTTCATCTCCTCTCCTTCCCCTCCTTGTTCTCCTCCTTCCCTATTTCTTCATCTCCTCTCCTTCCCCTCCTTGTTCTCCTCCTTCCCTATTTCTTCATCTCCTCTCCTTCCCCTCCTTGTTTCCTCCTTTTCTTCCTTCTCCTTTTTTCGTAGTTGTTTTCCTCGCCGTTTTTTCATTATTCTTATTCTCCTCATCCTCCTCCTCCTTCTTTTACTATCGCCTTTCTTTTAATTATCCTCTGTCTGTTTAGTCTCTTCTTCGTCGCTCGTTTCAGCTATCTTCTCATCCCTCCTCCTCCTCCTCCTCCTCCTCTTTCATCTCTCCGCCTCCTCCTCCTTCTCTTTCTTTTACTATCGCCTTTCTTTTAATTATCCTCTGTCTCTTTATTCTCTTCTTCGTCGCTCGGTTCAGCTATCTTCTCATCCCTCCTCCTCCTTCTCCTCCTCCTCTTCCTTCTCTCCTCCTCCTCCTCCTCCTCCTCCTCCTCATTTAGGCGGCGCAACAAGTCCACGATAAACACGCCAAGAGGGATGTGCTGCATAATTAAAGCTTCACACGACGCAGCTTGAGAGGCAACTATTCGGGCGAGGCTGAAAAGCTTACACTCGACGCCGCTCGCTCGGAGGAGGCTCTCGACGCTGCCTCTTTGTTACGCCGGGGAGTGTGCTGAGGAATAATAATAATAGTAATAAAAGCACCAATAAAAACAACAATTCCTCGCCACCAAAGTAGCCTCGCTCACAAAACCATCACGGACAAAAAAATAAAATAAAGCAAAAAATAAAAAAATAAATAAATAAAAACCACCCAAACCTTCACTAATTCGAACACTGTAACTAACTAACCTCTTTGATTTTACCGTAAAAAGAGGGTTTTTGGAATAATGGTCTACTGTAATGAGGGTGGGAGAGAGATGTAATGTAATTGTTTTTTGCTTGTTTGTTTTGTTTGTTTAGATGAGAAAGGATTGTTGTTTAGTCTTTTTACTTTGATTTTGTGGAGAAGTAGAGGAAGTCACGTGATCATTTTTTATATGAACATTTATTTGTGGATTGAGAAAAAAAAAATGTAATATAATCGGTTTTACTTATTTTTCTTTGTTTGAATGAGAATAAAATGTCGTTTAGTCTTTTCAGTTTGATCAATTACTGGAGGAAAATTATGCACCTTTTTTTACTGAGTTGATTTCTTTTTCTAATTTTATATATCTTTATTTATTTATTATTACTACTTCTACCACTATTTATTTCTATTTTATTTATTTTGTCTGTTATGTTGGCAGGTCTGTTTTGGACTTCCACTGGTTTGATCGTGTTCGTATTTTTTTTTTGTATTGCTACTCTTGTTTCTGTGTTCCTGATGCCATCCCTGTGTTACACTTTGCCTGTATTTCTGTATTTCTCTTCCCATCCGCGTTTTTTCATTCCGACTCCACGACTCCGGTTATTTTTATTCTTTTATCTTCACGTTGTTTTGGGCTTCCCCTGGTTTAGTCGTGTTATTTTTTTGTATTGCTATATGTATACTCTTGATTCTGTGTTCCTGATGGCATCCCTGTGTTACACTTTGCCTGTGTTTCTGTATTTCTCTTCCCATCCGCGTTTTTTCATTCCGACTCCACGACTCCGGTTATTTTTATTCTTTTATCTTCACGTTGTTTTGGGCTTCCCCTGGTTTAGCCGTGTTATTTTTTTTGTATTGCTATTCTTGCTTCTGTGTTCCTGATGGCATCCCTGTGTTACACTTTGCCTGTATATCTGTATTTCTCTTCCCATCCGCGTTTTTTTTATCCAGACTCCACAACTCCGGTTATTTTTATTCTTTTATCTCCGCGTTACCCTTGCCGTCCCTCTCCCCGGTGCTATCCATTTCTGCCATTTTTGTGTGTTGTCCGTACCGTCCGCTCCCGGCTTTGTGTTCCCTGCGTCCCCCGTGCCGCCGCCGCCTCCGTCCTTGGGTCTCGCCGGCCTGCCAGTGTTGCTATTTCTGTGTTGCCGCCGCGGCTAATATCGGGAAAGTTACGAGACAGTCCAACTTTAGATGAACAGAGTTGAGCCGAAAGATTTTGTAACGTATAGAAAGTATTATTACAAGCCACTGGACTTTGGGAATGAAACACACGCACGCACATCCCGTCACACACACACACACACACACACACACACACACACACACACACACACACAGATAGATAGATAGATATTTATTGACCACAACTTACAATAAAACGTATCAATCTCTATTTAACAAAATGGTCCAAGAACTAGCATTTCTGTTAAACACACACACACACACACACACACACACACACACTGGCACACAAAGTAACGCGGTTCACTTCGCTACTGTTGTCCTGATATTAAAAAAGGGGGTAAGGGTGCCGGCATATACAAGGGGGAGAGGGGTGAGGGGTAGCAGTGACCATTACCGATCCTCCCTTCCCCCCCACCCCACCCCGCTCCTCGGCCCCCTAGCGGTGACAGCAATAAATGCGGCTCCCCTGAAATACGAGCCGCTCATCGCATAAGGAAAGAGCCTCACGGGTTTTATTTGAGTCCCAAAATTTATGAAAAATGGCTCCTACCCCCAGCCCTACCCCCCTCCCCCTCCCTCCCTCGCTCCCAACTACTCATCCATCCACCCTCCCTCCCTCCCTTCCCCCCTTCAGCGGTTATGAGCAGCCGCTGAACAAACGATAAATGGGAGCCAATTTTTATTATCCTTCGAGACAATGAGGTAACCGAAGGGCCAAGAGGCTACATCACCTCCTCCCCCCCTCGTCCGTGTGCTTTCTCCCCTCTCCCTCCCTACCCCCAGTATTGTACATCGCGCTCCCCTGGTGCTGATGGTGCTGGTGATATGGGGGTGGGGTAGTTGGGTGGTTGTAGTGATGGTGGTGGTGGTGAGTGGCGGTAGCGGTGATAATGGAGATATAGTAGTAGTGGTAGTAGTAGTAGTAGTAGTAGTAGTAGTAGTAGTAGTAGTAGTAGTGGTGGTGGTGGTGGTGGTGGTAGTAGTAGTAGTAGTAGTAGTAGTAGCGGCAGCAGCAACAGCAGTAACATGTATTTTTTTTCAGAATCCCTTATCTAATTAACCAAAATGAATTATCTAATAGAAACAACAACAACAACAACAACAACAACAACAACAACAACAACAACAACGAATAAAACAGTAATATCACCCCGAACAGCAATACAATAATAATAATAACAATAATGACCATACTCGCAATAATAATAATAATAATAATAATAGTAATAAAAGCACCAATAAAAACAGCAATAAAAACAACAACAACAACAACAATTCCTCTCCACCAAAGTAGCCTCGCTCACAAAACCATCACGGACAAAAAATAAAATAAATAAATAAACAAAAAAATAAATAAAAAAAACACCCAAACCTTCACTAATCTCGGAGCAGCGGCACAAAAATCGAAGCCAAATAAATAAACCTCAAAGGACAACGAGACTCAAGTGAGGAAGCCTTTTTGCCACATTACCGACCTTTTCCTGAACCTAGTGAAAGGCCAAGAGCGGGAGGGGGGGGAGGGGGCTAGGGGGGAGGGGAGAGAGAAAGGAAAAAGAAGGTGAAGAGGTCAGGGAGGAAAGGGAAAGGGGCAGGAAGAGGGAGAAGGTTAAGGAAGGGAGTAGGGAGCTGCATGGGGAAAGAGAATAGGGGACAAAGGAATGGAGAAAGGATGGGAAAGGGTTGGACAGAATGAGGGCCGGGGGCAGGAAGGGCGAGTCACGAAGTTTTAGGAGAGGGGAGAAGTGGGAGAGGGAGAGGGAGAGGGAGGTGAAGGGAGCAGGAAAGAAAGGAAAGAGGGGAGTGAATGCGAGAGGTTATTTGGGCAGGATGAGGGAAAGGTTGGATAAGGGAATGAGGAAATGGTGAAGGGAATAGGGGATACATAAGAGCATGAAGAGAGGATGGGAAAGGGATGAATAGGAAGAAAATCAAGAACAGGAAGCGTGAGAAAAGGGTATTTGGGTCATCAGTAACAGACACTAACAGTAACCCCCTCCCCTCCCTCAACTCTCACGTTTTAGCTAGATGTTTTTTTTTTTTCAGCAGAGGAGACAGTGCAAGGGCGAAAAAAAATAATAACAATAATAATAATAATGAAAAAAAAAAAAAAAAAAGCCCGCTACTTACTGCTCCTGCGACAAGTGGCAAGTATCAGTCAGGCGTCACAGCACACCGTAACCTAAACACTCCCTCACGTATTTGCCGGCAGAGGGCGTCACAGGTGTATGAGGTATGAGTCACAGCAGATCACAGAAAACCCCCATCCCTACCCACACACCGCACCCCCCTCTCACGTCCTCATCGGGGCCTCGGCAGCCACTCCTGAGCCTCCTCATCACCGCGTGTATTTGGTTGCCTGGATCAAAACGAAGACTACTTGGCCACCGGGTTTTACGATTAAGTATTCTTTTGTCTTTCTTTTATATTTGATTCCACAAGTTTTTTTTTTTTTTTTTTGAGGTTTTAATGATAATATGACGTCCGCTCAAAGTTTCCGAGCTCCGAGTGGCAGCGAAGTGGAAGCACCGTGGAAGCCGACATCGAACCTCCATTGTTATCAGCGGTGAATTGTGATAAAACCTAAGTGATGTAATTATCCTGACGGACGACTAACTGACTCCTGACGCTTTACTGACTGACACACACACTGGACTGATTCACGGTATGCCCCCACCCTTCACTATCTCTCACTGTCTCACACATACACACACTCTCTCCCACCTCTTTATGAATGTGTCTCTCTTAATCTCTCCCTGTCTCTCACACATTCACACACTTTCCCACTCTTAATTAACAATCTCTCTCTCTCTCTCTCTCTCTCTCTCTCTCTCTCTCTCTCTCTCTCTCTCTCTCTCTCTCTCTCTCTCTCTCTCTCTCTCTCTCTCTCTCTCTCTCTCTCTCTCTCTCTCTCTCTCTCTCTCTCTCACACACACACACACACACACATACACACACTCTCCCAGCCTTCACTATCTCCCTCTCTCTCTCTGTATATCACACACACAATCATTCACACACACACACACACACACACACACACACACACACACACACACACACACACACACACTTCATCCCCCCCCTCACCCCTCACACCTGTCAGTCATCATCATCACCTGTCCTGCCTCGTCCGGTTGCAGTACTCGCCCCACGCCACCTGTTCCCACGGCCATAACCTCACCTGGAAAAAGAGAAAGGAGAGAGAAAGTGTTAGTGATGGCGTGTGCGACTGTGACAAGAGACATGGTAATAAAAATCGACAATGGCGCTACGGCAAATATGGCGCCACAATGACAGGCTGGAATACGTGTTTTTTTTTTTTTTTTTTCTCCTAGTCTACCTTCATGTATGTTGAGTGTAGGGTAAGTGTGTGTCTGTGTGTGTGTGTGTGTGTTCGTTTGTATGCATATGGACAGAACCTGATAGTCTTTTTATATGCGGTCACCGAGAGAGAGAGAGAGAGAGACATACTGCCAGACACAGAAACAGACAAATCATGTAGACAAACGGATAAGCGACGTGACTGATAAAGGAAAACGAGTAAGGGAAACATAGATAAGAAAAAAATAAAATAAAATAAATAAAAAGCGACGTGACTGACATTTAAAACACAGATAAGTAAACACACACACACACACACACACACACACACACACACACACACACACACACACACACACACACACACACACACACACATCCACACACACAAAGGATATTCCACTAGCATCGCAAAGGATCGAGAATTCCAAACCACACATGACAAAAAAATAATCTTAACCTTTAAATTAAGTGGAAGCGGAAAACTATTAAAAGACCCCCCTTATCCCCCCCAAAAAAGACAACTGTATATATATATTTTTTTTTTGTTATAGAGCTTAAGAAAGACAAGTGAGAAAAATGTTAAGAATATGTGAATGCTATGATAAAAAAGGGAATAAGTGGACATGATACAGGAGGGAGGGAAGAAGGAATGAAAGGAGGGGCGGAATGAGAACGAGGAGGAGGAAAGAAAGAAGGAAAGAAGGGAAAAAGGAAAAGGAAAGGAGGGACGGAATGAGAAAGAGAAGAAGGAAGGAAAGGAGGGACGGAATGAGGAAGAGAAGAAGGAAGGAAAGGAGGGACGGAATGAGGAAAAGAAGAAGGAAGGAAAGGAGGGGCGGAATGAGGAAGAGAAGAAGGAAGCAAATAGGGGCGGAATGAGGAAGAGAAGAAGGAGGAAGGAAAGAAAGCGTCTCCAGAACCACTGTGAAGTTTGTTTGTTTTCTCAAGGCGAGAAATGAGTGTAAAAATTACTTGTCCCTCTTTTTTTTTTTCCTTTTTTTTTAACCTCACTTTATTTTTTTTTATTTTAGTTCCTCCTCCTCCTCCTCCTCCTCCTCACCATCAGCAGTGACTTGAAACAAACAAAACACTGCAAGTCCGCCTGTAAGAAAGCCAATACAATGCTTGGGTTCATATCGAGGAACTTCGAATACAAGACGCCGGGAGTTATGTTATCCTTGTACAATTCGCTGGTGAGGCCCCACCTGGAATACGCCGTGCAATTCTGGTCTCCAAATTACAGGAAAGACATTGAATTACTTGAGAGAGTACAGCGCCGCGCCACGAAGATGATACCATCACTGAGGACGAAACCCTATGAAGAGCGACTCGAGCGACTCAACCTTTTCACGTTGGAAAAGAGACGACTGCGGGGAGACATGATGCAAGTCTTTAAGTACCTGAACAAGCTCAGCAACGTTGATCACTCCAAACTCTTCACGCTACAAACTAACCTGAGAACAAGAAACAACGGAAAAACAATTCAAGCAAAGCGATGCCATACCGACATAGGCAGGAGCTATTTCTCGATTAGGGTTGTTCGCCACTGGAACAGCCTCCCTGCAGAAGTGGTTAGCGCAGAGAGCATCAACTCCTTCAAGAAACGAATTGATCGCCACTTTGCTGCAACGGGAGTGAACTGAACATATCCAAGAGTAGGTGCACAAGTGTTTTAATCCTTCCCTGCAAGCCACTCCTATGGCAAACGGATTGATTAAATCACTGAAAGCAGGCAGCCTAGCAAAGAGCCAACGGGCTTTCTGCCGCCTGCTAGTCCATGTTTCCATGTTTCCTCCTCCTTGGCAACCACCTTATTTTGTTCCACTTTTTTTTTCAGTTATTTTCCTCCTCATCTTCCTCCTTCTCCTCCTCCTCTTCCTCCTCTCCCTCCTCCTTCACAAACTCCTTCTCTTCCTCCACCTCCTCCTCCTCCTTTTCCTCCCAAGCCTCCCATTCCCAGCTTCATTCCCTCTCCTTTTGCTCCGTCTCTGTCCTCTTATCTCTCTCTCTCTCTCTCTCTCTCTCTCTCTCTCTCTCTCTCTCTCTCTCTCTCTCTCTCTCTCTCTCTCTCTCTCTCTCTCTCTCTGATACCATTCCCTATTATTAGCTTTCTCATTTAATTTCGTATAATGTTTTCAGCTTTCATTTTATTTGATTTTTCTTGCTGCAAATTGTTTTCCTCTCCTCCGTTTTATTTGGTTCGCTTGGCTGGCTGTGCTTTTTCGCTTTCTTTTATTTCTTTTTCATCTTGTTTTTTCTTTTTCTTTTTATTATTTTTTTTTGTCTACATTTCTGTTTCCTTTATCTGTAACGTCGCTTTTTGTCTGTTTTTTTATTTTATTTTTTATTCTGATTTATCTTTCTTATTTGTTTTCCTTTATCAGTCACGTTGCTTTTTAT
>NC_066529.1:9134892-9167392 GCF_024679095.1 Eriocheir sinensis
GTTCTGTACAGGCCACCTAACATAAGTATATTAGTTCACTACATCAGATTGGCAGGGCGAGCAAACAAACAAACAATAAACAAAAAAGCCCTTTCATACTTTTGTTAAACCTCATCAGGCTTACGCGCGCCTTGAACTCTGACCTGATATATACTTTCAGCGGCTCCATAATCATAAAATAAACCCGTAAAATAATAATTTCATATATTTTAAGCATGAGCGTGTTATTGGTAAAAAGATCAACATTGAACCAAACAGACTAACGCCACCATTCACACCCGACTCTAATCTAATAAAAATCTGCCACTATCACCATTCACACACAAATACCTACCACATTAAAATAAATAAATACTATATACAAAACCTACCACATTGAAAGATAAATATGTACCGACCACATTAGAAAAAATAAATAAATACTTACAATAACATACCACATAAAAAAAACTACTGCTACCTACCACATCAGAAAAAAATAAATACCTACAGTAACCTACCACAACAGAAAAAAAAAATGAATACCTGCCACATTACAGAAAAAAATAAATACCTACCACACTAAATCAAAACTACTTACCACAGAAAATACAAAATAAAAATCTACCACATCAAAAAATAAATAGCAACCACATCAGATGAAAAAACAAATCACTCACCACTTCAACTAAAACCACATCTACCACATCGAAAAAATAAAATCCCACCACACCAACCACACAAAATACTTACCATAGCTCTGCCTCAGTCCATAGTTCCTCCCACCTTCCTCCTCTTTCCTGCTCCTCCCCTCTCTCTACAATACCTTCCTTTTTCCTTACCATTTGCCTTTCTACTTCCCATTTTTCCTTCCTCACTTATTCTCTCTCCCAGCAGTCACCGGCCAGTTCTTTCCACTCCCCTCACACTCCCCTCTCACTCCATTTGCTTAGTCTTTCTCATTCCTTTCCACTTCCTTTTTCTTACCGGACAAAATAAAATAAATATCCCAACGAAAAATAAATCCTTACCATTCACATTTATATATTTTCTTAACACCCAGCACGCCTCCTCACACCCGCAGCCCTCACCTCGTCCCTTCAGCAGCGGACCCCCGGCAGGTAAAGCACAATTAAGCCCCGCCCCACCTGTTGCTTTTTACCTGAATGCACCTAAACGCTTGCCTAATGAATACCTGCACGCCCCTCCCCCTTCCCACCTTTGTACACGTTCTTGACATGTTCCGGACTTGTTGACTTTGTTGGTTTTGTGATGAGTTGTTTATTTATGTTTAACTTATTTTATGACTGTTTTTTTTTACATGCTTGAATCGTTCTTTTTTTTTGCCGTTTTCTCCTCTTTTTTTGTAAATTTCTTCTTCTTTACTGTTCTTGCAAGTTTGATTTATTCCGTTTTTACTACTATTTTCTACTTTTTTTCCTCCTAACCTTTGTTCATTTTTTTTTCTACTCTTATAAGCTTCGTTTCATCCATTTCTATTTTCTTTTATTTTTTACTTTTTTTCCTCCTAGCTGTTGCTCACTTTCTCTTTTCCCCGTTTTACAAGATTCCTTTTCTAATTTTACTTTTCATTTCTTCTTCCACTTCCTTTCTTTCTGCTCTTACAAACTTGATTCCTTTGATTGCTTTGGTGATAAATTCTTTGACTTTTTCCTCTTAAGATTTGTACAATTTCTTCTTATATTCTGTTCGTACAAACCTGATGTATTGCTTTCGTGATAACTTCTTGAATTTTTTCTCTCACAACCTTTTTACGCTTTATTTTTCTATACTGATTTATTTGATTTATTCCTTTGCTGATTAATTCTTGACCTCTTATCCTCCAACGTTTGTACACTTTTATATTATTCTGACAAGCTAAATTTATTCCTTTCGAGATGATGAGTTCTTACCTTCCATATTTTTTTCCAATGTGATACCTTTCTACTTTAATTAGTTTCACTCATTACATCCACTTCGTCTTACCAATTAATTAGAAACAACCTTCTTTTTTACACTTTCCCAGCAGCTTCCTTGCATAATCAAACAGCTCGCATTTTCAGTTCACTCTTTCCTTCCTTGACAAGACACACAGCAAGACATTCACGCCCTGACACGCCCCAGCAAGACTCCTCCTTCCTCCCCTTCTTCATCTACATATTCCTTCTTACCTCTTCCTTTTCCCTTCTTTCTGTCTTCATTCCCTTCTTCATTTCCCTCTTAGTCCTTCTTCCTCGAGTGGTTCCTATTCCAAGATTCTTAATCCAGCAAGACTCCTCCTTCCTCCCCTTCTTCATCAACATATTCCTTCTTACCTCTTCCTTTTTCCTTCTTTCTGTCTTCATTCCCTTCTTCATTTCCTTCCTAGTCCTTCTTCCTCGAGTGGTTCCTATTTCTTGTTTCTTAATCCAGCAAGACTCCTCCTTCCTCCCCTTCTTCATCAACATATTCCTTCTTACCTCTTCTTTTTTCCTTCTTTCTGTCTTCATTCCCTTCTTCATTTCCCTCCTAGTCCTTCTTCCTCGAGTGGTTCCTATTCCAAGATTCTTAATCCAGCAAGACTCCTCCTTCCTCCCCTTCTTCATCTACATTATTCCTTCTTTCTTCTTCCTATTCCTTCCTTCCGTCTTCATTCCCTTCTTCCTCGAGTGGTTCTTCCCTATTCCTAGTTTCTTACCCCAGCAAGATTCCTCCTTCCTCCCCTTCTTCATCTACATATTCCTTCTTACCTCATTCTATTCTTTCCTTCCGTCTTTATTCCCTTCTTCATTTCCTTCCTATTCCTTCTTCCTCGAGTGGTTCTTCTCTATAAATATTTCCTTACCCCAGCAAGACTCCTCCTTCCTCTCCCTCTAAATCAACATATTCTTTCTTACCTCCCCTTTTCCCTTCTTTCTGCCTTCATTCCCTTCTTCTACTGGTTTTCCCTATTCCTTCCTCAGCAAGACTCCTCCTTCTTCCCTTCTTCATCTATATATTCTTTCTTACCTCTCCTTTTCCTTTGTTTCTCTCTTCATTCCTTGCTTCCTCTACAGGCCCTCCCTTTTACTGTCTTATTTACCTCCTTATTTTCCTTTTCCTGGTTTTCCCTTCCTCCTTTCCTCAGACTCTACTTCCCTTCTATTTCTTTGTTTATTTCTCTTTCCCTCAAATCCTCCCAGTTCCAACCTTTATTCCCTATGTTCTCTATGCTAACTTTCTCGACTTCCTCAAACCCTATTTCCCTCCCAGCAATGTCACTTCCTGTAATCTTCCCAGCTCCTTTCCTTCCCTTTGTGTCTCTCCTTTCCCGAAATCCTCACAGCTGCTTCCCTTCCCTTCCATCCCGCCCTCTGAGTCTCTCCCTGCAATTTCCCATCCAGCTGCGTCCCTTCCCATCTCTTTCCCTCCTTCCCCTTCCTTCATCCTTCCCACTTACCTAGTTACCTTTTCTCTTTCCTTCCCACCTGGATCCATTTCTCTTAATTCCTCCACTTCCCTCTTCGACCTACTTTCCAGCTCTTCCTCTACAGTCCTTCCCTTCTTCCTTCCTTCCTATCTACCTTTCAGTGTCTTCTCTTTCCTTCCTATCTACGTCATACTCTCCTTCCTTCATGGCTCTCTGTCTCTAGCCACAATTCCTCTTCTTCCCTTCCTCTTTTCCCGCCCATCCTCTGCGACACCTCCCTTTTTCCTTCCCATTTACCTTTCTACTTTTGCTTTCTCTTCTTTCTTCCCTTATTCATATTCCTGCCCCCCCCCCCTCTCTCTCTCTCTCTGTCTCTGTCCGTCTGTCTGTCTGTCTGTCTGTCTGTCTGTCTGTCTGTCTGTCTGTCTGTCTGTCTGTCTGTCTGTCTGTCTGTCTGTCTGTCTCTCTCTCTCTCTCTCTCTCTCTCTCTCTCTCTCTCTCTCTCTCTCTCTCTCTCTCTCTCTCTCTCTCTTGATGCATTAGTTATTGATGGGTTTTATCCGTCATTGTATCCATCGGGTTTTTATATCACCTTGTACGTTTGGATAATGTGTAAATACTAAAAACGTTATTGGCGGGTCATTGTGTCTTGTCTATCATCTTTTATCATTATCATCATTACTACTATCATTATCATCATTATTACCATCGTTTTTATAATTACCGTTTTACCTATCATTTTCGCTGCGAGGCTCTCCTTTCACCGGTGTGTGTTTGTCGGCTTCTCCAAAAAACTCAAGAATGGATTTTAATGAAAGTTCGAGGAAAGTTTGGCCAGGACCGAACAAAGGCTTTTCTTCTTGCGCGAAAAACACCGAAAAAGGGAAAGTCACTTGGTCCTTAACCCACGATCAAACTTTACTCTCTCTCTCTCTCTCTCTCTCTCTCTCTCTCTCTCTCTCTCTCTCTCTCTCTCTCTCTCTCTCTCTCTCTCTCTCTCTCTCTCTCTCTCTCTCTCTCTCTCTCTCTCTCTCTCTCTCTCTCTCTCTCTCTCTCTCTCTCTCTCTCTCTCTCTCTCTCTCTCTCTCTCTCTCTCCGATTCCCTTCTTCCCTTCCTCATTTCCTCCTTTTTCCTTTCTTCCTTCCCTTTGCTTTACTCTTGCCCCCCCACTCTCTTTCTCTCTCTCTCTCTCTGACTAATAACTAGCCATCTCTCTATTTCCTCTCTCTCTCTCTCTCTCTCTCTCTCTCTCTCTCTCTCTCTCTCTCTCTCTCTCTCTCTCTCTCTCTCTCTCTCTCTCTCTCTCTCTCTCTCTCTCTCTCTCTCTCACTCACTCACACACACACACGGCACTTAGACAATTATATTCCCTTCTTTATGCACGCGCCATGACGATAATTGAAGTGGCAGGTGCCGCCTCAGTACGCATCAACAACACGCCGCGCCACGCAACACAACGCACCAACACACGAGTGGGCATTTCCCGATACTAACGTGTTCGGCATAGTTCGTTCACGATTTAATTTACTCATACTCTCTTCCATTCTGCTCGGCACTTGGACTCAGTAACGTCATCGCACACTTCATACAATATTGATTCGGAGAGTAATGTAAAAAATAAGTACTGTTGCATGAAATTCCTACTTAGCATTGTTGATGATATATTATTTTTAGGTCCTGCCTATAGCGACGGTAGGCTCTCTAATATATGAATGTTATTAGTTGTTAATTCGTCAAAACATTTACAATACTATTAGTTTCATGTCTTGGGGAGGTTAACACCGATCTGTGGAAACGGCACAAAAAGGAGTGGGTCATGTGTACGTAAGGAGTGGGAATTATGTGTCTCGGTAAAGGAGTGGGAATAAAGAGTAGGAACCATGTGTCTCGGTAAAGGAGTGGGAATAAAGAGTAGGAATCATGTGTCTCGGTAAAGGAGTGGGAATAAAGAGTAGGAATCATGTGTCTCGGTAAAGGAGTGGGAATAAAGAGTGGGAATCATGTGTCTCGGTAAAGGAAAGGGAATAAAGAGTAGGAATCATGTGTCTAAGCAAAGGAGTGGGAATAAAGAGTGGGAATCATGTGTCTCGGTAAAGGAGTGGGAATAAAGTGTGGGAATCATGTGACTCGGTAAAGGAGTGGGAATAAACTGTGGGAATCATGTGACTCGGTAAAGGAGTGGGAATAAAGAGTGGGAACCAGGTGTCTCGGTAAAGGAGTGGGAATAAAGAGTGGGAACCATGTGTCTCGGTAAAGGAGTGGGAATAAAGAGTAGGAATCATGTGGTTAGTAAAGTGAAAACAATCAGCCTAGTACAATAAAAATGTGCCTAGTTAAGTGGGAATGATGTGCCTCAGTAAGGGAGTGGGAATCATATCTAAACAAGGGAGTGGGAATGGTGTGCCTGCTCTCCGCACTGCACCAAGACGCCCCTCACCAACACCTGCAAACATCACTTAATAGCCAGTCAACACCCCACGGCCGCCACTTCACTCGGGGAACGGCCGCGCACTTCCTCTCCGACACCATTCCACGTACAAATTATCACTTCACTGGAAAAGAAGGCGACGAGAAGGCCGGTTCAGGCAGAAAATGTTGCGCTAAAACCTTATTATCTCTCCCTCTGCTGCCTCTTCTCTCTCTCTCTCTCTCTCTCTCTCTCTCTCTCTCTCTCTCTCTCTCTCTCTCTCTCTCTCTCTTCTCTTCTCTTCTCTTCTCTTCTCTCTCTCTCTCTCTCTCTCTCTCTCTCTCTCTCTCTCTCTCTCTCTCTCTCTCTCACTCCCACTCCCACTCCCTCTCCCTCTCCGCCTCCCTCTCCCTCTCCCTCTCCCTCTCCCTCTCTCTCTCTCTCTCTCTCTCTCTCTCTCTCTCTCTCTCTCTCTCTCTCAAACACACACACACACACACACACACACACACACACACACACACATTCTGCCACATCATTGCATTCCTGCCTTTTTATAACGAATGTGAAAATGATCGCTCAATTACCTGCAAAACACACACACACACGCGCGTGCACATCCGCTTTATGGGCATATTTTAAAAGCATTTACATATCGACCTTTTTTTAATATTCTTCAATGTGATAATGTTTTGCAGCTCGGCCCGTGATGCAAATAATAATTCATAATAATTCTCTAGAAAATGTTTTGATAGGGTTATGATAGTACGCCGGGGACTACTGTGTGTGTGTGTGTGTGTGTGTGTGTGTGTGTGTGTGTGTGTGTGTGTGTGTGTGTGTGTGTGTTGCATGCCTAATAATGTAATAAAGCTGTAAGTCGAGTCTTGTGTGCTTGCATGTGTTAAAGGGACAAGAGAGAGAGAGAGAGAGAGAGAGAGAGAGAGAGAGAGAGAGAGAGAGAGATTTACATAGAAAATCAGACCACACAGACCCCATGGTCCAGACTTGGTGGTCTGTCCTTAAACCTAAGTGATTTTACATTAATCAGAAGACTCCAAAACGTTGCATTTCTACTCTAGTTGATATTAAGTTGAAGGAAGTGACGGTCGAGCTTATTTTTGAAGGAGTCAATCGTGTTACACTGGACCACTGATGGTGGAAGCTTATTCCATTCTCGCACTACAACGTTGGTGAAGAAACATTTGGTGCAATCTGAATTTACTTGTCTACATCTGAGTTTTACGCCATTGTTCCTCGTGCGCAGACTGTCATCGATCATAAACAATGTTGATCTGTCTACATTCGTGAAACCATTAAGTATTTTAAAACATTCGATCAATTGTCCTCGGAGGCGACGTTTCTCAAGAGAGAACATGTTAAGGATAGAAAGCCTTTCTTCGTAGGATTTGTTGCGCAAGGAAGGGATCATTTTCGTTGCCCGACGCTGAACACCTTCTAATTTAGCAATATCCTTTGCATGGTGGGGGGACCAAAACTGTACCGCATATTCCAAGTGGGGTCTGACTAAACTGTTGTAGAGCGGGAGTATTACATCTTTATTCTTGAATACAAAGTTTCTTTTAATGAAGCCCAACATTCTGTTCGCTTTATTTGCTGCATCGATGCATTGCTGTGAGAATTTGAGGTTTGACGCGATTTTGACCCCCAAGTCTTTGACGCATTGAACGCTTTTGAGTTTAACGCCGCGCATTTCGTATTCGAACTTCTTATTCCTCGTTCCAACTTGAAGGACCTGGCACTTGTCTACGTTAAAGGGCATCTCCCATCTATCCGACCAAGCTGAAATTTTGTGCAAATCCTCTTGGAGGCTTTGCCTGTCTTCGTCAGTGAGAACCGAGTTACCAATCTTTGTGTCGTCTGCAAATTTACTAATGCGGTTATTGAGTCCAACATCCACGTCGTTGATGTAAATAATGAAGAGCACTGGGCCAAGGACCGAGCCCTGAGGGACGCCACTAGTGACAGTCGCCCTCTCTGAGTTAAATCCGTCAATCACTACTCTTTGTTGTCTGTTGCTCAACCAATTCGCGATCCATTGGTTTACTTGACCGTCAATACCTATTTGCTTTAATTTGTAAAGTAATTTATGATGCGGGACTTTATCAAACGCTTTCTGGAAATCAAGATAGACTACGTCCAGTGATTTGGTTACGTCATAAACAGTGAAGAGGTCGTTATAAAAGGTTAATAGGTTTGATAGGCAGGATCTTTTGTTTCGGAAGCCATGTTGTGAGTCCCCAATCAATGAGTGGCTTTCAAGGTAACTCACAATTTTGTCTCTAATTATGCCCTCAAGTAGCTTACCTACAACCGAAGTTAGACTAATGGGCCTGTAATTACCTGGTACTTTTTTGTCTCCTTTCTTGAAAATCGGTGTCACGTTAGCCTTTTTCCAATCTGAAGGGACGATGCCTTGTCGCAAGGACATATTGAATACGGTTGTGAGGGAGGAGAGTATTTCGCTCTTCGTTTCTTTCAGCAGAGTTGGATATACTTTGTCAGGTCCAGGACTTTTATTTGTTTTAAGTGAATGGAGAGCTTTAAGGACTTCATCGGTTGTTATTTCAAAATTAGGCAATGCATGCTCGAGATTTACAATAGTACTGGTGTTGGTGGTAGCGAGAGGAAGACTGTTAGTATTAAACACCGAGGAAAAGTAATTGTTTAAGAGGTTTGCAATGTGTTGGCTGTCAGTCACTAGTGCACCGTCGCTGTTTGTTAAAGGTCCAATACCACTTTTGATCGCCTTTCTGTTGTTTATGTAACTGAAGAAAGATTTCGGGTTATTTGTACAGTTGGCTGCAATATTTTCTTCATATCTACGCTTTGCCTGACCTACTAGTCTTTTTACTCGTCGCCTGGCATCATTATAGAGTCTAATGTTCTCTGGCGTGCTTTGTTCTTTCTTTAACCTGTAAAACAATTTTCTCTCATTGACTGATTGTTTAATTTCGCTATTAAACCACGGTGGGCTTTTATTAGTGTTAATTCGCTTCTCGCACAAGGGGACGAATGTGTTCTGCTGAGTGAGTAAGTGATTTTTAAGGCTTAGCCAGGCTTCCTCTACGTTGCCGTCATCTGATAGTTGTATTTCTGTTAGTTTTTGTCGGATTTCTATGAAGTTAGCTCTTTTGAAATTGGGCACCTTTACTTTATTTTCAGTCACTGATGATTGAGCTTTAATGTCGACGCGCACTAATTTATGATCGCAAGAGCCGAGGTGTTCTCCTACCGTGACACTACTGACAAGGTTATCTTGGGTCGTTATAACAAGGTCAAGGTCAAGAGAGAGAGAGAGAGAGAGAGAGAGAGAGAGAAAATATTAATAACACTGCAATATTAGATCTTTCCTTCAATAATCTACTCAGAAAACATCGAATTATCCTTTTAAAAACAATAATGTCAATAAAAAAGTGAAGAGAATAAAATAAAAAGGCGAAACATCATATTTAAGAAGCCTTTCTAAAAAAAAAATGTTCCTCTGTATGTATGTATGTATGAGAGTGGGGGGGGGGGGTAAACCGTGTCCCATTTTCTCCCGCAAAATGACTCGAGTTCGTGAAAGAAAATGCAACAGAAAATGCCAGGGTAAACGAGACTAAAATGAGTGAGTGTGCGAGGGAGTGGGCGAGTGAGAGACGCGGGGAAAGAGGAAGGAGGTGAAATAGAGATGGATGGAAAAGACAGAACAAAGGGAGTAAGCGGATTAGAAGTGAAAGACAAAGAGTTGGGGAGACAAAAAGAGATGAAAGCACTGAAGAAGGAAAAAAAGAGAGCTGATATGGAACAAGGGAAGAGGAAAGAGAGAGAAGAAGAGGAAGATGATAAGAGATGATGGGATGGGGGAAGTGAGGAGAACAAAGAAGAGAGGAGGGAGGATATATAGATGAGGAGAAAAGAAAAAAAATAGAGGAGGAAAAAAAGAAGGTAAAGAGGCGAGCGGTAATAAACACACTGACATATTCGTACACTGTTGTTAGCAAAATTTACCGCCAAAGTCTCCTACCTTTTAAACTCCGCCGCAGTGTTGCATCTCTATCTATCCTCTATCATTATTTTCATGGTAACTGCTCTTCTAAACTTGCATGCCATACCCCCTTCCCTTAACCAGCTGCACATGGCATTTTACTCTTACTCATCCCTATCTTGTCCAAATTCCTTATGCAAGAGTTAACCAGTCTTCATTCTTTCACACCTCTCGCCTTCCTTCACCTGTATTTCCTCCTGCCTACGACTTACACGCTTTCCAGAGTGGAGTATCAAGACACCTTTCCACCCTATTTTAACCCTCTTTCGGCTACTCTATCAACCATTTACCGAAGCAGCGCCAGTAGGATATCTTGCTTCAGCACGTCCATTTCTTTTTTGCCTATGAGCTGCTTCCTGTAAACACACCTTCCTTCCTTCCGGTACACACACACACACACACACACACACACACACACACACACACACACACACACACACACACACACATTACGCAGACGATCCTTCGCTCACTGATGCACCGCCCTCGTGAATGTTTCGGCGCCTCCCTCCATGATGCAACACAACAACACGCGGACGACCAGGAAGCGTGGGAATGGGGGAGGGGGGGTCAGTCTCTCTCTCTCTCTCTCTCTCTCTCTCTCTCTCTCTCTCTCTCTCTCTCTCTCTCTCTCTCTCTCTCTCTCTCTCTCTCTCTCTCTCTCTCTCTCTCTCTCTCTCTCTCTCTCTCAACTTCCTTTTTTCGTAGTCGGATAGTGAAGCGGAGGAAGATAATGAGGAGGATGAGGAGGAAGATGAGGTGAAGGAGGAGGAGAAGAAGGAGGGGGAGGAGCAGAAGAAGCTAGAAGGAAAGGAAAAGTGGAGAAAGAGGATAAGGATGAGAAAGAAGATGGGAAGGAGGGGAAGGAGAAGCAGAGGGAGCTGGAGTAGGATCAAAAGAACATAAGAAATGACTAAGAAAAAAGGCAGAGGAAGGCATGGGAATAACACGTCGCCTCAGCCTCCCTCCCATTCTCCCCCTCGCCGGATTCGGATAATAAAGTTTCTGGAAATAGATAAAGTAACGGTGATGATTGAATAAACTGGGCACGTCGCTGCTTAATTTCATGAGAGAATGAAGATTAACGTCCTTGTCTGAGTGGGACGTGACTGCTGATGAGCCTTATACACAACAACTACGAGGCCTTATCTTTTTTACACCGAGAGGCAGCTCAAGGACGAAGCATGGAGAAAGAACAGCCTAATAATTACCCTTTCCACACACAGAATAGAAGAAACTAAATCGGAATCATAGTCAAATTAGGTTAGAGAAATGTCGTACCTTAGACCTTATCCACTACTACTACTACTACTACTACTACTACTACTACTACTACTACTACATGAAAGTAAGAAGTGAAATGATGAGAAATGGTGGAATGGCGAGGTGAAGATATGAGAACAAAGAGGAAGGGAGAAAGAAAAAAAACGAAGAAAAGAGGAAGAAGAAAAAGGGAAGATTAGTTAAAGAGGAAAGTGAGAGTAATTAATCACCATCTTATATACCTACCACCACCACCATCACCACCACCACCACCACCACTACCACTAAACCAACAAGACACTCCTTTCGGCCCTACAGACAGACAGACAGACAGACAGACACCTACAAGAACGTCCCCTCAGCATGACTAGACTCCGTGTGGCTTCGTCTTCAGGAACGGCCGGTGCAGGTGACCCATCAGGAGGAGGAGGAGGAGGAGGAGGAGGAGGAGGAGGAGGGAGAGAACGCCAAACGGCCGCCACTAGACCATAACAAGGGAACGAGCATCCGCCACCACTAAGGGAAGTCAGCCGTCAGTCATCCATCAGTCACGCCATCCTTCCACATTGATGCTCAGGTAGTCATCCAACCAGTCAGTCAATCAGTCGTCCAGTCAGTCATCCAGCCAGTCAGTCAATCAGTCGTCCAGTCAGTCATCCAGCCAGTCAGTCAATCAGTCGTCCAGTCAGTCATCCAGCCAGTCAGTCAATCAGTCATGCAGTCAGTCATCCAGCCAGTCAGTCAATCAGTCATGCAGTCAGTCATCCAGCCAGTCAGTCAATCAGTCGTCCAGTCAGTCATCCAGCCAGTCAGTCAATCAGTCATGCAGTCAGTCATCCAGCCAGTCAGTCAATCAGTCGTCCAGTCAGTCAGTCAGTCGTCCAGTCAATCAGTCATCCAGTCAGTCAGTCAGTCATCCAGTCAGTCAGTCGGTCAGCCAGTCAGTCAGTCATCCAGTTAGTCACCCAGTCCATCATTCAGTTAGTCACTCCATCTTTCCATGCACAAAGGCGTCCAAGTAGTCATCCAGCTAGCCAGTCAGTCATGCATTAATCTACCCAGTCAGCCAGTCAGCCATCCATCTATCCAGTATTCATCCATCTAGTCAGCAAACCACTCATTCCATCTATCCATCTATTCACCATACAGCCAGTCCGTCACCAGGTCAGTCATCCATCTATCCACCATGCAGCCAGATATTCAACCACACCATCTATCCACCTCTCCAACCCTTCATCCATCCAGCCAGCCAACCACCCTCACCCCGGGCCCGGCAGCCACCCCACATCAGCAGCAGCCCACGCCACCTGCCATCGGGAACAGCTGGTCGTCAATACTCCCTGCAGACGTCGATCTCCCAAAGGACGGATCAGCCGCCCGCCTGGCTAATGACGAACCTAAGCGACAGCCGCCTCGGGCCACGGGAAAGGGAGAGGCGATGGGCGAGGGAAGGAAGGAAGGGAGGGCAGGGGAGGGGAGGGGAGGCGAGGGGACGGGAAAGGAGGGGAGGGGAGGGCAGGGGAGGGGAGGGGAGGGGAGGCAAGGGCAACACTGGTGACGGTGATCTAATGGGTGTCTGTTTCGTAGTGTGTGTGTGTGTGTGTGTGTGTGTGTGTGTGTGTGTGTGTGTGTGTGTGTGTGTGTGTGTGTGTGTGTGTGTGTGTGTGTGTGTGTGTGTCAGTGGAGTGCAAAGAAAATACGAGAAAAAGAAAGAGGAAAAGATGAAAAGAGGAAAGGAGGATGAAGACGAGAGAGAGGACTGAGAAAGAGTAAAACATATGGATTTTTATCACTATTTTACCATCATTTTCACCATTATCATCACTATCATTATTAGGAATCGAGATCTAAACAAACGCTTCAACAAATAAGAAAAAAGAAGCAGGACCAAAAAAATCTGCACGAGACACCTTTGCCACACGACAGCCAAGTCCCTGCCGCTGCCGTGACGCTTGGGGGAACACGCAAGCCCCTTCGGTAGCTCAGCAAGCCTTGGGGACCACGCGAGCACATGATTGACTGATTGGCAGAGGGACTGACTGATTGGAGCGAGGACGGCGTGAGTGACAGCCTCCCCTCACGTTAATCCCAGTATCAGGAGGGAGAGAGGACAGAATGATAGTGAAGAAAAAAATGGAAGACAAGATACATTCAAAACACAGGAGGGGGTGGGCGTGAGAGAGAGCGAGAGACAGAGAGATAGAGAGAGAGAGATGGAAGAGAGAGATACATTCAAAACACAGGAGAGAGGACAGAATGATAGTGAAGAAAAATGGAAGACTAGATACATTCAAAACACAGGAGGAGAGAAAGAGAAGGAGAGACAGACGTAGAGAGAGAAGAAAAAATGGAAAACTAGATATATTCAAAACACAGGAGAGAAAGAGAGAAAGAGAGGACAGACAGACATAATGAAGAAAAAAAATGGAAGACTAGATGCACTCAAAACGCAAGAGGGAGAGAGAAAGAGAGGACAGATAGAGAGGGAGAGGAAAAAATAAGTAAGACAAAATATACTCTAAACTCAACATGATTAACACGAAACGAAAAAAAAAAAACAGGAAAACTAATTGACGTAAAGAAAGAAAGAAAGACAAGAGGGAGAGAGAGAAAGAAATGACAAATAGAGGGAGAAGAAAAAATAAGTAAGATAAAACATGCTCAAAACTCAACTTGATTAAACGCAACGGAAAAAAGGCAGGAAAAAATAAATGACGTAAAGAAAGAAAAAAAACAAGAGGGAGAGAGAGAGAGAGAACAGACAGAGAGGGAGAAAAAAATATACTCAAAACTCAACATAATTAAAACGAAACAAGAAAAAACAGGAAAAACTAAAAGACGTAAAGAAAGAAAAACAAAGTAAAACAATATACACTCCGAACACAATATAATTAAAAATAAACAAAAAAACAAACAAAAAAACTAAAGTAATGTGAAAAAAGAAGAAAAAAAAGGAGGTCAAGATACAAGCAAAACACAATACGATCAAAAAGAATTATAAAAACACCCTCCTGTTTCCTCCTCTTCCTTCATCTCCTCTTCTTCCTCTTTTTCCTTCTCTTCCTCCTTTTCCTTTTCCTCCTTCTTCTTGTGTCCTAATTTCATTCATTCACGGAAAAATATTAAATACCGTTTCATAATTCAACTCCCTCAGAGCACACATCACATCAATACCAAACGAAACCCCACGTTCGATTCCCCCAAGCGCCGAGTGACCGCCCCGCCACCCCTGCAGCCATCAACTTGCCGCCCACCTGCCTCACCTGCTCCTGACGGCCTCACAAAAGACCCGCCCACTGCACTTCTCTCTCTCTCTCTCTCTCTCTCTCTCTCTCTCTCTCTCTCTCTCTCTCTCTCTCTCTCTCTCTCTCTCTCTCTCTCTCTCTCTCTCTCTGTAACAGTATATATATAATTCTGTGTGTGTGCGTGTGTGTGTGTGTGTGTGTGTGTGTGTGTGTGTGTGTGTGTGTGTGTGTGTGTGTGTGTGTGTGTGTGTGTGTTTCCAAGAGTCTGCAGAACATGGAAACTCCGAATCCAAAGCGACATTGGCTTGTAGCGGGATGCTGCTGCTGCTGCTGCTGATGATGATGATGATGATGATGATATGGAGGCGAAAAAAGGAGAAGAAGGAGGAGGAGGAGGAGGAGAATGAACAGGTGGGGTAGGTAACAGAGGAAAGATATGAAAAGACAACGGAGAAGGAAACAGGAAAGATGAAAAGGGAAAATCAGGAGAAACAGGGAAGTGACAAGGAAAAGCAAAAGTAGAGGGCGATAGCCAGAGACAGCAGGAAGAGGATGAAGAAGGGGGCAACAGGGGAAGAGGGAAGAGAGGTGAGCGGGCGAGAGGGGGGGGGGGAAGGAAGGCTGATCAGGTGGCTTCTAAATTAGTGACAGGTCGACACTATTGGATGTCTAAATGCGAAGACCCGACGCACCGACATCTGGGGGAGGCACTTAGACGACAGGTGAGCGGCGCCATGCCTCAGTGCGCTGCCACCGTGTCCCCGCCCAATGAAGCAAAGGGTCTAAGCACATGATTCCTTCCCTTGCATCATTACCTTAACGCAAAAGCTATAACGTAACGGAGGAGAAGGAGAAGGAGGAGGAGGAGGAGGAGGAACATGATCATTCTCTCCTTGGTTTCTCTCTTCCTTGTTATCTGTCTCTCTTTTCAGTCTCCTCTCTCTCTCTCTCTCTCTCTCTCTCTCTCTCTCTCTCTCTCTCTCTCTCTCTCTCTCTCTCTCAGCAATTTCCAACCCCCTGTATCTCCCTTGCTCCCTCCCACTAATGCCTCTAACCAAATAAATAAATAAATAAATAAATAAATAGACTAAATAACACGAACTGCCTCCTATGGGTAAGTAAATAAATCATAAGAAAATAGACAGCACTGACTATGGCGGGTTAAAAAGAAAAAAAAAAAAAAAGAAAACGAACTGCTTCCTACACTGTATAAGGTTAAGTAAATAAATAATAAATGAATAAAATGTACTGACTAAGCTTAGCGTGTTCAGTAAGTGCCGAGGCTGGTGGAGTCGAAGCGCTTTCCCTTTTCCAAAATTCAGATTCATGTTATTTCTCGCGCACCCAAAAGAGAACGAGAGGGAGAGAAAGATTTGTGCAGCCTATGTGTGTTCTCTCTCTCTCTCTCTCTCTCTCTCTCTCTCTCTCTCTCTCTCTCTCTCTCTCTCTCTCTCTCTCTCTCTCTCTCTCTCTCTCTCTCTCTCTCTCTCTCTCTCTCTCTCTCTCTCTCTCTCTCTCTCTCTCTATACCAAGGTTTGTTAAATGCTTTTACACAAACCGCCACAACCACCACTTCAAACTTTATCCTTTGTAACCCTTTAGCGGCCTGGACACGCCCCTTGGTCCTGAAATACTCTCCACGCACACGCACACACACACACACACACACACACACACACACACACACACACACAGTAGTTAGTTCAGGATTTTCGGGATGGTGGTGGTGGGAGGGAGAAGGATTGAAGGGGGATGTGAAAGGAAAGTGGAGGAGGAGGAGGAGGAAGAGAGGGAAAGGGTGAGGAAAGAGGATGAGAAAAGGGAGGAGGTGAGGAAGGGAAAGATGGAAGTGAAGAGAGCGATGGAGGGAAACGTAAGAGATTTAGTTGATAGGAGTGAATGGAAAGGGAAGAAAGAAAGAGGATGAAAGAAGGAAGATAAAGGAAAGGAAGATAGAAAAGAGACGGTAAGTTCGGAAGATTAAAAGGGAAGGAAACGAAGGAAATGAACTGGGAAAGGAAAGGAAAAAAAGAAGTCAGGAAAATAAGGGGAGATAAAAGAGGGGGAAGAGGAAAAGGGCTGAAGAGGAGAGAGAGGGAAAGAGGAAGGGAGCTGGAGAGAGAGAGAGAGAGAGAGAGAGAGAGAGAGAGAGAGAGAGAATATAAAGAGAAGGGGAGAAGAGGAACGGTGAGGTAGAAGTACCGATAAAGGAGGAAAGGAGAGGGAGGAAAGAGGAAGATAGGGATGCAAACAAGTAGAGAGAAGAGAGGAAACGTGAGGGGCACGAGAGAGGAAGAAGAGGGGGGAAAGGGGAGGGAGGAAAGGAGGAACAGAAGGGAGGAAAAGTGGGTTATTGGAGGAAGAAAGACTGGTGGAAAGAAGGAAAAAAGAAAGGAAAGGGAGGAAAAGGGAGGAGACCAGGAGGAAAGAGAGGAAGTTAAGTTAAAAGGAGGGAGGAGGAAAAAGAGAAGAGAGAAATGAAGAGGGAAGGTAGTTCAGGGCGCAAAGAAGAGAGGAGGGAGGAGGAGGAAGATGGGAGGTCAAAGGCTAGGAAAACAGGAGGAAGAGGTCATGGAGCTAGAAAAAGAGGAGGAAGAAAGAGGAAGGGAGGTCAGAGCGCTAGAAAAAAAAATTAGAGGAAAAAGGAAATCAAAGCTAGGAAAGAGGGGGAAGAAGAGACGGAAAAGTAAGGGAGATCGGGGCTAGGAAAAGAGGAGAGAGGGAGATAAAAGGATGTCGAGGCTAGGAATAGAGGAGGGAGGGAGAGAAAAGGATGTCGAGGCTAGGAAAAGAGGAGGAAAGCAGAAGGGAGGTCAGGGCGCTTGACACAGAAGAGGGAGGAAGAGGAGGATGAAGGGAGGTCGGGTGGTAGGAAAAGAGGAAAAAAGGAAAGAAAAAAGGATACCAGTTAGGAAAAGGGGAGGAAAAAGACGAAGAAAAGGGCGCTAAGAAAATGAGGGAGGAGGAGGAGGAGGAGGAGGAGGAGGAGGAAGGGAAATCAGAGGGCTAGAAAAAGAAAAGGGGAAGGCCAGAGGGGAAAAGAAGGGAGGTGAAAGGAGGAGCATAGCAGGGAGAGGAAAAAGAGAGATCAGGGCGGTAAGAAAAGAGAAAGAGGAGGATGACAGAGTGGAAAAAAGGAAAGAAGATAGGGAGAAGGAGAACGAAGGGAAGGGAGAAAGGGAGAGGAGGAGGAGGAGGAGGAGGACAGAGGGGAAAGGAAGGTAGAAGAAAGGAGGGGCAAGGCAGGGAGAGGAAAAAGAGAACAGGGCGGTAAGAATAGAAAAAGAAGATTGGGAGGAGGAGGACAGACTAAAGAGAAAGGAAAGTAGGGAGAATAGAAGGAAGGAGAGGAAGAGGAGGAGGAGAAGAAGGAGGACTGAGGGGAAAGAAAGGTAGAAGAAAGGAAGGACAGGGCAGGGAGAGGAAAAAGAGAGAACAGGGCGGTAAGAATAGAGAAAGAGGAGCAGGAGAACTGATTGAAAAGAAAGGAAAGTAGGAAGAATAGGGGATAGGGGAAGGGAGAGGAGGAGGAGGAGGAGGAGTGGGACAGGGAGGGACAAGGGACAGGGGGTGACAGCGCTTTCTGATAACAGGGGCCATTAATTTAAGCTCTGAGTTGGTCCTCCCTCGAAGGCTTCGGGTAGCCGTTTTTCATCGCCGCTAACAGAGACTTGACCGGACGCGACGCACCGACGGGAAAGGACCATAAAAAGAAAAGTAACGAAGGGAGGGGGAAAAAAAGAGAGAAAATAGAGAGAAAAAGGAAATGGAAGAATGAGGTCGTAAATCAGACGTGGAAATACTGATCCTCTCTCTCTCTCTCTCTCTCTCTCTCTCTCTCTCTCTGTGTGTGTGTGTGTGTGTGTGTGTGTGTGTGTGTGTGTGTGTGTACCTTCGGCCCCGTGCTGATAATTGGCCATCAGCTTAAGACAACTGAGTGGCATTTGTTGAATATTACCTCTTCCTCTTCCTCCTCCTCTTCCTCTTTCTCCTTTTCCTCTTCCTCCTCTTCTTCTCCCGGCGCTTCCTGTCTCCCTATCCTTCCTTTACCGTCTACCTTTCTCTCTCCTCTCTCTCTTCATTATCCATTCCTATTCGCGTTTCTCTTTCCCTCCTTCCCTTAATCTACGTTTTCCTTTCATTTTCTTCTTTCCTCCTCTACCCATTCTTCCCTTTCCTCCTTCCCTTCCACACTAAATCCATGTCTTCCTTCCTTTTCCCTTTCCTCTCCTTCCTTTTCTTCCCCTATTTTCTCTCCCTTACCCATTCTTCCCTTATTTCATTTCCTTTAACACTCAATTCCTGTCTTCCTTCCTTTTCCCTTTCCTCTCCTTCCTCTTTATCCCCTATTCTCTTTCCCTTCCACTGTCAGTTCTTCTTCCCCTTTTTCCCTTCCCTTCTCTTCCCCTTTCTGTCCTTCCCTTGTACTTCAGTCTATGTCTTCCCCCTTCTACCCTTTCCTCCTCTTTCTTTTCCTCCTTCCCTTCCAACCTCAACCCATGTTTTCCTCCTTCTCCCTCCTCCCTTCTCTTCCCCTTCGTCGCCAGTAAGCAAGAGTCACCCATTAACACACAGTAACGTCTATTTTTCCCTCCTCCCCTTTTTCCATTATTGTATTAGTGCCCCCTGCCTGCCCCGCCCCGCCCCGCCCCGCCCCGACCCTTCTCGTTTCCCCACTATTCATCTTCCTTTCCTTCTCTTCCCCTTCCTCTCAATTCTCCCTCCTTTTCTCCCTCTCTCCCTCTACTTCTCTTCTTTTTACTTCCCCCTCCCTCTCTGCCTCTCTCTCCTTTCTTCCCTTCCTCTTACTTACCCTTCCTTCTTTGCCTCTTTCCTCTTGCTTCCCTTCCTCTTACTTGCACCCTTCCTCTTTCCCTTTCCCCCCTTACTTCCCATCCTATTAATTGCCCCGTCCTTCTCTGCCTCTCTCTTCCCTTCCTTCCCTTCCTCTTACTTTCCCCTCATTCTCCTCTTGCTTCCCTTCCTCTTACTTGTCCCCTTCCTCTTTGCCTCTCCCCCTTTCTTCCCTTCCCATCAATTGCCCCGTCCTTCTCTGCCTCTCTCTTCCCTTCCTCCCCTTCCCCTTACTTTCCCCTCCCTCTATCCTCTTGCTTCAATTCCTCTCACTTGCCTTCCCTCTCTCCCTCTACCCCTTCGTTTCCCTTCCTCTCACTCCCCCCTCACTCTCTCCCCTTCCTTCCCTTTCTCTTACTTAGCCCCTCATTCTTTGTCTCTCTCTCCCCTTCCTCTCAATCGCCCCGCTTCTCTCTTCCTCTCTTCCCTTACATTCTATTGCCTTGCTCTCTCCGTTCTCCTCCTACCCTGCTTTCTACTGCCTTTCCCCAAACTACAATTCATTTTCCCGTCTTTCTCTTCCAAGTCTCAGTTCTTCATACCCCAAAAAACAGCTCATTATTTCCTCTCTGCTTCTGATTCTCCTCCTCATCCTAATCCTCTTCTTCTCTTCCTTCTTTTCCCCTTCCATCTCCCTCCTTCCAATCCCAAACCTATTGTTCCCTTTTTCTTCTCTTCCTCTTTTTCTTTTCTTCGCTTCTTCCCTTTTCATGTTATTCCTCCATACCCCCAACTCATTACTCCTCTCTCCTTTCCCATCACTGGTCCTCCTCCTTCTCCTCTTCCTTCTCCTCTTTTCCAGCTCTTCCACTTCTCCTTCACTCCTCACACTTCTCTTCTCTCTTCCCCATGTCAAGTGTTGTTTTTTCTCTACCATCCACCCTCTCTTGGCCTAAACTACTCCCCATCTCCCTCCTCTTTTCTACACATACACACACACACACACACACACACACACACACACACACACACATACACAGAGGCCCGGTGGTTCTAATCTTCTAATGCCCTTTGCCTTTAAGAGGATCACACCTGTCTGATCCAATGTAGGTCCGCACACACACACACACACACACACACACACACACACACACACACACACACACACACACACACACACACACACACACACACACACACATTTTTATATACCACACCTTTTAGTTCTTTGCTCTCTTTCACATGATATTTAAATCCAGTTCTATCACTCGTGTAAAAATTATACCTCCATTTTTTCTTATTTTCTCTTTCACCTTGATTGGCTATTTTTACAGGTATATGTGTTCACCTGTGTGCCTTCTGTACCATCTCACCTTTCATCACACACACACACACACACACACACACACACACACACACACACACACACACACACACACACCTGAGCACACTAGAAAGGCCAGGTAAGTCAAACAGACCCGCCTTTTGTAGCAACACTCCTTCATCTTCTCGGCTTTCTCTTCTGTTAATGCCTCATCTTCCTCCTCCCACCCACCCACCCCCACACGCCCATCTGCACCATCTCCATCACCACCCCCACCACCTCCACCCCACCACTACCACCACCACTATCTGTTACTGCTCCTCGACCTTCTTTTCCATTTTTTTTTTTTGTTTCTTTATTGTGCTTCTTTTGTGTCTCATTCTCCATTTTAATCCACCAAGAACCACCACCACTACTACCACCACCTCCACCTCCACCACCACTACCTGTTACTGCTTCTCGTACTTCTTTTCCTTCTTTTTTTTTCTTCATTGTGCTTCTTTTGCGTCTCGTTCTACATTTTAATCCACCAAGAACCACCACTACCACCATCACCACCACCGCCATCACTATCATCACCGCCTCCTCCTCCTTCTACTTCTCATTTCGAAACATCTTTACTATCTTCTTATATTGCCTTTGTATCATCTTCTGTTCATATCCTGCTCATTTCCTATCCATATAATTATTTCCTCCTCCTCTTCCTCCTCCTCCTCCTCCTCCTCCTCCTCCTCCAGCTAAACACTTCACACCTCCAAGACCTCCGTCCCTCACGCCCTTCTGATGTCCTAACACATCATAAATTCTTCCTACATCCCATAAACTTTCTCTCCAACCCTCCCTCTTCATCCCAGTCCCTTTCTCTCCCTTTTTTTCCTCCGTCTTTCTCTCCCTCTCCATCCCTCCGTCCCTCCCCCTAGTCCTCCCTGGTCCCATTCCCTCCTCCCTTACACTTTTCTTTCCTTAATAGTCTTAGTCTTCTGTCTTCCATCCCTCTGCTCTTTTCCATTCCTTCCTTTTCCTCCTTATCAATGTCATATTATTATATATTAGAGGGAATGGAGAAAAGAGGGAATGGGGAAAATAAGGCAGTAGAAGGAAGAGGAGGGAGAAAAAGGAGGTAAAGAGGGAGAGAAGAGGAGGTAGAGGAGGAAAAGAAGGAGGAGAGTAAAGAAAGGATGAAATCGAAGAATATAGAAAGGAAGAAGGATGACATAGAGGGAAAGAGAGAGGGATGCAGAGAGAGATATAAGGAAGAAAGGGAAGGAGAGAAGGAGAAAAGGAGCCAGATGAGAAAGATGAGGATAGAGAGGGAAGGTAAAGAGAGGGAGGGAGAGAAGGGGTCAGAGAAGGGAAAAGGAAAGAGAGAAACAGGAGGAAAGAAGGAAGGGAAGGAAGAAATAAATAAGGAAGGACGAAAAGGAGTGAGGGAGAATAGAATGCAGAAAGAGGAAGAAAAGGAAAGAAAAAGGAGGTATAGAGAGAGGAAAGTAGAGAAGGGGTCGGGTCAGAGAAGGGAAAAGGAGAAAGAGAAACAGAGAAGAAAGAAAGAAATGAGGAAGGATGGAAATGAGTGAAGGAGAAAAGGAGGCAGCAAAAGGAAGAGGAGGAGAAAGACAGGAGGTACAGAGAGAGGGAAGAAGGGAGAGAAGGGAACAGAAAAGTGAAAAAGGAGAAAGAAACAGGAGGGAGGGAGGGATGAAGGAAGACCAATATATCTTACACGTCTCAGAGGACAAAAAAACAGTAAATACAAATATATGGGCGGCATGGACACCCCTCACCAACCCCCGCCCCCCCCTCCTTTTACCGTCCATCACCACCAGCCCTTCCCCCATCACCACCACCACCACCATCACCCCTCACCTCTTCATCACCACCAGCGACCCCCTCCCCTCCTCTCCCCCACCCCAGAACAAGACTGATCACCAAACTTTTCTGCAGTGTAATACCACCACCACCACCACCACTACCACCATCACCACCACCACAACCACCACCACTATCACTGCCATCACTACCACCTCATTCATCACCATTGCCCACATAATCCCTACCTTTAATATTATAGAGAGATAGCCACCCATTATTTTCCTGTCACTATCATCATCAACATCATCATTATCATCACCATCATCGTCTTTTTCTTTATTATTGTTTTCATTATCCTATTTATCACTGCTTGTTTGTTGTTGTTGTTTTTGTTCTTGCTCTTGTTCTTTTTCTTCTTCTTCTAATCCTTGTTTTTTTTCTTGTTCTTTTTCTACTTCTTTTTTATTATTATTATTATTTTCCTTTTCCTTCTTTTTCTTCTTCTTCTTCTTCTTTTTCTTTTTCTCCTTCTTCTTCTTCTTCTTCTTTTTCTTCCTGTTCTAAGCCATCATCATCTTATTATGTTATCTATCTTATTCCTTTATTTATCTTTATTTATCTTATTCTTCTTTATTAATTTTCTTCCTTTATTTGTTCTTCTTCTTCTAGCGTTCATTTCCCGCCACTTACCGATTCATTTACCTCCCCTTCCTCTTCACCCTTATCGCATCCTCTTCCTCTTCCTCTTCCTCTTTTGCGTCTCTTCTCTCATTTCCTCTCTCCCTCCATTCCTTCCCTCATTCCTTCCTTCCTTCCTTCCCTTCGCAATTAAACAATACCGAAAATAATGACCCCGGGTTCTCTCTCTCTCTCTCTCTCTCTCTCTCTCTCTCTCTCTCTCTCTCTCTCTCTCTCTCTCTCTCTCTCTCTCTCTCTCTCTCTCTCTCTCTCTCTTTCCCTTTCCCTTTCCCTTTCCCTTTCCCTTTCCCTTTCCCTTTCCCTTTCCCTTTTCCTTTTCCCTTTTCCTTTTCCCTTTTCCTTTTCCTTTTCCTCTCCCTTTCCCTTTCCTTCTCCTCTCCCTCTCCCTCTCCCTCTCCCACTCCCACTCCCACTCTCCCATTCCCACTCCCTCTCCCTCTCCCTCTCCCTCTCCCTCTCCCTCTCTCTCTCTCTCTCTCTCTCTCTGGTTCTCTATACGTCCCCAAAAAACTTTCACACTCATTCTGATTCATAATTTTGCTCACTTTTTCTTCTTTCCTTTCTTCTCTTTCATTCCTTCCGCGCCGGCCAGTTAAAAATACGAGCGGAAATTAGGGAAACGAGAATTAATAAACCAGACTGGAATGATCTCGGAAGGAAAGAATAAAGGAAAAGTGAGGGGAAAAGAGGAGGAGGAGGAGGAGGAGGAGGAGGAGGAGGAGGAGGAGGAAAGGAGGAAGTAGAACAAGTATAATGGAGGTAGACAGAGATAGACAGACAGACAGACAGACAGGCAGATAAATAGATAGATAGACAAATAGGTGGACAGATATATAGATAGATAAAGGGAAAGATAGAAAGAGACATGGGGTGAGGAGCTTACATACTCACATTTCATAAGGCTACGTAGAGGTTGTGTTAGTATTTCCTTTTCTTTTCTTTTTACAGCGAAGGAGACAGTTCAAGGGTAAAAAAAAGGAAACAATAAAGAAAATAAAAAGCCCGCTACTCACTGCTCCTGGGTCGCAAACCAAGACACGAGTTCTGTGTTCTATGTTTCATGTTCTGGAATCTAAGTAACATGTCTTATAATGGAATCAGGTTATATCCCCCCAGGCAACCAAGAAACACCGAACTCTCCCGATAAATAAGAAAGGAAAAAGAGAAAGAATGTTTAAAGAAAGGAAGAAAGAAAGAATGAATTAAACAGAAAGAAAGAGAAGAGAGAAAGAAAATTTAAAAGGAAAAAATGAATGAAAAAAGAGAAAGAAAGAAAGAATGAGAAAAAAATTAACGAATACATTTAAATCAGGAAAGGAAGAAGGAAAGAAAGAATTAAAGAGAAAGAGGAAAGAAAGAAAGGAAAAATTAAAAGGCAAAAATGAATGAAAGAAGAGAAAGAAAGAAGGAAAGAATGAGAAAATAAAATAACGAATACATTTAAATCAGGAAAGGAAGAAAGAAAGAATTAAAGAGAAAGAGAAAATAAAGAAAGAAAAATTAAAAGGAAAAAAATAATGGAAGAAAGAGGAGAAAGAAAGAAAGAAAGAAAGAGAAAAAAAAAATAACGGATACATTTAAATCACAAGCGTTTTTCCTCCTTCATCCTCTCCCTCTCTCTTCTCTTCTTTCGTCTGCTTGCATTCACATCACACTTCCTCCTCCTCTCTCCCTCTCCTCTTCTTATCCCCTCCTCTTCCTCCTCCGTTTTCCTTCTTCCTTTATCTCTTTCCTTCATTTTCTATCTCCCTCCCTTCCTACATTGTTATCGCACTTTCTCCTCCTTTCTTTCTCTCACAAGTTTTCCTTATATAAGTGTCTGGTAACGATATTATGGCCCTCAAGGCGTCCAAAAAAGTATATTCTAAGTAAAGTATCTAAAATGGACTCCACAAAAATTAGTAGGAGTGTATTAAGGCGATAATCTGAGCCTGGGTCGTGTGGGTATTCAGGTTAATTAGCTTAATAGGAAATGGGTTCGAATAGATTCACGAAAGATAGCGTTAATTAGGTTACGGAGAGACTAATTAGGTTGGGCTTAAGCGAACTGCAGGAACATGAAGAGAACTTAACTTATCCTCCGAAGACTCAAGGCGGAGGGAAAGTTGCGTCGGCCTCGGCTTAAGATGTGTTCCGTTCAAGCAGGCCAAGAGGAGATGAATTTTTATAGAGATGATTTTGTGCTTCAAGTGTAATCGTTTTTTTTTTTTCTCTCTCTCTCATTCTTTCTCCCGTTTTCCTATTTCTTTTTTTTTCTTTCTATCCGACATTTTTTTTCTTTTTTTCCCTTTTCTTTCTTTCTTTCTTTCTTTCTAATTATCTTTTTCTTATTTTTCTTTCTTTCTTATTTCCCTTTTACCTTTCTTTCAATTTTTCTTTCTTTTTTTCTCCTATTTTTCCTATCAATCCTATTTCGTTATTTTTTCTCTCTTCCTATCTGACTTTTTTCTTTTTCTCTTTTCTTTCTCTCTTTCTATCTAATTCTCTTTTTCTTATTTTCTTTCTTTCTTATCTTCGTTTTTCCTTTCTCTCTCTCTCTCTCTCTCTCTCTCTCTCTCTCTCTCTCTCTCTCTCTCTCTCTCTCTCTCATAAAACCTCACTAACTGAATCTGATTTCCGTTTCGACGAATCCTACTTTTATTTTTACAGGAGAAGCGTTTAGTATTTTTTTAGTCTGTCTGTCTGTGTGTGTGTGTGTGTGTGTGTGCGTGTGTGTGTGTGTGTGTGTGTGTGTGTGTGTGTGTGTGTGTGTGTGTGTGTGTGTGTGTGTCCTGGAACTGCCTCCTTTACTGCAAAAATATATATATATATATATAAAAAAAAAACAATAATTAATAGACTTGGTTTCAATGGAAGTAAAGAAGAGTGTCGGGGAGAGAAGGGAGAAAGAGGAGAATGAGGAAGAATTAATTAAAGAACGAAAATAGAAAGAAAAATGAAACAAAGGAAAAAGAAAGAAAAAATTAAAGAAAGAAAATGTAAGGATAGAAGAAGTAAAAAAAGAAAAAGTAAAAGAAAAAATATGAAAAATGAAAGAAAGAAAACAGAGAGAGAGAGAGAGAGAGAGAAGGGGAACGGAAGTGGAGGGGTGGAAAGCAAATACGAAGAGGGGAAAAAAAAAAAACTCCAGGTCTTCAAGTGTTTTCAGCTGGACACAAACAACAAGTACAACAACAACAACAACAACAAATACTACCACCACTACCACCACCATTACTACTACTACTACTATTACTACTATTACTACTACTACTACTACTACTACTGATACAATGATAAAAATAATAAGTCTGTGAGATTAATGTGTGAGTGTGTGTATGCGTATGTGTGTTCTATTATTTTTTGAGCGTGCGTGCGTGCGTGTGTGCGTGCGTGCGCCGCTATAGCCAGGAATATTTCATCCCCACTTTTGACGAGGGTGATTAATGCGACAGACTCGGCGCGATGAGGCGTGATTAACTATAATTATCATATAAAAGAATGATTAAACGCCGGGCCAGGAGGCAGAATAATCACCGCGCGCCGCTCCCAAACGTTCGTGATATACCCGTTTTTTTTTTTTTTTTTTTTTCAACGCTTTGATGGGAAGTAAAAAATATAATTAAAATCATATTACATATACACACAAAAAAACTGAAACGTGTAAATAAATGTGTGTGTGTTTTTTGCAACGCTTTGATGGGAAGTAAAAAATATAAATAAGAGCAAATTACATATACACAAAAAAACTAAAACGTGAAAATAAATGTATACATGTTTTCTTTTTTTGCGACGCTTTGATGGGAAGTAAAACAACAACAAAAAAAGGAAACTGCAAATACACACAAAAACTAAAACGTGTAAATAAATGTATATATCAGTGTTTAGTTTTTGTTTTTTGCAACGCTTTGATGGGAAGAAAAAAGCAAATTATAAATACACAAAGTCTAAAACGTGTAAATAACTGTATAGACCCGTTTTCTTTTTTTCTGCCACGTTTTGGTGGAAGTTAAAAAAAAAAAAAGGAAAATGAAGAAAATGAAATATGTAAATAATTGTATATACCTATTTCTTTGAGGAACGTTTCGGTGGAAGTTCAAAAATGATACTAAAAGGCTAAATACAAATACACACAGACAATAAATATAATCTGTAAATAAATGAGTATACCTATTTTCTTTCTGTGACGTTTTCATGGAAGTAAAAAATAAAATGCTAACTACTCACACACACACACACACACACACACACACACACACACACACACACACACACACACGTAAATAGAACATGTTAATATATATAATGACAACAAATTGAAACTTCACACAAACTGAATGACGAGAGAGAGAGAGAGAATACAAATATATTACATATAAACAATGAACTTATCCCAAAGCTAAATGTCGATCAAAAAACGAGCAAAAAACAAAAAAAGAGTATCATGATATTTTTTAGGCAGTTAGTTAATAAGAAAACATTTTGATGCGAGAAAAAAAATACACAAACACACACAAAAAATAAAACATGTAAATAAGTGAAAAGGTGTAAAAAAGAGTGAAGTGAAAAAAAAAAACAATCAAAATACACACAAAAAAAGATCATAAAAGCAAATTTATATATCCACTAACACCAAACATGAACTTTCCCCCGAAACTGAATGACGATAAAACAAAAACAAAACAAAAAAAAGAGGATATCATGATTTTTTTTTTGAGGCAGTTAGTCAACACGAAAACATTTTGATGCGCGGACTAAAATTGACGTAGCAAACGGTAACGCGGACAAATACCGGGAATTAAACAACACGGGTCAGCGGTGTATTTCTTTTTTTTTTTTTTTTTAGAGAAATTATTTTTGAATCGAACTGAAATTTTCTCGCAGTTTAAAAATAGGATCGCTTTTTCCCTCGTTTTTTTCTTTATTTATTTGTGTATTGTTTTCATTCTTCCTTTTTCGTTTTTCCCTCCGCCCATCATTTATTTCGTTTTTCAATTCATTTCTCTCTTTTTCTTTCTTTCTTGCTTTCTCATTTTTCCTTTCGTCCCTCATTCTTTTCTTACATATTTATATTTCCTTTCGCTCTCTTTATCTTTCTTTCTTCGTTTATCGTTTTCTTTATATTTCTTTTTCATTTTTTTTCCGTCCTTTATTTCTTCCGCTTTTCATTTTATTTCTGTTTTACCTTCTTTCTTTTTCTTTATTCTTTTCTTTCTTGCTTTCTCATTTGTCCTTCCATCCCACATTACTTTCGTTTTTTTATTTCTATTCTCTCTTTTTCTTTCTTTCTTTATTGTTATTTTTTTCTTGTTATCTTTCTTGAGTTCTATTTTTTTTCCTTCCGTCCGTTATTCTTTTCTTCCTCTTGTTCATATGATCTATTTCCCTACTATCTATCCATCTATCTTTTTTTTCTATTCCTTCCCTTCATTCTTTCTTCCTCTTTCTCCACTTGTTTATACTATACTTAAAAATTTCTCGGTTATCTCTCTCGCCCTACCTAAACGCGCGCACACACACACATATACACACACATATACACACACACACTCACACACACCAGGAAAGACGTCCCTTAATTGCTCAGATGGAATATTTGGCTCCACTTTCGGGGGGACGAGGGAGGAGGGGGGAAAGAGGGAGGAGGGGGGAAAGAGAGAGGGGAGGGAGAGGAGAGAAGGGGGAGGTTGACGGGGAGGGGGAGGGAGGAGAAGGCTTGCTGTTCCTCACTGAATTTATTAGCTTTAAGTAGAAAATGATGAGGAAGTAACGAGCCCTACACTCACGCGGGAGGGACAGCAGGTGAAGGGAGGGGGGCAAGTGGGGGGAGGGGAGGGGCAGGGAGAAGATAAGAGGCAGGAAAAGGAGGAATGTCGTGGTATCTTATAATCCAACTAAGCATTTTCTGTAGTTTTTATTTTCATTAGTCGTGGATTTTATATGTGACATTAATAAAAATAGAAATAATAGTTAGTTAGTAATAGTGTGGGGTTATTTATGGCATTACTAAAAGATAACAACAACAATACATGACAATAATCCAAAAAAATAAAGATAATGAAAATCAGAAATATGATTTTTTTTTTTTTTATATATGCCTAACAGTAATGGTGGTGCTGGTGGTGGTGGTGGTAAGGGTAATGGTGGTGGTGGAAGTGGTAATGGTGGTTATCGTGGTGGTGGTAGTGGTGGTGATGGTGATTGTTAGGGTCGTTTTTTTTTTTTTTTAACGTCTTGGCCTATTGCGCCGGTAGGCTTCTTCCCGGTGGATCCTGGTAGTCGGTCCAAGGCTTCTTCCCGGTGGATCCTGGTAGTCGGTCCAAGGCTTCTTCCCGGTGGATCCTGGTAGTCGGTCCAAGGCTTCTTCCCGGTGGATCCTGGTAGTCGGTCCAAGGCTTCTTCCTGGTGGGTCCTGATGGTCGGCCCAGCCCGTTCTGGCGCAGGCGAGTGTTTATAGTGGCGCCATCTTGCATTGGCTCATGCTGCCCTCCCGGAGCTCATCTTTAATCCTAGAATCTAGAGTCCGGGTTGATAGGTGGTCTTCTGGACAGCATGTGGGTAGTTTTAAGCCACTCGGCGGCGGCTGAAAAATCCCAGCTTGGTGGCACCGGGCGGGGATTGAACTCGCGTCCTCCTTAACCCGGGGCCGTCTTGCTATCTGTTCAGCCACCGCCTACCCTAAATGGGTAGGTGATGGGTTATGGTGATGATGGTGGTGGTTGTGATGGTAAGGATAATGGTGGTGATGGTGGTGGTAGTGGTGGAAGTGGTAATGGTGGTTGTCGTGGTGGTGATAGTAATAGTGATGGTGATTGATAGGGTGATGGAGGTGGTGGAAGTGATAATGGTGGTTGTCGTGGTGGTGGTAGTAGTGGTGATGGTGATTGATAGGGTGGTGGTGGTGGTGGTTGTTGGGGTGGTGGTGGTGGTGGTGGTGGTAAAGATAATGGTTGTGGTGGTGGTGATGGTGGTGGTTAGGGTAATGGTGGTGGTGGTGGTGATGGTGGTTGTTGTCGTGTCTTCCATTCCTCCCTTCCCTCCCTTCTTCTTTCCCTTGGTGGTGGTTGCGGTGGTGGTGGTGGTGGTGGCGGCGGTGCAGGGCGCGCTGTGGCGTAGCTTATGAACAAACTTCCCTGAAATTTGTTGACATGGTCGCCCGTAATCTCGAGGTTTTCTTCCTCTTCATTAACTCTCCTGGGGTGGCGAGGGGGTGGACGCTCTCTCTCTCTCTCTCTCTCTCTCTCTCTCTCTCTCTCTCTCTCTCTCTCTCTCTCTCTCTCTCTCTCTCCTTCCCTTCTTTCCTTTCTTTCTTTCTTTCTTTCTTTCTTTCTTTCTTTCAATTCCTTCCTTCCTTCCTTACCTCCTTCCTTATCTCTTTCCTTACCTTCTTCCTTACCTTCCTACCGTATCTTCCTTCCCTACCCCCTCCCTTCCCTTCCTTCCCTATCTCCTCCCTTCCCTTCCTTCCCTACTTCTACCTTTCCCTGCCCACTCCTACTCCTTCCCTATTAGTCCTTCCCTCCTTCCACCATCACATAAACCCATCCTTCAGTGTGTGTGTGTGTGTGTGTGTGTGTGTGTGTGTGTGTGTGTGTGTGTGTGTGTGTGTGTGTGTGTGTGTGTGTGTGTGTGTGTTGCTGCCTCACCATTTTCGTGTAGTTATAAATAAAACAACAAAAGAAAACGAGTGTCAATAAAATCGCTAAAACCAACCGAAAAAAAAAAATAAGCTACTATGTATAAAATTAAAAAAAAATCACTAAAATAAATAAAACGAAGAAAAAAAAAACAGGTGACCATAAACAAAACAGCTTAAAGAAAACAACAACAAAAACAGACAAGTATGAATAAAGCTAAAAAAAAGCGTATGAAAAAATAAACAACAAAAAAAGAAAGAAAGAGAAAAAAAAGATAACGAAAGATAAAAAAAAAAAGGCGAGTCTGCCCATGAACTGATAAGCAAGCCCCCGAGGCGAGCAATGTTATTCACAAGTGCAGGCCAGTAATTGAATTCTGGTGCGAGGCCGCGGCCCCGAGGCTTATTAACGGAAGGTGTGGCGGGCAGGTGGCGGTGGGGGGGGAGGTAGTGGGGGGGTGGTGGTGGTGGTGGTGGTAAGTGTTAGGGATATAATGACGTGATGATGATGATGATAATGGTGATGAGGGAGGAGGAGGATTAATGATGATAAAGATGAAAATATGAATTCCCTGATTACTGATGTTGATAATGATGAGAGTTTGAGGTGGTAATAGAAGTGGTGGTAGTAGTAGTAGTAGTAGAGTACATATTGTTATTATCGTTTGAAGTATAAATAAAAATAATAATAATACCAAAAACAACAATAACACCTATGAATAAAAAAAAAACTACCACCAGACACCACCACCACCACCAACAACAACAACAACAACAACAACAACGACAACAACAACAATTACCAAAACACACACACACACACACACACACACACACACACACACACACACACACACACACACACACACACAGACATACCCTCCACAACCCCACACACACACTCAGCCCCTCACACCACCCCACCCCACACACACACACCCCAATTCAATTTCCGGCATCGGTCCTCGCGCCTGCCCGGGAGCCAGCGCGTCCCCCCACGGCCTGTTTACTCGTCAGCCACTCAGGCCAACGCAAGAACATCACCGAACTCTCCCAGCCATTCGCGATAATACAGTAATAAAGGAGGATAATATAAGGGAAGATAAACGATAAAAGAAGATAAATAATAAAAGATAATAATAATAATAATAAGGAAAGAACTAGGTGACAAAAGATAGCGGAAATGATAGAATATAACAAGAGCATAATGATATAAATATGAGAACGCTCCCTCCCTCTCTGTCTGTCTGTCTGTCGATCTATCAATCATCAGGCAAAGGAAAATGAAAATACTATCAATCTGTGTCTTTGCCTGTCTGTCTGTTTGTCTGTCTGTCTGTCTATCTATTTGTCTCTTTCTTGTACAGTTCGCGATAAAATTATAAAGAAGACAAAACTGAGTAGCGTTAAAGAAAATAATAGTTAAATCTCTCTCTCTCTCTCTCTCTCTCTCTCTCTCTCTCTCTCTCTCTCTCTCTCTCTCTCTCTCTCTCTCTCTCTCTCTCTCTCTCAGCGTGTCGTCTCTGTAAGGGGGATCGGTGGGTGGGGAGCGAGCCAGCAAGATTCAATTACTTGTATTGCACCTGCAGCTTCTTTCCTCTCTTAATCAAAGGGAAAGGCTCCTCCTCCTCCTCCTCCTCCTCCTCCTCCTCCTCCTCCACTTCTTCTTTTTCTTCTTCTTCTTCTTCTTCTTCTTCTTCTTCTTCTTCTTCTTCTTCTTCTTCTTCTTCTTCTTCTTCTCTACCCTCTCTATCTATTCTCGTCTCCTCTCTCTCTATATCTCTTCCTCCTCGTCCTCAACCTTCTCTCTCTATCCTCCTCCTCCTTCTCTACCCTATCTCTCTATTTTTTCATCTCTTCTACTCTGTCCTCCTCCTCCTCTAACCTCCCTCCCTCCCTTCTTCTTCTTCTCCTCCTCCTCTCTC
>NC_066529.1:9172392-9237392 GCF_024679095.1 Eriocheir sinensis
CCCCCCACTATCCCCCCCCCACCAGCACTCCACTATCTTCCTGGCCGATAATTTACTTCCCGCTAATTGCCGCGAAGATAATGGGGAGGGAAACTGTCCATTGTCCCGCCACCACTGCGTCGCTAAATATAAACTAACAGCCATTTACCGGGGGGGGAGAGGGAGGGGGAGGGGGAGGAGGGGAGACGAGGGAGGAGGATAGGAAGGGAAGGTATATGGTAATGGATGAAAATTATACGGTAGGGAAGGGATGTATGGGAAGGAAAGAGGGGGAGGAGAGGAGAAAGAGAGGAGATGGGGGGAGATGGGGGAGGAAAGGGAGAAAAAGTATACTGTAATGGAGGAAAAGTATAGGTTAGGGGAGAGATGTATGGGAGGGAAAAAAAGGGATGTAAGGGGAGGAAGAAAGGGAGGGGAAGAGGTAGAAAGAAGAGGAGAAGAGAAAGTAGGGGAAGATTAGAGGGGGAAGGGGAGGGAAAGTATAGGGTAATGTATGGGAAGGTATAGGGGGAGGAGAGGAGGAATAAGGGAGAGGAGAGGGAAATAAGGAGGGAGAGAAGGAAAAGTATACTGTAGGGGAGGAAAGGTATTGTGTAGAGGAGCGAAGGTGGGACAAGAGGGAAGGGATGTAATGGGAGGAAAGCGGAGGAAAAGAGGAAGAAAAGGAGGGTATAGGAGAGATGGGGAAAGGAAGGGAGAGAAAGGAGGAAAGGCATAGTGTTGAGGAGGGAATGTAATGGGAGGAAAAGGGGGAAGGGAGGAGAAAGGAAGGGAAAGAATGGGAGGGTTAGGGGCAGCGAAAGGGAAATAAAGGAAATGGTAAAGAAGAGGGAGGGGGAGGATTTCGGAGAGGAGGCAAGGGATGGAGGGAGGGTAGAGAAAGGAAGGGAAGGTATTGAGAATGGGGGGAGACAGGAAGGGAAAGAGAGGGAAGGGGAAAAGAAGGGAAGGGAAAGGAAGGGAGGGTATTGAGAATGGAAGGAGAAAGGAAGGGAAAGAGAGGGAAGGGGGAAAAGAAGGGAAGGGAAAGGAAGGGAGGGTATTGAGAATGGAAGGAGACAGGAAGGGAAAGAGAGGGAAGGGGAAAAGAAGGGAAGGGAAAGGAAGGGAGGGTATTGAGCATGGGAGGAGAAAGGAAGGGAAAGCGAGGGAAGGGGTAAAGAAGGAAGGGAAAAAAGGAAGGGAAAAAAAAGGAGGAGTTGATGGGAAATACATGTGGCAAGGGAGGGCTGGGATTTATCGTGTAAGTAGGGGGAAGGGATGAGAAAGGGAGGGGACGGGAAAGTAACGACAAAGTAAGGGAAGTGAAAGGAGGGAAGGGTGAGGAGATGGGATACAGAGTGGGCAAAGCAGGAGAGGAAGGGACGAGAAGGGGAGGGAAGGTATGAGGACGAGGAGGAAGGGGACGGGGGAAGGAAGGGAGAGGAAAGGGAGAGGGAAGAGGGAACGAAGAGAGATAGCTAGTCTAGCCCTGCACCAATGTCAACAGTGAGCCTCAAACACACACACACACACACACACACACACACACACACACACACACACACACACAGCCAAAGATAAACCACACAACAAAACTGTACCGAGTGGCTTGTGTGTGGGTGTGTGTGTGTGTGTGTGTGTGTGTGTGTGTGTGTGTGTGTGTGTGTGTTCTTTCTCCCTAATTTCTTCCCATACGCTTTTCCATCATAGACTTTTAAGATATCACAACCTCCTCCTCCTCCTCCTCCTCCTCCTCCTCCTCCTCCTTCAGCAGTCTTCCCCATAGTCAATATTCCCCCGAGGTTTTCCACCGTTCCCTATAACTCCTCGGGTGATCAGAGGGGAGAGATAGAAGAGTGAGGGGAGAGAGAAGGAAGAGAGAGGGGAGAATGAGGTGTTGGGAGCATTACCTATCATTATCTACCGTGCTGGGAGGAGGAGGAGGAAGAGGAGGAGGAGGAAGAGGAGGAGGAGGAGAAGAAGAATGGGATAAAGAGAAAGTACTTGAATTTGTCACAGAAAAAGGATAGATAGATAGATACATAGATAGATAGACAGACAGATAGAGGGAAAGAGAAATAAAGAGAGAGAATTAATAACCAAACAAACACAGAACCCCCCCCCCCCCGCACGCACGTACACACACACAAAAAAGCAAGAAAACAGGAAAAAAACGAAAAACAAAAAATAAAACAAAAAATAATGGCGAAAAAGTGAAAGAGAGAGAGAGGCAAAGAGAAACAAGTGAGGCAAGAGAAGTGATCGAGAGACAAAGTGAGAGGGAAGTGGAATTAAGGACGCAAGGGGGGAGGGGGGAGGGGGGGAGAGAGAGAAAGAGAGAGGCGGAGAGGGGGAGGAAAGAAGAGAAATGAGAGGAAAGAGAAATTAAGGTTAAAGTAGTGAGAGAAAGGAGGAGGAGGAGGAGAGGAGATAAAGGAGATAGACGAGACGGAAACAGAGAGAGAGAATAGTAGATCAAAGGAAAGAGGAGAGGAGAGGAGAAATTGAGGGATGGAGAGAGAAGGAGAGGGAGAGAAGAGAGGACAAAGAGGGGTGGAGAGAGGAGAGGAAATAAAGGTTTAGGGAGAGGAGATGAGTAGGAAAGGAGAATAGAGAAAAGGGGAAAAAAGAAAAGGTGGAAAATAGGATAGTGAAGATGGAAAGAGGAAAAGGAAGGGAGAGTTACAGAGGAGAGGGAGATAATATACGAAATAGAGGATTAGGAAGAGGAGATGGGTAGGAAAACAGTAGAGAAAAGGAAGAGAAAGGGTGAGAAAACAATAAAAATGAAGGAAGGTGAAGATGGAAAAAAAGGAAAAGGAAGGGAGAGGAAGAAAAGGAATTAACGAAGAGGAGAGAAGCGAGAAGACATAATGAAGAGGAGATGAGAAGGAAAGATGAAAAAAAGAGGAGAAAAAGGGAAATATAAGAGAACAATGGAAATAGAGGAAAGAAAGGGATGGAAAAGGAAGAAATGAAAAGGAGAAGAGGAGGAAAAGGAGTTAACGGAGAAGGAGGAAGGGGTGAAGTTAAGTGTGACTAGGGCTGTTGAATTTCAGGGAATTTTTAACTGGGAAATTTTCCACGGGAATTTTCGGGAACTTTGAAAATTGAGAAAACCTACAATTTTCCTATGGCGCCTTTGGGCTTTTTTTTTTTATAGGCCGAGGTTATTGTTGCCTCTTTAGACTTTAGTTTTAGGGTGTTGTAAGTGGAGGTCCCTGATCCCGGTGGTGGTACTGGCGGATTGTTTAAGTGACGCCTATTGAGGCACCAGCAGCCCTCCGGTTAACCTAACCTGACCTAACAAAACCACAAACATTGACTATAGGTCTTGACTCATAAAAATCATATATGCTTCCTTACTAATGAGACTTTCTATAGAACAAAGTGAGGTCAATCTTTGTTGATTTATACCACAAGGATATCTTAAACTTAACCTAACCTAACCTAACCTAACAAAACCCCGAACAGTTACTATAGGTCTTGACTCAGAAAATTCATATATGCTTCCTTACTAATGAGACTTTCTATACAACAAAGTGAGGTCAATCTTTGTTGATTTTTACCACAAGGATATCTTAAACTTAACCTAACCTAACCTAACCTAACCTAACAAAACCCCGAACAGTTACTATAGGTCTTGACTCAGAAAATTCATATATGCTTTCTTACTAATGAGACTTTCTATACAACAAAGTCAGGTTATTGTTTGTTGATTTATACCATAAGTTGCTGGCTGTCATGTGTTTGAAGATGCCCTAAACTTACCCTAACCTAACAAAATCACAAAAAGTTATCATACATCTTGACTCAGAAAAATCATCTTTTTTTCCTTACCAAATGAGACTTTCTATATAACCCAGTGAAGACTTTCTTTGTTAATTTATGCTATGGGTGTCTGGTTATCATGTGTTTGAAATATCCTTAATTTAACCTAACCTACTGGAAATACATTTTTTTGTTGCTTAATACATTTTTTAATTAATAGTTATATCAACCAAAATTGATTTGTTTATTAATACAAATACACGTGTTAAAAATTTGAAAATTCTCGAAAATTCCCAAAATTCCCGGGCCATGAAAACTCCCAGAAACTTTCCTTGGAAAGTTTCCACTGACTCTACTAACTGACTAACTATCTATAACTAAGCTCTGACTCACTGATCTACTGACCCATTGGTTCAACTGCCTAACTAAAACTCTTGACTCACTGACCTACTAACCCACTGACTCTGACCCACTGACATACTAACTCACTGGCATACTGACTCAAACTTTTCTTGGAAAGCTTCTATTTTTCCAGAAACTTTCCCACCCTTTCCAACCATTAGTGTGACTCAACCACTGACTCACTTAATGATGGCCCCTTAAACCTACTGACTCACTGATTCACGAAATTAGGCTACTTATCCATTAACTAAAACTCTACTCACTGACCTACTAACTCACAGACTCCCTGACCTACTGACACATTGACTCACTGACTCATTAACCTACTGACCCACTGACTACTAACTGACTAACTATCTCTAACTAAGCTCTGACTCACTGACCCACTGACCCATTGATTCAATTGACTAACTACCTAACTGACTGACTATCTAAAACTCTTGACTCACTGACCTACTGACCCAATGACTCTTTGACCCACTGACATAATGACTCACTGGCGTACTGATTCATTGACCTACTGACTTCCAAAACCTCTGACTTAGTGACTTACTGACCTACTGACCCACTTACTCTCTAACCCCATGACTATACTTGCTGACTCAGTAACCCACTTTCAATGACTCACTGACCTACTGACGCACTGACTAACTCCCTGACTTTATAACTTACTGACTAACTAAAATACTGACTTATTCATTTGCAGACCCACTGAACTACTGATACACTGACTCACTAAAGACTGACTCCGACCCTATCCTACTGAATTACTGACTCACTGACAAACCGACATACTAACCCAATGACTCACGCATCTAATGAGCCAACTAACCGCTTATGACTCTCATGGACTGACTCAAAAAGAAATAGAAAACGACTTAGGACTTTTCAATAGATCCAGTGACTCACAAATTATAGATCTGACCAAAAATACCAATACTAGATGACTCAACGAACTCATTCACAATACGCATCCAAATCAAGAGTGACATTCTGACTCACCCAACCTAAAATGACTCGCACAGCTTCAGTCAGTCAGTTTCCAGGTCAGTAAAGAGTCAGTTAATGAGCAAGTTAGTTTGTGAGTCAGTCAGTCAGTCAGTCAATCAGTCAGTCAGTCATTCTGCAAAACTTTAGCGGCCCTGCTGTCTAGGAAAAAGGAGGAGGAGGAGAGGAGGAGGAGGAGCCGTCTATCCTTGTGTCTTGTCTTGTTTTTTTCTTTGTGTCCAACTGTCACGGCAGAAAAATCCCTTAGTCTCTCTCTCTCTCTCTCTCTCTCTCTCTCTCTCTCTCTCTCTCTCTCTCTCTCTCTCTCTCTCTCTCTCTCTCTCTCTCTCTCTCTCTCTCTCTCTCTCTCTCTCTCTCTCTCTCTCTCTCTCTCTCTCTGCGTATTTTCTTCCTCACTTTCCGGCTTCATGTATATTTTTCATCCCTCCTCCTCCTCCTCCTCCTCCTCCTCCTCCTCCTCCTCCTCCACTTCCTTCAGTTCCTATTCTTTCGTCTTACTCTTCCGAGTGCCGGCAGCCAGACACGCCCACGCATATGCACGCACACACAAGCCCCCCCCACACTCATTTTTCTTCTTATTTATCACACTCACCTTTCCTATTCTTCTTTCTCTTTATTTAAATCTTTCTTCTCTACACCTCTTCCTTTCCTCCACCCTCGCACACTTATTCTTCCTTGCTTTCATCTCTTCCTCTTCCATATTTCATTTTTTATTCCTCCACTTCAACACTTATTCATTCTTCTCCTCTTCTTCCTTTCTTCTATCTTCCTCTCACTTCTTGTTATGTTTCTTGTATTTGGTATTCCTCTCAAACACCTGCCCCCCCCCCTCTCTCTCTCTCTCTCTCTCTCTCTCTCTCTCTCTCTCTCTCTCTCTCTCTCTCTCTCTCTCTCTCTCTCTCTCTCTCTCTCTCTCTCTCTCTCTCTCTCTCTCTCTCTCTCTCCTGAACACCCACTTCCTTCCTTCCTTCCTTCCTCCCACACGCGCCTCCCCGCCTACATCTTTTTCCACTTCCTACCTCAGCTTTTCCTCTTCCTCTCCTCCCTCCTCACGCCTCTCCAAAGCCTCCTCTCCTGCAGCCAAGCCTCTCTAAGGTGGACGGACAGGTAAAGAGGATACATGGGGAGGTAAAAAGTATTATCTCGCAATGTGTGTGGTGGGGGGGAGGGAGAGGGAAGGAGGAAGAAGGTTGGGGGAGGGGAGGTGGGGGGAGGTGGTTTTATGTGTATGTGGGGGGGGGGGACGTGTGTGTGTGTGTGTGTGTGTGTGTGTGTGTGTGTGTGTGTGTGTGTGTGTGTGTGTGTGTGTGTGTGTGTGTGTGTGTGTGTGTGTGTGTTCGTGCCTCGCTGGATACATAAAACCCACGCCCGATCGCATTCCCTTCAGGCTCTCTATTCCTCTTCCTCCTCCTTCGCCTCCTCTTCCTCCTTCTTCTCCTCCTTTTTCGCTTCTTATTCTTCCTCCTTCTGCAACTCCTCTTCCTCCTCCTCTTCTTGTTTTTCTTGCTAATGTTTTTGTTATTGTTCTTTTTTTTTGTTCTTTTTCTTTTCATCTTCCTCCTCCCTCACCTTCTGTTCCTCCTCCTTTTTCTCTACATTTATCTTCTTCTCTTCCTTCCTTCCTCCTCCTCCTCCTCCTCCTCCTCCTCCTCCTCCTCCTCCTCCTCCTCCTCCGTGTATCCGTCTTGGCCGACAATGAAAATCACAGAGATATTGGAGTTTCGTTTTTCCTCTTTTTCTCCCCCTCCCTCAATTCTATTCCTTTCCGGCCAGCGCGGGAAACTTGCGATTGGAGGATAAGTTACGGAAATAAGTTCAGAGTTTACGATTTCGTTCCGGGCAAATATTTTCCCTTTTCTTATACGGGGCACGGCGGCCAGACACACACACGCACGTACATACACACACACACACACACACACACACACACACACGCACCCCCCCCACACACACACACAAAGAGGCCCCAATATCCATAGCAAATAATACAATCTTGGGGTATATAATATTTTCCGGGCTAAGTTACAGCAAAGTGGTTCTCGAGTACTCGTTTTTTGCATCGATATTTAAGATAGATTTGGAGCGTCTTTGTATAGCTCGTCCCTAAATTACATGGCAGACTTCTCAAACTGCACCCCATACCTCTTAACTCTATATACCAGTCCTCTTACCAACACCCCAGGCACCCTTCACATCATGACCTCAACCAGCAATATTCACATCTTTCTTCTCTTCTTCCCCCTCACCCCTCTGTCACCCATCCCCCCTCACCCCTCACATGCAGGGCTCACCCCCCTCATTCTCACCATTTTTCTTCAGTCACCCATCTCCTTTACCCCCTTATATCCAAACCTCACCCATCACTCAAACCCCCCAAAACCCAAAAACAATTTCTCCACCTATCAACTCGACATAATCTTCCAAACACCGATCCCCTATTCTTCGACAACACTCAGCTGTCACCTTCTTCAACACTAAATATCCTCGGTCTATCCTTAGCTCAAAATCTCAACTGGAAACTTTACATCTCCTCTCTCACTAAATCAGTTTCCTCGAGGTTGGGCGTTCTGTATCGTCTCCGCCAGTTTTTCTCCCCTGCACAGATGTTTTCCATTTATAGGGACCTTGTCCGCCCTCGTATGGAGTATGCATCTCAAGTGTGGGGCGGCTCCACTCACACAGATCTGGACAGAGTGGAGTCTAAGGCTCTTCATCTCATCAGCTCTCCTCCTTTTACTGATAGTCTTTTACCTCTTAAATTCCACCGCCATGTTGCCTCTCTTTCTATTTTTTATCGATATTTTAACGCAGACTGCTCTTCTGAACTTGCTAACTGCATGCCTCCCCCCCTCCCGGGGCCACGCTGCACTCGACTGTCCACTCTAGCTCATCCCTATACTGTCTAAACCCCTTATGCAAAAATTAACCAGCATCTTCACTCTTTCAACCCTTACACTGGTAAACTCTGTAACAGCCTTCCTCCATCTGTATTTCCTCCTGCATATAACTTGGCATCTTTCAAGAAAAGTGTATCAAGAAACCTCTCCACCCGAAATTGACCTCTCTTTTGGCTACTCTATACTATATCAGAGAAACTGTAATAACACAGTGAAATACATCCCAAATGAACACCACTGAGTGCCAGGATTCGAACCCGGGCCTTCTGACTAGAAGTCCGGGCAGCATACCGACCAGACCACCGATGGGCTATAAGGTTACCGCGCCAGAGGCCACTTCTGCGGCCATAAACTGACGCCCCAGCCCCGCACTGTGGACATGAAGGTGAAGGTAACCCCGCCCACACCCGTGACTGACGGAAACGTCAACTGAAACTCTATACTATCTTCTGTTGTGGGAGCGGCAAGTAGCGGGCTTTTTTTCCCATACTCTTTTTGTTGCCCCTGTGCCGACTCTTGTAAAAAAAAAAATCACATCTTTTCTCCCTCTTTTCCCTCATCCCTCATTCACCTATTTCCCCTCACCTTTGCAAATCTAGACCTCACCCACCAGTAATCAATTTTTTTTCCTCGGCTCACCTTTCAGTCATCCATCTCTTCTCACATCCAGACCTCACCCACCATTAATCATGTTTTTCTTTCCTCTCTTCACCCTTCAGTCACCCATCTCCCTTCTCCCCCTCACGATCAAATGGTAGTCATATCTTTCCTCCCTCCTTTTCCACACCCTTCACCCAATAGCCTCCAATGCCAACAGTCACATCTTTCTCCCTCTTCCTCATCCTTCAGTCACCCTTCTCCCCGTCGCATCCAGACCTCATCCGCTGACTTCAATACCCGCCGCGTCATATCTTTCCTTCCTCCCTCCGCCGCCAACACCGCAATCCTGCATACTACAACTCCATCTCCGCCTCGTCTTCCTCCATATTGCCGAGACTTCCTCCACTCCTTCCCCTTCCCTTGCCCTCCCTCCTTCCCTCCGCCCGTCGCCTGCTTCCTCCCTTTCTTCCCCTTCCCTTGCCCTCCCTCCCTCCCTTCCTTCCCCTTCCCTTGCCCTCCCTCCTTCCCTCCGCCCGTCGCCTCCTTCCTCCCTTTCTTCCCCTTCCCTTGCCCTCCCTCCCTCCCTTCCTTCCCCTTCCCTTGCCCTCACTCGCTCAGTCCCTTCGCCCCTCTCCTTGCCTTCCTTCCCCTTCCCTTGTCCTCCCTCCCTCCCTTCCTTCCCCTTCCCTTGCCCTCCCTCGCTCAGTCCCTTCGCCCCTCTCCTTTCCTTCCTTCCCCTTCCCTTGTCCTCCCTCCCTCCCTTCCTTCCCCTTCCCTTGCCCTCCCATCCTCAGTCCCTTCGCCCCTCTCCTCTCCTCTCCTTCCTTCAGTCCTTCTTCCTTGCTCGTCTTCTTCCTTATCACCAGTACGAGCAGACAGCTTTCCTCCTCCTCCTTGTATCTCCTTTTTGTGTCTTTTCCTTCTTTCCTCCTCCTCCTCCTCCTCCTGCTCTTCTTCCTCCCATACCATCAAGACTAAAGCCTGTTCTCTCCCTCCTTCCTTGCCTCCTCCTCCTCCTCCTCCGCCTTCTCTCTCTTTTACCCCCACCCCTTCCTGTTCTTTTTCTTCTTCCGTTTCATCTTGTTATTGTTCTATTTTCCTCCCTCATCCTCCTCCATTTCCTAATCCTCTCTTCTCTCTTCTTTTCTTCTTCCTTTGCCTGTTTTTTTTTCTTTTTTGTCCTCCTCTTTATCCTCCTTCTTTTCTTTTCTTCCTCTTATTCTTCTATTTTCCTTTCTTCTTCTTCTCCTTCTAATCCTCCCCCCCTCCCGCTCCTTTTCTTCTTCCTTTGCCTCTTTTTTTCTTCTTTTGTCCTCCTTCTGCTTCTCCACCTCCTCCTACTGCTTCATCTCCTCGTCTTCCTCCACCACCTTCCCCTCCACCTCCTCCACCTCCTCCACCTCCTCCTCGTACACATTCTTTCCCGTCATTCCACTCGTCTCTTCCCGTCAGAGGCCCAATTTTCCCTCTCGGCTTTCCGCTGCACTACATCCCCGGTGCTCTTGATATCGCCCTGTTTTAGTACTCGAGCAGGGTCTGGGCGGCGATAAAACAGCTTGGCGGCGGCCGGAACATGCTGGACAGGGTGTGAGAAAGACGGGAGAAGAGGGACGGCGAGGCTGGTAAGCTTAGGAAGAGTAGGGGATTAGGAAGATGAGGGAGAGAAGAGTAAGGGGAGAGAGAAGAGATGGAGATGAGAGAGAGAGAGAGAGAGAGAGAGAGAGAGAGAGAGAGAGAGAGAGAGAGAGAGAGAGAGAGAGACCCGGGGACATCACTCTGAAAACATCCAAGCGTGAAGTTTTGAGTGGATGACTTGAAGCAAGGAGTAGGAAGAGGAGGAGGAGGAGGAGGGAAAATGGAGAAGGATGAGCAAGACTGTTTAAGATAGAGATATAGAGAAAATGAGAGATAGAAAAAAAACAAAAATGAAGATACAGGCGTCAGTTGTGCTTTCTCTCCTCTCATCCTTACAATGGTTCATAGTTTGCCCTTAAATGCATAAATAAACAAACAAATAATAAAATAAATGAGTAAGCAAATAGTTAAAGTTGAAATATATGAATATGTCCCCTAATCGAAGTGAAAGAAGAAAATAAACAATAAAAACACAAATTCATTAAAAAGAAAATCTATGGAAGAAGAAAACCAGTAAGTAAGAAAGTAAAGAACAAGGAAGAATCACAAGAAAATAAAAAGAAGAGAGAAAGTAAAAGGGGAAGTAACAATTAAAAATAAACAAAGAACAAAAGAACAAAATATAAATAATAAAATCCCCCAAAGTCACAGACCGGAAAAGTAAATTGAAAAGAGAAGAAAATTGATAAAGGAAAGAATAAATAAAAGAGGATTGGATGAGCAGAATAGACAAAGAGTGGCAAGATTAAACGAAAGTGTGACATGAAGAGAAAGTAAAAATAATAAGAGAAAAACATTAAATAATCTAATAAAAAAAAGATTTCCCAATAAACGAGAGAGAGAGAGACAGACAGACAGACAGACAGACAGACACACGGACACAGGCACACGGACACACACAGACAGACAGACAGACATACAGAAAAAAAGAGAGAAAAAGAGAGAAAGAGAAAGAAAACACAAATTTCCAATAGAATACAAAGGAAAATCGTAAAGTAGGAAAGTTGAAAAAAAGAGTAAAGTCAGAAGGGAAAGAAAACAAATTGGGATAAAGTCGAAAATGTAAAAAAAAAAATTAGAATTCGAAAAGAGGTTATTCGGTAAGAGGAAAGAATGGAGGGGAAGGAAAAGAGGCGGAGGAGTGAAGTCCAGCGATGCAGAATAGGATTACGCGGCCCTCCTCACTTTTAGGATGGGAGTTAATGACGTCATGCGATTTTTACGACACATGGAGAGAGAGAGAATCGAGAGGAAAATCACCGAAAGAGGAACTAGATTGATGAAGGAACATAGACAGATAGATAGATAGATAGATAGATAGATAGATAGATAGACAGATAGATATAGAGGGAGATCGTCAATGAAGGTTTTTGCAGCGAATATTGTGAACCCTTCCTGCCCGGCCCTTTAAATGAGTTTGGGCTCCATTCATCTGTCTAATGCTTCTTCTTTTTTATTTCACACACACACACACACACACACACACACACACACACACACACACACACACACACACACACACACACACACACACACACACTTCCTTGCCTGGTCAGTTGCTAGTGTCTTTGGTAAGTACAGGGCCTTCACTTCAGTTTCAGTTCAATAAAGTTCAGTAAAGTGCCCGGTCCTTCCTCTAAGTTCGCCTTCCCGTAGTAAATAAAGTAAGATGTTTGGCTGGAGCCGTTTAGTTTTAGTTAATTATGGCACTCAGTCGACCATCTCACTGATTTGATTTTCATGTTAAATTAAGTAAGAAATGTAATTATCAACTCATTAACGTACAAAGCTTTCTCCTCCTTCAACAACGACAACAACAACAACTACAACAACAACAACAACAACAAAAACAACAACAACAACAACAACAACAAAAACAACAACAACAATAAATAAAACAAAAACAACAATCACTACATCAACATCAAGATCAACAACATCTGCAACTACAACAACAACAACAACAACAACAACAACATGCATCTGATCCTAACCGCTGTACCCTCTTGCATTACTTACCATTTTTATTCCGTTAATGGCGACAGTAACGTGAAGGCCTTAAATAATAAATGAAATAAGAATAACATTAATAATAGCCAGTAATTACCACCTCGCTTCTGCTCCCCGTTCCACACACACACACACACACACACACACACACACACACACACGAGGCGGGGTATTCTGGTGTGTGTGTTTCCGGTGCTTCGTGTAATCTTTCTGTCAACGTTAGTCTTCCCGCGGGTGAAATATCCAAAGAGGCTCCCATTTTAATAAGCCCCCCTCCTCTCTCTCTCTCTCTCTCTCTCTCTCTCTCTCTCTCTCTCTCTCTCTCTCTCTCTCTCTCTCTCTCTCTCTCTCTCTCTCTCTCTCTCTCTCTCTCTCTCTCTCTCTCTCTCCTTCCGTCAATCCTCTAATGCAGGTGAGTAATTAACAAACACAGGTTACACTTGATTGCTTCTTGGTCCAATTTCCGGGACTAAAACATTACCCGCGTGAGCTCCGTTGTTAATTAAGGGACTCAGGTATATACCGTTACAGGTGGGCCGTTGAGCGCAGGTATAATTCTAGCAGCAGTTTGAAGGCCACAGGTAGATTAGGTGAGGCTTTGAGGGAATATCGAAAAGGTAGAGTTAAAGGTAAATGTGAGGTAAGATAATATAGAGGTAAGGTAAGTAAGGTAAAGGTGAGCACAGGTACAATTCTGGCAACAATAGTTTTAAGGCCACAGGTACACCAGGTGAGGGAATAAGGGTAAAGGGGTAAATGCAAAGGTGAGGTAAGACAGAGGTAAAGGAACAGGTAAAACTAAAGTGAGAGTAAAGGAAAGGAAAAGCATTATTCTAGCAGTAGTTTCAAGCCCACAGGTAAACCAGGTGATGCTCTGAGGGAATATCGAAAGGGTAAAAGGGTAAATGCAAAGGTGAGGTAAGGCAGAGGTAAAGGAACAGGTAAAACTAAAGTGAGAGTAAAGGAAAGGAAAGGCATTATTCTAACACCAATTTTAAGGCCACAGGTAGACCAGGTGATGCTCTGAGGGAATATCGAGGAGGTAAAGGGGTAAATATGAAGGAGAGGTAAGACAGAGGTAAAGGAACAGGTAAAACTAAAGTGAGAGTAAAGGAAAGGAAAAGCATTATTCTAGCAGTAGTTTCAAGCCCACAGGTAGACCAGGTGTGGCTTTGAGGGAATATCGAAAGGGTAAAGGGGTAAATACAAAGGTGAGGTAAAGGAACAGGTAAAAGTAAAGTGAGAGTAAAGGAAAGGAAAAGCATTATTCTAGCAGTAGTTTCAAGCCCACAGGTAGACCAGGTGTGGCTTTGAGGGAATATTCAATAGGCAACGGGAATCATAGTCAAAGGGAGGCAAAGGATGATAGAGCGAAAAATAGAATGGAAAAGAAGTGAGACCGATAAAGAGTAATTGCAGTGTAGAGATCAAAGGAGAGAGAGAGAGAGAGAGTGGGGGAAGAATACCATCTGTTTTTCTTTCTAGTTTATCACCTTTTCTTCCTCTCTTTCCTTATTTAGTCTCTTTTCAGCCCCATTACTTTCACACACACACACACACACACACACACACACACACCTGCCAACAAGAACTCCAGACACAACACGCACGCAAACACATGCACGCAACTTCCTTTTAACTGCTCCCTGGGAAGATTTAATGGTCTGTGTGTGTGTGTGTGTGTGTGTGTGTGTGTGTGTGTGTGTGTGTGTGTGTGTGGTGGAGGTGTGTGTGGTGGAGGTGTCGGGCACTCACACTAATGGCCGGGCAAGGTGGGCTCAGTGGAGGGCGAGGCAGGTAAAGCACTCACCAGAGGAACATTACTACTCTCTCTCTCTCTCTCTCTCTCTCATCCTTCACCCTAACTTGTTTTCGTGCTAATCCTCCTCTTCTTCTTAATTAATCCTTCTCCTGCTTTCCCTGCTCTTCCTCCTCTTTTTCCTCCTCATCCTCCTCTTCCTCCTCCTCCTCCTTCTCCTCCACGTCTTGCTTCTTTCCTTTTTCCTCGCTTGAAATTACCACCATCGCCACCTCCCTTCTTTCAACTGGCTCTTCCTCCTCCTCCTCCTCCTCCTCCTCCTCCTCCTTCAGGTGAGTAAACACTTGTGCTTCATAACCCTTTCGCCAAGAAGTTTGTATATATTACTTTTTTACTACTTACTCATCTCTCTCTCTCTCTCTCTCTCTCTCTCTCTCTCTCTCTCTCTCTCTCTCTCTCTCTCTCTCTCTCTCTCTCTCTCTCTTCTCTTCTCTTCTCTTCCCTTCCCTTCCCTTCCCTTCCCTTCCCTTCCCTTCCCTTCCCTTCCCTTTCCCTTCCCTATCACATTTACCCACACAATCAAGGCAAGAGTGAGCGAGTGAATAACCGAGTCAAGGCAAGACTGAACGAGTGATAAAGACAAGCAAGGCGAAACTAAGCGAGTAAATACCTTCTTGTTTAATCTTTTTCTTTTTTTCTTGTTTTTCTCGTTTTTCTTTTTCTTCTTTTTTTTCATTGTGTTTACCCTTTACGTGCCCTTCGTTTTCTCTCCCTCCCCAAACAATTTCCTCTGTCTGTGTTTCGTTTCCTCCTTTCTTGCGTAGTTTCCTCCCCCTGTTTCGTTTTCTTTTTTTTTGTCTCGATGTTTCCTTTACCTCTCTTTTAGGTTTTGTTTTTTCCTCTCACTTTGCCTAATTTCTCCTATCCGAGTTTCATTTTCCTTCAATATTTCCTTTTTTCCTCCCTCCAAGTTTCATTTTTCTCCAATTTACTTTTTTCATCCCTCCAAGCTCCTTTTTCCTCCCTCCAAGTTTCATTTTCATCCAATGTCACCTGTTATCCTCCCCCAAGTTTTATTTTCCTCCAATTTCACCTGTTTTCCTCCCTCCAAGTTTTATTTTCCTCCAATATATAATTCCTGCTTTCCTTCCTCCAAGTTTCATTTTCCTCCAATATCTCCTGTTTTCCTCCCTCCAAGTTTCATTTTCCTCCAATATCTCCTGTTTTCCTCCCTCCAAGTTTCATTTTCCTCCAATATCTCCTGTTTTCCTCCCTCCAAGTTTTATTTTCCTCCAGCATCACCTGTTTTCCTCCCTTCGAGTTTTTTCCTCCAATTTCACCTGTTTTCCTCCCTCCAAGTTTTATTTTCCTCCAACATGTCCTGTTTTCCTCCATCGAAGTTTCTTTTTCCTCCAATATCTTGCATTTTTCTCCCTTCGAGTTTCAGTTTCCTCCAATATCTCTTCTTTTCCTCCCTCCAAGTTTCATTTTCCTCCAATATCACCTGCTTTCCTCTCTCCAAGCTTCTTCTTCCTCTCTCATCACTTGTTTTCCTCCTTCTGACCCTTCGTTTTCTTCTCGGCGTCTCCTGTTTTCCTTCCTTTTCTCCTTGCAGTTTCCTCCTCCTCCTCCTCCTCTTCTTTACGTCTTCTCCTCTTCCTCCTCCTCCTCTGACACGATTCTTCCCTCCGTGTCCCTCCACTCGACTCATTTCCTCCCTCAAAGCCACATTCTTCCTCCTCACTGCTTGTATGTCGTCCTCCTCCTCCTCCTCCTCCTCCTCCTCCTCCACATTCATCCACTTCCCCTCATAGCTTCTCTCTCCCTCCTTTTCCTTTCTTCCTTCCTCCTAGTGACATTTTTCTCTCCATGTTTATCCTCTTATCTTGTGTCCTCCGTTTTTTTTCTTTTTCCTCCTTTTCCCTTTTTTTTTCTTTAGATGACTTTTTCTTTCCTACTCTCCTCTTCTTTTGTCACCTCCTATCATCTTCCTTACTCTTTTCACTCGCTCTTATTTCTCTTCCCTTTCCTCCTTTCTCTTCTCTCTTCTTAATATGTTTCTTCACCTTCTTTAATTATGTCCTCCTTCTCCTCCTCTTCTTCTTCTTTTTCTTCTTCTCACTGTGTCCTCTCCATTTCGCTTTCCCTCTTCCATTTGTCCTCTTTAGTTCCCCGTTCTTCTTCCTCTTTCCCCCTCCTTACTTCTCTCTTTCTTTCTCTTTATTTCCTCACACTTCTTCCCTCTTTCCTCTTCTATACTTCACTGTTCTCCTCCTCTCTGTCCTCTTCCTTCCCCTAGTCCTCTTCATGCTTCCTCTTTACTCCTCTTTACTTTCCTCCCTCCAAGTTTCATTCTCCTCCAATTTCACCTGTTTTCCTCCTTTCAAGTTTTATTTTCCTCCAATTTCACCTTTTCGTTTACTCTTCTTCATGCCTCCTCCTCTTCCCAATTTCCTCCTCTTTACTTCTCTATTTCCTCCTCTTTATTCTCCTGTTCTTCTTCCCTGTATCCTCTTCCTTTCCTTATCCTCTTCCTGCTTCCTCTTGACCCTCGCCTTCCTTGACCTGACTCCAGTACGTGCCGCCCCCAGCCACGGCACCGCACCTGGCCAAACACCATCACAGGTAATGACCATCACTCACCTCAAGTCGCCCCACCCCCCTCCCCCCACCACACCCCCTCGTCCCCCATTCCCCCCATCTTCTGTTGACTCTCCGGCGTGGTAATAGTGTGTGTGTGTGTGTGTGTGTGTGTGTGTGTGTGTGTGTGTGTGTGTGTGTGTGTGTGTGTGTGTGTGTGTGTGTGTTTACAGAGGCTATGTGAAATTAAAGACATGCCTGAGTTGGTAGTGAAGTGAAGTGAAATGGAGCGGATTGACGTGGAGTTGAGAAAAGTAGAGTAGTGTAAAGTAGAGCAGAGGAGAGTAGTGTAGAGGAGTGAAGTGGAGTGCACAGTATAGTGGAATGAAGAAAAGGAATGGAGTGGTGTGGTGTGGATTAGAGTGGTATGAAGAGGAGCAGAGACGGGCGGAGTAGAGTGGACTGAAGAGGATTGGATGGAAGTTTAGTGAAATGGAGTAGAGTCATGTGGAGTAGTAAAGTGAATTGAAGAAGAGTGGAGTAGAGTGGAGTGGAGTGGACTGAAGTGGAATGGAGTACTCATGTAGAGTAGTTGAGTAAAGTGAACTGAGTAAGATGGAGTGAAGTGGAATGACTGGAATGAAGTGGACTGGAATGAGAGTTAACTGAAATGAAGTGTAGAGTCGTGCATAGCAGTAGCGAAGTGAATGAGAATAAAGTGGAATGGAGTGGAGTGGTTAGTGGAAAGGGGTGGAGTGAGTGGAGGCCTTTGTCTGATGAATTATTATTTCTCATCGTGGACCATTTGAATGTCTGGGCGAGGAAGGAAACGGCGCCATCAAAACCCGCTGACGGTGCCCGATTTCCGGAGTGTCCCGCGCCGGATGCCCCCATTACACACACACACACACACACACACACACACACACACACACACACACACACACACACACACACACACACACACACACACACACACACCAGTACGAGTAGACAGCTTTTCTCCTCCTTGTATCTCCTTTTTGTGTCTTTTCCTTCTTTCCTTCTTCTCCTATCTCCTTTTTTTGTGTCTTTTCCTTCTTTCCTTCTCCTTGTATCTCCTTTCTACTCATCTCCTCTTTCTAACCTCTCCTTTTCTCTTTCCACCTCTCTATTTCCTCTCGTCTCTCCCTTTCTTCAATTAACTCCTCTTTCTCCTTTCCCATCTTTACTTTCCTTGATTTATATTTCCCCCCCTATCACACACGTCCCCTTTCCCCTACACATCAGCTACCCCCTTCTCCCCCCCACACAAGCACCCCTCCCCTTCACCCCTCACACATACACACACACCAGCCGCCCTCCTCCTCCTCCTCCCTTTCCCCCACACACAAGGAAGAAACTAAAGGGGAAAAAAGAAGAAATGAAAGAGAAAAACGAGGAACATCAATTTTGCTATGGATGTAATTTTCTCTCTTTTTTTGTAATTCATTCTGACCAATTTAAGGCATGAAATATTAATGTAGTAGTAATAGTAGTAGTAGTAGTAGTAGTAGTAGTAGTAGTAGTAGTAGTAGTAGTAGTAGTAGTAGTAGTAGTAGTAGTAGTAGTAGTAGTAGTAGTAGTAGTAGTAGTAGTAGTAGTAATAGCAGTAGTAGTAGAAGTAGTAGTAGTAGTAGTAGTTGTTGTAATAGTAGTAGAACAGAAATAGGGGAATATAATGAAGAAATACGGAGAGGGAGATAAATATAAAAAAAGTAGAAGAGGAGAACAGGATTGAGAGAAGGAAGAAAAGTGAAGATGGAGGGAAGAAAGGTGAGGCGGAACGATACAAGTGAGTGGAAGAGGAGAGGAGAGGGACTAGAGAGAGCCGGGAGAGAAGGTGGAGTGGGTGGAGGGGAAGGAGGAGGAAGTAAAATTAAAGGTTGTTGTGTTCCCTTCCCTATAATTTGAAGGCGAGTCACATCCTGCGAGAGAGAGAGAGAGAGAGCACAGACAAATGGGCGTGGCGGTCAAAACACTATTAACAAGAGTCGACATTTATCACCGACAACGATCTCGAAATAGAATTAAACTTAATCTCTCTTTCCCTTCACCGCCACCGCCACCACCACCACCAACACCAACAACAACAACAACAACACTACCATGCCATTCAATACCTGACCTCTTCTATTTTTTTTTCATTTTAAGTTTTTGTAATTTTTTTTTGTTGTTCCCCTTTTTTTCTTGTTTCTTCTCCTCTCGTGTATTTTTATTTCTTTCATTCCTTTCTCCTTTCTTCCTGATTTTCATTTTCTTGTATTTTTTCCTTTCTAGTTTTTCCATTTCGTATATTTTTTTCTCCTTTTTCTTCTAATCCTTTTTCATTATTCTTTATTTCTTCTCCTTTTTATCTTCTTCATCAACAAAAAAATCCTCCATCTTCTGCATCCTTAATTATCTCCTTCTCCTCATTCTTCTTCTTCTTCTTCTTCTCCTGGTGGTCCGGTCCTCCTTCTCCTCCTCCTCCTCCTCCTTCATCTCTTAAATTTTACCCTTGCTTTCTCTTGCTGGTCCTTCTCTACTTTCATTTACTCGCCTTTATCCACTAAATTCTTCTTCTTTCCCTTCTTCCTCTTTTCCTTCACCATTTTCTTATTTTCTCATTCCCTCAATACCTTCCTTTTTATTTTTTTACTTCCAAACTGGTAATATTTTTTTCCTCCCGTCTCTCGTTCTTCGTCTTCCTTCATCTCGTTTTATCTCCTTTCCTCTCTTTTTCGACAAGTTTTTTTTTTAAGTTTCTTCCTTCTCCTAATTTTTCTCTTTTTTTCTGTTCTTCCTCATTTTTCGTCTTCTTTTCCCGTCTCTCTTTTAATCCTCCTCTTCCCTTGCTTTCTCCTCCTTCACTTTTATCTCACTTTTTCTCATTTTTCACGTGTTATTTAAAGTTTCTTCCTTCTCCTAATTCTTTTTTTTCTGTTCTTCCTCATTTTTCGTCGTCTTTTCCCGTTTCTTTTCTAATCCTCCTCCTTCCTTTCTCCTCCTCCAGTTTTATCTCACTTCCTCTCTTTAATTACAGGTTATTTTAAGTTTTTTTCCTTCTCCTTCTCCTCCTCCTTTTCCTCATTTTCCGCCTCTTCTCATCTCTCTTTTAATCCTCCTCCTCCCTTTCTTTCTCCTCCTCCAGTTTTATCTCACTTCCTCGCTTTAATTATAGGTTATTTTAAGTTTCTTCCTTCTTCTTCTCCTTCTCCTTTTCCTCATTTTCCGCCTCTTCTCATCTCTCTTCTAATCCTCCTCCTCCTCCCTTACTTTCTCCTCCTCCACTTCTGCTTTAACTTCTTCATCTTCCTCTTCTCCTCCTTTTCCTCATTTTCCGCCTCTTCTCATCTCTCTTCTAATCCTCCTCCTCCTCCCTTACTTTCTCCTCCTCCACTTCTGCTTTAACTTCTTCATCTTCCTCTTCTTTAAACTTCTTCTTTAAACCCTCTCCTCCTCCTCCTCCTCCTCCTCCATCTTTTCTGCCTGCCTCTGCCCCTCATTCTCGCTGCTCGCTTCCCTCGGCATCACCATCATCACCATCACCTCCATTTTTAACCTGCCGGAGATGAGGTTACCTGAGGCGTCTCAACTTACCTGAATACTTTTACTCTTTTTATATAATACCCCTCGCCTCACCTTATGTATCCCCCCCCCACCCCCACCCCCAGCGTTACCACATTATCGTACTCAGCCACTCAGCACATCGTATTTTACCAGTTTGTGAAGTACAGCTATAGCAAACAAACAGTGATAAGTAGTGATTTTAACGATAACTTTAGCTGAAATCTCGTTAGCTGTGTGGGTAGGAGAGTTCTGGGCCCTGGAACTGATAAATGCGATGTTTTGAGTACGATAATGAGGCAACGCTGCTCCCCCACCTTTCCCCTTGCCCCCTCCCCCCTCCCCCCTGGTGCGTCTTATCCTTCATTTAATCCTCATCCTCAGACTCTCGTGTTTCTCAGCTTTCTTGGTTTATTAATGTATATTTTATCGTCTTTATATATTTTCTTTTATTTCTTCTTTAATTGTACTGTTTATTTTCCTCCTTCTTTCAGTTTGTCGTTTCTCATCTTTTTTTTCTTGGTTAATTAGTTTTTTCTCACCTTATTTACTACTTCCTTTCTTGTTCATTTACTACCTCCCTTCTTGCTCTCCTCTTCTTTCTATCTATTTCCTAGTTTCCCTTTCTCTTGATTCTTCTTTTCCTTCGTTTCACCTTTATCTCCCCCCATTTGTTTCTCAGCTTTTTTATTTATTTTTTTATTAACGCATTTTCTTGTTTTTTTTTATTTCTCATCTCACTTTATATATTTCCTTTCTTCCTCTATTATTCTATCAATCCCTTAACTAATAATTTTCTTCTCTTTATATGCATCCAATTCATCAACATTTCCCTGCTTGATCTTCTCCTACTGTTCATATTTCAACCCTTTCCTTCATATACTTTACCATCAAGCAGTAACGTAATCTTACCATCACGTCCATATCTTACCCTTTCCCTTATTTAATTTACCTTCACTCCATAATATATTCTTCACGCTTTCTTCTCCTATGTCTCTTGTTTTGTTTATTCACCTCACGCCTTGTTTCCCTCGCCTCGCTTCGTTTGCCCTTCATCTATCTCCATTTGTTCCTCGTCCAGCTTCGCCAAAATGATATTCCATCCTCTCCCAGTGTTCGTTTTCTTTCATTCTACATTTATACACCCTCGTCTCTCTCTCTCTCTCTCTCTCTCTCTCTCTCTCTCTCTCTCTCTCTCTCTCTCTCTCTCTCTCTCTCTCTCTCTCTCTCTCTCTCTCTCTCTCTCTCTCTCTCTCTCTCTCTCTCTCTCTCTCTTGTTTCTTTCTCTCTTTCGTTCTCCGCTTATTTTCCACCTTCATTTCCACACCTTTGTCTTTCTATCCATTCCCTGCACCTCTCCCTCTCCCTCTCTCTCTCCCTCTCTCTCTCTCTCCCCTTGTTTCTTCCTCTCTTACCTTCTCCTCCGCTTCTTTTATCTCGCGTCACTGGTTCACTAAACACGAGATAAATGCGCATGGATCAGGGGAGGGAATACAATGAGGAGAGGAAAACGGAGACAAGAGGAAGCATTAAAAAACGTATTGTATATAAGGGGTTTAGGATAAGGATGAGAGCACAATGTGATGTCGCCGGAAACAAAGAACAAGCGATACGTTAATAGAGAGCAAGAGAAAAAAAAAGATAAGAGAAATGATTCGAGATAAGCATTCCTATTTCCTGCAGTGGAACGATACAAGCTGATGATGATGATGATGATAATGATGGTGATGATGATATTGTTGCGAATTTACGTTTTATTTCATGTTTGCTTAAATTTTGAATGGAACGAAGCAAGCTGATGATGATGATGATGATGATGATAAGGGTGATGATGATTCCATTGTAAGTTTATGCTGTTTCATATCTCTTTTTTTTACATTTATTTTCACCTTTTTCCATAGCCTTTTTTTTTTTTTTTTTTTTGGCTAATTTCACTCCTCACAAAAGTCTAATATGTCTTCTCTCATATTCCTTAGTTTATCACAATGTTTATTTTTCTTTAATTTATCATTTCTTTCCTTGGTTACTGGTTTCCTCGACACACTGCACCTTTCCCTCATTATTCCAGTGTTTTATTTTACACATATTCTTTAGTTTATTAATGTATTTTCCATGTTTTTCTTTCCTGTTTTATTTCATTTATCTGCCTACGTTTATTATTGCCCTTCATTTCGAACTCCTTGCTTTGGTCACTAACTTCCTCAACAAGCTGCACCTCTCCTATATCTCTTTCGTGTTCTACCTCAATCATCTTCCTTAATATATTATTATTTTCCTCATTTCTTTATTTCACTCCTCTTCCTTTGTTAATTATATCTTTCCCTTCATTTCCTATTCCCTGCCTTTGATACTGGTTTGCTCATCATACTGACCCTCTCCCATTGTGTTTTTGTATTTCATTTAACTAATCTTCCTTGGTTTATAAATGTATCTTCCTTGTTTTGGTCGCTTCATTTCACTCATCTTCCTTTGTTTATTTTGTATTTTTATTTCATTTATCACTTCTTGCCTCGTCTAGTAGTTTCTCCAACAAGCTCCACCACTAAGTTCAGTCTAAGGTCTAAGAATAGCCCCGACACACACGCTGAGGCCCGGCAGAGTGACCGTCCCCATGGTGCTTCGTTGTCCTTTTTATTTCCCCGCGCGTCGCTCAGAGAATCTTGGGAATGCAATCGTGAGGGCGGAGTGGACTGGCTGAGCTGTGCAGAGGAGGCTGCCTTGTGGCCCTCATGTCTTTACCGCCTCAAATAAAGCCTCGATTATGGCTGGAGATGCGGCGTCACTGTCTTTTCAACGGTATTTTATTTGATTCAGGCTTTCACTACACTATTTTTGTTTTGTTTACGGTAGTTTTGCGTTCTCGTTCTTTCATTTTCTGGCCTTAAATAAACTTTCGATTATAACTGGAGATGCGGTGCCTAAATAAGTCCTTTCAACGTTGCTTCAGGAAAACTTTGCACATTTTTTTTTTTTTTTACATTTTTGTCTTTGAGTTCTCTTGCTTTTGTTTTGTGGGTTGAATTAAAGAAAGCACTGATTGTAGGCGGAGATTCGGTGCCTAATTAGTCTTTTCAACAGTATATCTTTGTTTTGGGGCTGTTGTTCACTATATATCTTATCTAGTTTTCTTAACCATCCCCTTGTTTTATTTTGTATTAAATTAAGCAATGAATACAATCGGAGATGAGGTTTTTTTTTCTTTTCATACAGTTAAGGGCATCTAATTGCTACACTTTTGATATACGGTTGTACATTATTCTCCTTGTGTGTGTGTGTGTGTGTGTGTGTGTGTGTGTGTGTGTGTGTGTGTGTGTGTGTGTGTATGTGTTTGTTGTTGTTGTTGTTGTTGTTGTTGTTGTTTTGTTGTTGCTTTTAAGCTTTCGATTAGTCTCCATAAATAAAACATCAATTATGGCGGGAAATAAATTTCTTAAGCCTTTACAACGGGAATATGTTTGTTTCATAATGCAATACTTCTTTTTGCTGTGCTTCATGTTTTTTTTCTTCTATATTCTCATCGTTCCCCTACTGGTCTTTCGTCAATGTTTTTTTGTCATCATACTGTAGGTGTCATTTTGCTAAGTACACAGGAAACACGTCATTGCTCTCCATACAGACACACAAGTTCGCGTTCCCACACCATTGAGCAGACACGTATCGCCCCGTCAGACAAAATGCGCGGACGAGCCTTCACAAACACGCCTCTCTCCCACCGGTCCTGGAACACGCGCCCTTATTATCAATGTACACACGCCAAAGCCAAGACAAGCATGACCTCACCAACACACACACACGCACGCCCCTGCCCTGCCAACACACACACACACACACACACACACACACACACACACACACACACACACACACACGCTAACTTTACCGAATCAAATCCTGTGTCGAAAAAGTATACTAAGTTTTAGGGATTTGTAAGATGTGATAAAAACGGAAGATACCAATTCGACTTAACACTGAACAAACATAAATAGATAAGAACAGAAAAGGAAGGTTAGAACACAAACACACACACACACACACACACACACACACACACACACACACACACACACACACACACACACACACGGGGATATGAGTCAGCCTACATACCTCCCACACCTGCCCACACCTGTCAGCCCTGGTTACCTGCCTGATGCTGCTGCTGCTCACCCGTCCGAAGAGAGTAAGAGGCCAAAGCGAACGATCCTTACCTGTGGGAGGAAAGAGAAAGTGGTTATATACATGCGAAGATACCTGGTTTTGCTCTCTCTCTCTCTCTCTCTCTCTCTCTCTCTCTCTCTCTCTCTCTCTCTCTCTCTCTCTCTCTCTCTCTCTCTCTCTCTCTCTCAATCCTTACCAGTGGGAGGAAAGAGAAATTGGTTATATACATACGAAGATCTACCTGGTTGCTCTCTCTCTCTCTCTCTCTCTCTCTCTCTCTCTCTCTCTCTCTCTCTCTCTCTCTCACCGGCATTGCAGTGGTCACCTCAGTCACTCCTCCCTTCTTCCTCCTCCTCCTCCTCCTCCTCCTCCTCCTCCTCCTCCTCCTCCTCCTCCCTCCTCTTTCGCCTCCTTTTTCTTCTTTTTCTTTTTACTTTCCTTCTCTGTCTCCCTACGCCTCCCTCTTCTCTTCTTCTATATTTTCCTCTTCTTCTTCTTTCTCTACAAACCCTCCACTTTTCAGACCTCCACTTCTTCATCCTTTTCCTCCTCTACTTCTTCCCTACCTCTTCATCTCTTCTCTTTCTCTCCTCTTTCCTCCCAACCTCTAGTCTTTCCCTACTGCCCCCTCCTTCTCCTGCTTACCCCCTACCTTACCTCTCCTCCCATGCCCCTCCCTTCCTCGCATCACCCTCCCCTTGCCCTATGCACCCTATCTATTTCTAGCCACCTGCATCCCCTCTCTTTATCCTTCACATCTTCTTTCCCAGCCCTATCGCTTATACGTTCCCTTCATCTTCCTTATATCTTCTCTTTCAACCTTCTTTCTCTCCACAGCTCACATTCCTCCCCAGTCACCCCTTCATCCTCCCATTATTATCTTTCACCCTCCTCTACCTCCTCTTCCTCTTCCATACCTCCCATTCCTCCCCTATCACCCCTTCAAGCCTTCATCCTCCCATTATCATCTCTCCTCTCCTCCTCCTCCTCCTCCTCCTCCTCTCCTATCACCCCGTCATCCTCTCCATCATTATCTTCCCTCTCACCCTCCTCCATTCCTCCCTTTCCTCCCCTTTCATTCTCCTCATCATTATCTTCCACCTCGCCCTCCTCCACCTCCACTCCCTGTCCTCCCCTCCCCTCCCCCCCACCAAACACGAGGCAGCCGGGCGACAAAACGCTCCCCTCGCGGCTGGGGGCGCCATAACATTTTCATATCGGAGTCGTGGCGGGGTCGTGGCGGGGTCGTCAGCTTCCATCACTGGGTCGTGCGATGCTCCCTTGACGCAGCCACAAAGCCTCAGTTCCCCCCACCCTCTCCCTCTCTCTCTCTCTCTCTCTCTCTCTCTCTCTCTCTCTCCATCGCCACATAACCTCTCCCTCCCTCACACTTGCGCCTCCGTGGTATAGTGGTTAGTACGCATACCTACGACTCTGCGGGCCCGGGTTCGATCCTGCCCCGGGGAGTTCGAAGCGCGGCACACGGAGGGTATCAGGACACCTCTCCTCCCGAAACTGATTTATCTTTTTGCCCACTCTACTCTATTTAGGAGCAGTAAGTAGCGGGCTTTTATTTTCACTATTGTTTCCGTTTTTTTTCGCCCTTGCACTGTCTCCTCTGCTTTAAAAAAAAATGTCTATTCTCCCTTCCGAGTTGGTCGAGAAATGGGTACCTGGGGAAACCTGGGGAGGGCAAATTGTGGTAACCCGGATGTCACACCTGCTTGCCCTGTGTCCCGGGGTGATTGGTTTCTCCCCACCGCAGGCTAAAGAGACGGAGATGAGCAACGACGCAATTAACATCTTATTGTATGGTTATTATATGTGTATCAAGACAACTCTCCACCCGATATTGACCTCTCTACTTTTGTCTATTATGGGAGCGGTGAGTAGCGGGCTTTTTTTTTTTACTCTGCACTTTTTTTGTTATCCTTGAGCCGCCTCCTTTGATGTGAAAAAAAAAATTGACCTCTCTTTTGGCCAATCTTTACTTTTGTCTATTATGGGAGCGGTGAGTAGCGGTTTTTCTCTCTCTGCACTCTTTTTGTTGCCCTTGAGCCGTCTCCTTTCCTGTAAAAAAAAAAAAAATACCACCCACACAGACCCCTATTCCACTGTCCCTTCCTGTCTCTCCCTCCTAGCCCTCTTTTGCTTCCTATCTCCCTCCTTTCATCCTTTTCTTTCTCCCTGTCTCCCTTACTTCCTCTCTCCTTCACTCACTCTCTCCCTCGACGCCATTACAAAACCTTCCTCTCCCTCTCTCCTTACCTCTCTCTCCCTTGACGCCTCCATAAAACCCCTCCCCTTCTCCCTGCCTCCCGCCCTTCCTTTCCCCCTCTCTCCTTCCTTCCACCAAGACGAGGACGCCAGCATCAACCTTTATGTTCTCCTTTGACTAATTCATTACCTGGAAAATGTAAATAATGAATAATGGAAGAGGTGGAAGGGTTATTTTTTTTTTCATTATCTTATTTCAGTTAATGGAGTTTGTTGTCGCTGAGGAATGAACGAGACGCAAAGAATAATCTCGACCATGATGTGTTTGTCCCTTCGATAAAACACAATTGTAAACGATCAGATATAAATATTTCAATAATGCAGCGCCAAAAAAAAAAGAGGCAAAATTTATTCTGGTTTCCAAATTTATTATTGTGCATATCGCCGTGAAAGTGATAAAGCTAATGAAATATTTTATTGAAAAGTTGGGCCGCAATCTAAAAAATATCACTTATGAATTTATTCTTTCTCGTTCACAGCTGGTGGTTTGGCAGAGTGGAATAATTTTAATATATAACAGAACTGGAGAGAAGATGCAAAATTTGAGCCGTTTTATACGTTTACTTTATTAATCACTAAATATCATGCATATAAATCTTTTGGAGACGTGTGCGGTACGATCTGAATCATATCTTACAGTAAAATAACAATAATAACAAAAGGAACACTATTCAAAAGCTTACATTGAAAGAACATTACACAAAGCTTACGTTAAAACAATATTACAAAGCTTACATTGAAAAAACATTACACAAAGCTTACGTTAAAAAATATTACAAAGCTTACATTGAAAAAACATTACACAAAGCTTACGTTAAAACAATATTACAAAGCTTACATTGAAAGAACACTACACAAAGCTTACGTTAAAACAATATTACAAAGCTTACATTGAAAAAAAAAAACTATACAAAACTTACATAGCAAAACACATAATACAAAGCCATTCCTGTCCCCTCCTGTCTCTCGGGACAAGCAGAGGCGGTGGCGGCTGTGTGATAAGGTTTACATAACAAAATAAAACGGATTGAAAACATATACGTTACATTATGGATAAAAACGTTCATAACACAAGAGAGGAACCGTGAGTCATTTTTGTCCGTCTTTAAGAAATATAACACACACACACACACACACACACACACACACACACACACACACACACACACACACAGTTCTCCTCGTCCTTGTACGTGGAAAAAAAAGTACTGTGGGGCGAGGAGGCGGCAAGGACGAGGCTGGTAAGAGTCAACACCTTTTTTTTTTTTTTTTTTTTTTTTTTACAACAAAGGAGACAGCTCAAGGGCACAAAAAAAGGAAACAATAATATTAAAAAACTCGCTACTCGCTGCTCCTAAAAAGAATCCAAAGAGGTGGCCGAAAGAGAGGTCACAACTATTACATACACACAAACCTCACGACGCCCCTCTTCCTGAAATTGACCTCTCTTCTGGCCACTCCTCTTATTAACTCTGTATAGGAGCAGTGATTTGCGGAGGTTTCTTCATTATTGTTTTCTTCTATTTTTTTGCCCTTGAGCTGTTTCCTTTACTGTAAAAAATAAAAAAGTCCGCCACACACACACACACACACACACACACACACACACACACACGTTGCCAGATTGTCTCACTCAGCCTCTTATATTTACCGACTTCCGACCCAAAAACTGTCTCGTGGACCCCAATAAGGAGATTCGCCTATAATTATCGTTAAAATAGTTAATTCCTGATGTTTTTTGGCAATAGTTAGGCGTCAGAAACCGGTAAATACTATGCTCTGAGTACGATAATCTGACAACGGTGACACACACTTATAATCATTCATATATACGTGTAAAAAAAACGAAAAAAAAAGAAGTACTGGAAGCGAGGGGGAGGTGGGAAAGGCAAAAAAAGAAAAAAAAGAAGTACTAGAAGCGAGGAGGAGGTGGGAAAGGCAAAAAAAAGAAGAAAAAAAAAGAAGTACTGGAAGCGAGGGGGAGGTGGGAAAAGAAAAAAAACGAAAAAAAAAAGAAAAAACGAAAAAAGAGGAGGAGGTGGAAAGAAAAAACGAAAAAAAAAAGAAGTACTGGAAGCGAGGAGGAGGTGGGAAAAGAAAAAAAACGAAAAAAAAAGAAGTACTGGAAGCGAGGAGGAGGTGGGAAAAGAAAAAAAACGAAAAAAAAAAGAAGTACTGGAAGCGAGGAGGAGGTGGGAAAAGAAAAAAAACGAAAAAAAAAGAAGTACTGGAAGCGAGGAGGAGGTGGGAAAAGAAAAAAAACGAAAAAAGAAGTACTGGAAGGAGGAGGAGGAAAAGAAAAACGAAAAAAAAGAAGTACTGGAAGCGAGGAGGAGGTGGGAAAAGAAAAAACGAAAAAAAAGAAGTACTGGAAGGAGGAGGAGGTGGGAAAAGAAAAAACGAAAAAAGAGGAGGAGGTGGGAAAAGAAAAACGAAAAAAGAAGTACTGGAAGGAGGAGGAGGTAAAAAGAAAAAACGAAAAAAGAAGTACTGGAAGCGAGGAGGAGGTGGGAAAAGAAAAAAAAACGAAAAAAAAAGAAGTACTGGAAGCGAGGAGGAGGTGGGAAAAGAAAAAAAAACGAAAAAAAAAGAAGTACTGGAAGCGAGGAGGAGGTGGGAAAAGAAAAAAAAACGAAAAAAAAAGAAGTACTTGAAGCGAGGAGGAGGGAAAAGAAAAAAAAAAGAAGTACTGGAAGCGAGGAGGAGGTGGGAAAAGAAAAAAAAACGAAAAAAAAAGAAGTACTGGAAGCGAGGGGGAGGTGGGAAAAGAAAAAAAAAAGAAAAAAAAAGAAGTACTGGAAGCGAGGGGGAGGTGGGAAAAGAAAAAAAAACGAAAAAAAAAGAAGTACTGGAAGCGAGGAGGAGGTGGGAAAAGAAAAAAAAAAGAAAAAAAAAAGAAGTACTGGAAGCGAGGAGGAGGTGGGAAAGGCAAGACGGGTGAGAGCAATCAGGTATAAATAACGCAGTATCGGACGCGGCGGAAAATACCAATAAAAGCCGCAAATATTCTGGCCCGAAATTCACATGAGGCCCGAAATCGGTGAATGAGGGGCGGCGGCGAGGCGACGGACCGACACTAATGTTATCTTTACGAGGAACGGCGGCGGCGGCGGTGGTGGTGGTGGTGGTGGTGGCGTCCCTTGGGTAGTGGTGGTGGCGGCCTGTGCTCTACCCTTCTCCCCTTCCTCCTCTCCCCTCTCCCCATTCCTCCCCCTCCTCTCCCCCTGATACCCCAGAAAGTACGGAGGGAAGGGTTAATAGGAGAGCGAGAGATGGAAGGGATGAGGATAGCAGGAGTAAGGAAAACAGGTAAAGAAGGAACGAAGGAAGGAAGGTACGTGGAGGGAGAGGGAAGGTGGGAAATGACGAGAGGGAAGGGAGTAGAAGTAAAGAGAGTGTGGAGAGAACGAAGGAAGGAAGGACATGAAGGGAAAAGAAAGGTAGGAAATGACGAGAGGGAGGGAGAATAAGTAAACAGAAAAATAAGAGAGGTAGGGACGGAGGAGGAGGAAGAGGGAAGGTGAAGGAAAACGAGAGGCAGTAGTAGACGATATAAAGAAAAACAAGGCAGGAAGGAAGGAAGGAAAGAAGGAAGGAAGGAAGGAAGGAAGGGACGGAGGTGGAGGAAGAGGGAAGGTAAAAGAAAACGAGAGGAAGTAGTAGACGATATAAGGAAACAAAAGGAAGGAAGGATGGAAGGAAGAAAGAAAGAAAGAAAGAAAGAAAGAAAGAAAGAAAGAAAGGGAGGAAGGAAGGAAGGAAGGAAGGAAGGAGTAAGGAGAGGGAGAGGGAAGGTGGAAGAAAACAAGAGGAAACAGAAGTAGACAAAGCAGAAAAAGGAAGGAATTATGAGGCAGAGAAGGAGGAGAAAAGTGGAAAAGAGGAAAAAAGTGAAGGAAACAAGGAAAGAAGGGAGGTGGAAGCGTGAGAGGAGAGGAAAGGTGGAACAAAAACAGGAGTAAAAAAAAATAAAGAAAACAGGGAAACTAAAAAAGATGTGGCATGGAAGAAGATGAAACACGGAACACAAGATAAAAAAAAAAAAAGAAACAGGCGAGAAAAAAAAGAGGGGAGAAGCATAAAAGGAGAGGAAACACGAGGAAAATAAAATGAGAAAAAGGGAAAAAAAATGGATGCGAGAGGAGAGGGTTCAGGAATGGAAGCGGAATAGGTTTAAGATTTAGAGAAAGAGTGAAAAGGAAACACGAGGAAAATAAGATGAGAAAGAGGGAAAAAAGAATGTCAGAAGCGAGGGTTTAGGAATAGAGGAGAAATGGGTTTAAGATTTAGAGATGGCGTGAAAAAAGGATTAAGTGGAGAGGAAATATGGTGCGAGGTTAGGAGGTATGGAAGTAAAGGAGAAGAAAGGAGGTGGATGAGGGGCAAGAGGAGAGGCGGCAAGGTGGAGGAGAGGAAGAAGGCGGGAAGTGGAATGGGAAAAAGATGAAGTGGGTGTGGATGGTGTGGAGAGGGAATACGGAATGAGGGAGGAAAGTACAGAAATAAAGGAGAATATGGGAGGAGGAGGAGGAGGAGAGGAAAGAGGAAAGACGGTAAGGTGGAGAAGAAGAGGGTGAAGGAAGGACGTGGGATGGGAATAAGAAATGGAGTGAAAGTGGATGGAGTGAAAGTGGATGGAGTGAAAGTGGATGGAATACGATATGAAGGGAAAAAGTAGGGGAGTAAAGGAGAAGGGCGGTGGAGAAGGCGGAAGAGGAGAGAGGGCAAGGTGGAAGAGAAGACGATGGTGAAGGGACGTGGAATTGGGAAAAAGAGACGGATTGAATGTGGATGAAGTATTGACGGTGGAGAGGGTGGAGAGAGTGAAGGGAGAAGAGAGAAAGAAGGAAGGAGAGAGGGAAGTGAAATGGGTATAAGAAACGGGCAGAAGATAATAGAGGGGTGAGGGGATAAGGGCTGGGAAGAGAAGAGAAGAGACAGAGAAGAGGAACGTAAGAGAGGAAGGGGCGGAAAAGGACCTGGAATGCCTTTAAAAGAATAAGAAGCGAATATAACAGTAAGAAGATAGAGAAGATGATTTGTAAAGGGAAAGGATGGAGGGGGGAGGAGAAGGGAGTAAGGGAAGAGGATGGAAGACTCAAAAAGGAGGAAGGGGAATCGAGGAAAGGGTGAGTAGGGAGAAGGGAGAGGGGAGCAGTGGGAAGGGAAGGAAATGGACGGGAAGGGAAGGGAAGGGAAGGGAAGGGAAGGGAAGGGAAAGGAAAGGGAGAAGGGGAGGGAGAAGGGAAGGGAAGGGAAGCGAGGGGAAGGGAAGGGAAGGGAAGGGAAGGGAAGGGAAGGGAAGGGAAAAAGAAGGGAAGGGAAGAGAAGGTAAAGAAAAGAAGGGAAGAAAAGAGAAAAAGAAAGGAAGGGATGGAAGGAGAGAAGGGAAGGGACGGGAAGGGAAGGGAAGAGAAGGTAAAGAAAAGAAGGGAAGAAAAGAGAAAAAGAAGGGAAGGGAAGGGAAGGGAAAAAGAAGGGAAGGGAGGAGAAGAGAAAGGAAGAAAAGTGAAGGGAAGGGAAAAAATTGAAGGGAACGGAGGGGAGGGGAAGAGAACAGAAAGGGACAGAAGGAAAGGGAAAAAGAGGGGAAAGAGAAGGGAAAGTGAATGAATATGCGCTGTTTACGTGGCTGATGGGCTGATGGGAGGCGTCGGGGCGTGCAGGCAGGTAAGGAGGGGGTGACGAGCGTGGCGCACCTGCCTGATTACGGAGCACAGGTAGGGGAGCTAATCATGTTTGCTTACCTGAGTGGAGGCTAATCTCCTGCCCCTAACACCTGGAGGGAGGGAGGGAGGGAGGGAAGTAGGGCAATGGAGAGGAGAGGAGAGGAGAGGAGAGGAAGGGAGGGGGAGGGGAGGAGAGGGAGGGAGGAGGGAGGAGGGAGGGGAGGGGAGGGAAAGGAAGAGAAGGGAAGGGAAGAGGAGAGAAGGGGAGAGAAGAGGGGAGAGAGGGAGGGGGTGAGGGAGGTGGAAGGGAAGAGAGGAGATGAGAGAGAGGGAATGGGGATGGAGGAAAGAGGGAGGAAGGGATGGGAGTGGAAAAAGGGGAAAGAAAGGGAAAGGAAGGAAAGGAAAGGGAGAGAAAAAGAAAAGAAAAGAGATAGGGAGGGAGGGAGAAGGACGGGAAGAGGAAGGACGGTACAGGATGGAAAGGGATAGGGGAGGAAGAGGAAAGGGAGAAAATAATTGATAAGGGAAGGAAATGGAAGACAAGGAAAGGAAAGGAGAGAACAAGGCAAATGAAGACGTAGAAGAGAAAAGAAGGGATGGAAGGAGTGAAGGGAATAAGGAGGAAGGAGGAAGGAAGGAGGGGGAGGATGAAGGCGGGGAAGGGGAGGAAGGAATGGCAAGAAAAACAGAGAGGAGGAAAGGGAAGAGAATTATATGGAAGAAAAGGGAAGGGAAAGGAACAAGACAAAGTAATAGAGAAGAGAAGAGAAGGAATAGGGAAGGGGAAGAAAGGGAAAGAGAGAAGGGAAAAGAAAAGAAAACGAAGAATGAAGAGGGAGGAGGAAGAACGGAGGGGGAGAGGGAAGGATGGATAAGGGAAGGAAGTGATGGGAAGAAAAGGGAAGGAGAGAAGAATGGAAAAGGAAACAGGAGAAAAGAGAACGAAATGAAAGAAAAGGGAAGGGAAGGGAAGAAAGCAAAATTATAGAAGAAAAGAAAATAGAGAAGAAAGGATGGAGGGAGTGACAGAAAAGAGGAAAAGAGGAGAAAGGAGAACGAAATAGAAGAAGAGGAAAGAAAAGGAAAGAAAGCAAAATAAGAGAAGAAAAGAAAATAGAGAAGAAAGGATGGAGGGAGTGACAGAAAAGAGGAAAAGAGGAGAAAAGAGAACGAAATAGAAGAAGAGGAGAGAAAAGGAAAGAAAGCAAAATAAGAGAAGAAAAAAAATAGAGAAGAAAGGATGAAGGGAGTGAAAGAAAAGAGGAAAAGAGGAGAAAGGAGAACGAAATGGAAGAAAAGGAAAGGGAAGGGAAGAAAGCAAAGTAACAGAAGAGAATAGAGGAAAATGGATGAACGGAGTGAAAGAAAAGACGAGCTAAAAGGAGAAAGACAAAAATGAGAAGAAAAAAAAGCACACACACGTCGGGAGCGTCATTACTCGCTTGGGCAGGTGTGGGAACGGTGTGCAGTGTGCAGGTGTGTGTATAGGGAGGGAGGGGGAGGGCGGAGCAGGCGGCAGGCGGGGCGAGGAGAGCGAGGACTGGCGTTGAGGAATGAAAGAAGAACATTTGAGGGAGGAAACTTTGTTCTACGGCTTTTTTTATTTAGCGGTAAAGACAAAGGGAAAAAATAAACAAAACAAATACCCAGAAAAAATAAACAAAACAAATACCAGGAGAAATAAACAAAACAAATACCCGGAAAAAAATAAACAAAGCAAATACCCGGAAAAAAATAAACAAAACAAATACCCGGAAAAAATAAACAAAACAAATACCCGGAAAAAATAAACAAAACAAATACCCGGAAAAAATAAACAAAACAAATAGGAAAAATAAACAAAACAAATACCGAAAAATAAACAAAACAAATACCCAGAAAAATATATACAAAACAAATGGAAAAAATAAACAGAGCAAATACCCGGAAAAAAATAAACAAAACAAATACCCGGAAAAAATAAACAAAACAAATACCCGGAAAAAATAAACAAAACAAATACCCGGAAAAAATAAACAAAACAAATACCCGGAAAAAATAAACAAAACAAATACCCGGAAAAAATAAACAAAACAAATACCCAGAAAAAATATATACAAAACAAATACCCGGAAAAAAATAAACAAAACAAATACCCGGAAAAAATAAACAAAACAAATACCCAGAAAAAAATAAACAAAACAAATACCCGGAAAAAATAAACAGAGCAAATACCCGGAAAAATAAACAAAACAAATACCCGGAAAAAATAAACAAAACAAATACTCGGAAAAAATAAACAAAACAAATACCCGGAAAAAAATAAACAAAACAAATACCCGGAAAAAAATAAACAAAACAAATACCCGGAAAAATAAACATAACAAATACCCGGAAAAAAATAAACAAAACAAATACTCGGAAAAAATAAACAAAACAAATACCCGGAAAAAATAAACAAAACAAATACCCGGAAAAAATAAACAAAACAAATACCCGGAAAAAAATAAACAAAACAAATACCCGATAAAAGAAAAACAAAGCTGCAAAAAGGAATAGAAAAAGATGTTACCGATGAAGGAATAAGGGCTGAGAAGAGGAGAGGAGAGGCAGAGAAGAGGGATGAAAGAGAAGTAGGAGCGGAAAAGGACTTAGAATGCCTTTAAAAAAATGAGAAGAGGATTATGTTATCTGATGTTATATTTTTTTTTCTTCAAGAGGTGTCATAACATCCTCCTCTAGAAACTCTCAGTCGTAAGGAGAGAACACAGCACAATGAAGACACTGGCCAACTCTTGCATTAGGAAGCTGGACAACATAGGGATGAACTTGAGAAGGAAAGAATACTAGTAAGATGCAAAAGAGTCCAAAATAATTATAATTCCAGAGGTGTCTTGATATCCCCCTTTCAGAACAGTTCAAGTCGCAGGAAGGAAATGCATGGATAAGGGAAAGAAGTGATGGGAAGGAGAGGGGAAGAGAGAAGAATGGAAAAGGAAAGAGGAGAGAAGAGAACGAAATGAATGAAAAAGAAAGGGAATAGAAGAAAGCAAAATAATAGAAGAGAAGAAAATAGAGGAGAGTAGATGAACGGAGTAAAGGAAGGGATGAAAAGAGGAGAAAAGAGAACAAAATGAAAGAAAAAGAAAGGGAATAGAAGAAAGCAAAATAATAGAAGAGAAGAAAATAGAGGAGAGTGAATGAACGGAGTGGAGGAAGGGATGAATAGAGGAGAAAAGAGAACTAGATGGAAGAAGAGGAAAGGAAAGAAAAGGAAAGAAAGCAAAATAAAAGAAGAGAAGAAAATAGAAGAGAAAGCATGAAGGGAGTGATGATGAGAATACTGGTCCAGTCTTGCATTACGAAGTTGGACAGCACAGAGGATGATGAGCTTGAATATGGAAAGATAGATAATTAGGATGGATGATAACGGGTAGGAGCGGAGGAAGATGAAAACAAAGTCGGAATGAATCTACGATGTGTGGAGAGAGGAAGAAGTGGAGAGTGAAAAGGGGGAGAAAGAGGGAATGGAGGAAGATAAGGATGGACAGCATACAGTAGAAAGAGAGATAAAGAGGATGAATTAAAATAAGAAGTAAAGGTGGAAAAATATAAATGATTCTACGGAGTGTGTGGAGGGAGGAAGAAGTGGAGATTGAAGAGGAAGAGAAAGAGTGAATGGATGAAGATAGAGTAGAAACAGAGATAAATAATAAAAAAAGCGTAAGAACGGTTGAAAAATATAAAGTCGGAATGTTTCTACGGAGTGTGGCAGGAGGAGGAGGACGAAGTGGAGAGTGAAGAGGAAGAGAAAGAGTGAATGGAGGAAGATATGGAGGCTGTCCCCTTTGTTAGTAATGCTCCCAACGACCGTCTCCTTCTGATTTATGCTCTCATTTATGTTTTCTTTCTCCAGGGCTGAGGGAAGCAAGGGAAGGAACCGGATGATGGGAGGAGGGGAAGACGGATGGAAGAAAGGGTGGGCATGTGAGGATCTGAGTAGAGAGGGAGGGAATAAGGAAGGAAGGAAGGAAGGAAGGAGCATGGGAAGAAAAAAAGGACGGAAGGAAGAAACATGGGAAGAAAGGAAGGAACATGGAAAGAAAGGAAGGAAGGAAGGAAGGAAGGAAGGAAGGAAGGTGAGACTGAATAAATAAATGCCTGAATTATAGAAGGTGGACGGAAGGAAGAAATAAAGAAAAAAAAGAGGAAGAAAAGAAACGTGAAAGAAAAAGTTAGGAAGGAGAAGAATGGAGGAAGAAATGAATGAATAAATAAATGAATGATTAATTGAGGTACAAAGGAGAGAGGGAAAAAAGCCAGAAAGAAGGAATGAAGGATGAAAGAAGAGAAGGTAGGAAGGAAGCAGGCAAGCGAAGAGTGGAGGAAGATACGGATGCAAGAATAAACAAATGAATGACTGAAAAATAAATAAAGGAACAGTATAAAGAAAGAAGGATGAAAGGGTGGAAAAAAGAACAGCAAGAAAAGAAGGTAGACAGGAAACAGGCAAGAGAAAAACGGAGGAAAATATGAATAAATGAATAAGTGATTGAATGAAGAAAAAATGGATAGCAAGGAAACAAGCAATGAAGGATGAAAGAAATGAATGACTGAAAGTAGAAAAAAAAAAAAAAATGGAAGGAAAAAAAGAGAAAACGATGGATTACACGAAAACGAGGTAGGCAGCAAAGAAGGAAGGGAGAGAAAAGGAAATAGATGAATAAATGAAAGGAGAAATGAAGGAGCAGTAGAAAGAAGGCATGATAAAAGAACAGAAAGAAGGCAAGCAAAGAAAACGAGGTAGACAGAGAAACGACGAAGGAAGAAGATAAGGCTGAATGAATAACTGAAAGAAGAAATGAAGAAGGAAGGAAGGATGAAAGGAAAGAAAGAAGGCTGGCAGAGAAAACAAGGTAGACGATAAGGCAAGGAAAGGAAAGAAGGAAGGAAGGATGAAACTAAAGAAAGAAGGCTGGCAAAGAAAACAAGGCAAACAGACAGCAAGGCAAGGAAAGGAAAGAAGGAAGGAAGGATGAAAGTAAAGAAAGAAGGCTGGCAGAGAAAACAAGCCAGACAGCAAGGCAAGGAAAGGAAAGAAGGAAGGAAGGATGAAAATAAAGAAAGAAGACTAGCAAAGAAAACAAGACAGACAGACAGCAAGGCAAGGAAAGGAAAGAAGGAAGGAAGGATGAAAGTAAAGAAAGAAGGCTGGCAGAGAAAACAAGGCAGACAGCAAGGCAAGGAAAGGAAAGAAGGAAGGAAGGATGAAAGCAAAGAAAGAAGACTAGCAAAGAAAACAAGCCAGACAGACAGCAAGGCAAGGAAAGGAAAGAAGGAAGGAAGGATGAAAGCAAAGAAAGAAGACTAGCAAAGAAAACAAGCCAGACAGACAGCAAGGCAAGGAAAGGAAAGAAGGAAGGAAGGATGAAAGTAAAGAAAGAAGGCTGGCAGAGAAAACAAGCCAGACAGACAGCAAGGCAAGGAAAGGAAAGAAGGAAGGAAGGATGAAAGTAAAGAAAGAAGGCTGGCAGAGAAAACAAGACAGACAGCAAGGCAAGGAAAGGAAAGAAGGAAGGAAGGATGAAAGCAAAGAAAGAAGACTAGCAAAGAAAACAAGCCAGACAGCAAGGCAAGGAAAGGAAAGAAGGAAGGAAGGATGAAAGCAAAGAAAGAAGACTAGCAAAGAAAACAAGCCAGACAGACAGCAAGGCAAGGAAAGGAAAGAAGGTTGGCAAAAAAAACAAGGCAGACAGCAAGGCAAGGAAAGGAAAGAAGGAAGGAAGGATGAAAGCAAAGAAAGAAGGCTAGCAAAGAAAACAAGGCAGACAGACAGCAAGGCAAGGAAAGGAGGTAAAGGAAGCGTGCGTCTGATCAAAGAGGAAGCGTCAACAAAGGCCAGCATCGAGATAAAAGACAAACAGACTAATTGGCGGCCTTAATCAAGCGTGCCGAGACAGGACAATCATCACGGAGGTTAATGCACCGTTTCAGCAGGGAGGGTCAATACACGTACACCCACGGCAGCTGCCAATACTAATAATAAATAGATGGAAGAATAAAGTTACAAAAAAATACAGCACACACGAGAACAGAGGATCGCTTAATTAAAAAGAAACAGCGCGCGACAAAAGCATGAATATTAATATGAGCTCATTAATAACACGGTTTAGACAAAGCGAAGTTAATACTGGAAAAATAGAGGACGAAGAGGGGATAAAAAAAAGAGGAGGAAGGGAGAATAAAGGGAGAGAAAGAAAGCTAGTGGAAAAGGAAGGAGAAAAGGGAAACTAGGAAGAGGAAGGGAAGGCAAAGGAAGGGAAAAGAAGGTAAGGGAAGGGAAAAGAAGGTGGGAAAAGAAGGTAAGGGAAGGGAAAAGAAGGTAAGGGAAGGGAAAAGAAGCCAAGGGAAGGAAAAAGAAGGCAAGGGAAGGAAAAAGAAGGCAAGGGAAGGGAAAAGAAGGCAAAGGAAGGGAAAAGAATGGAAAGGAAAGGAAGGCAAGAAAAAAGGAAAGACTGCAAGGGAAAGGAGGCAAGGGAAAGGAAAAGAAGGCAAGGGAAGGGAAAAGAAGGCAAGGGAAGGGAAAAGAAGGCAAGGGAAGGTAAAAGAAGGCAAGGGAAGGTAAAAGAAGGCAAGGGAAGGGAAAAGAAGGCAAGGGAAGGGAAAAGAAGGCAAGGGAAGGGAAAAGAAGGCAAGGGAAGGGAAAAGAAGGCAAGGGAAGGGAAAAGAAGGCAAGGAAAGGGAAAAGAAAGCAAGGGATGGGAAAAGAAAGCAAGGGATGGGAAAAGAAAGCAAGGGATGGGAAAAGAAGGCAAGGGAAGGGAAAAGAAAGCAAGGGATGGGAAAAGAAGGCAAGGGAAGGGAAAAGAAAGCAAGGAAAAGCAGGCAAGGGAAGGAAAAGAAGGCAAGGAAGGGAAAAAAGCAAGGGAAGGGAAAAGAAGGCAAGGGAAGGGAAAAGAAGGCAAGGGAAGGGAAAAGAAGGCAAGGGAAGGGAAAAGAAGGCAAGGGAAGGGAAAAGAAGGCAAGGGAAGGGAAAAGAAGGCAAGGGAAAGGAAAAGAAGGCAAGGGAAGGGAAAAGAAGGCAAGGGAAGGGAAAAGAAGGCAAGGGAAGGGAAAAGAAGGCAAGGGAAGAGAAAAGAAGGCAAGGGAAGGGAAAAGAAGGTAAGGGAAGGGAAAAGAAGGCAAGGGAATAGAAAAGAAGGCAAGGGAAGGGAAAAGAAGGTAAGGGAAGGGAAAAGAAGGCAAGGGAATAGAAAAGAAGCCAAGGGAAGGGAAAAGAAAGCAAGGGAAGGGAAAAGAAAGCAAGGGAAGGGAAAAGAAAGCAAGGAAAGGGAAAAGAAGGCAAGGGAAAGGAAAAAAAGCAAGAGAAGGGAAAGGAAGAGGAAAAGAAAGCAAAAAAAATAGATGAAAAAGAAATCGTCGCAAATGAAAGGGAAAAAAAGGAAAGGAAAATAGCAAAGGAAAAGAGAAGAACGGGAGAGAGCAAGTAAAAAAAAACATATAGAACGGGAGGGAGAGAAAAAAATAAAAAATAAATAAAGGAGCGAAGAAAAGAGAAGGATATGGGAGGGAAGGAAAAAAAGAGGAGAGTACAGTGAAAGAAATTGAGAGGAAAGAAGGAAATAGAAAAAAAAGGGAAACGAATGAAAACCGGAAAGGAAAAGAAGGAAAAAAGGGAAAAAATCAGGGAGACGTAATGAAATATAAATGAAAGAAGAAAATAAGTGACTAGAAAAGAATGGAAGGAAAACAAGAGGAAAGGATATGAAAAGAGGAAAAGGAAGGGAAAGGAAAGAACAAGAATGAAAGTTAAAGGAAGAAAAGAATGACGTAAGTAAAAGGAAAAAAGGAGAGAATGATAGAAAAAGGTAAATAGGAAAAGAAGAGAAAATGAAGGGAGGGAAAAGAGAGGAAGGAGAAAAAAATGAGGGAAAGAGGGAAAGGTAATGAGCAGAGAAGAAACCGAGAAACGGAAGAAAAAGAAACGAGAGAAAGAAGGGAAGAAAAGAAGGGAAGAAATGTAGGAAAGGAAAATATAAGAAAGAAAACAAAAGGGATGGAAAAAAAATGAGAGAGAGAGAGAGAGAGAGAGAGAGAGAGAGAGAGAGAGAGAGAGAGAGAGAGAGAGAGAGAGAGAGAGAGAGAGAGAGAGAGAACGCAATCAGGACCTTCGCAAACACAAGGCAAGGATTACGTGAGGCTCAGGAGACGGTAAATGAGGATAACAGGTGTGTGTGTGTGTGTGTGTGTGTGTGTGTGTGTGTGTGTGTGTGTGTTTACTTATAGTCAACCTGAAATCATTGTAGACAGACACAAACAGTTACAAACAAACAAACAAACGAACAAGCAAACAAACAAATGCACACTATCTCACATATGAAAGAGAAAAGGAAATCTCTCTCTCTCTCTCTCAGCCCCCTTCCCCCCCCTTACTGCCGTCTCCGCCAGGAATATGTAACTATCGCCTATGAATATGGAAGCCGCCTGAACTGCTGCCTGAGGAGGGGAGGTGCAGCGGGGGAAGGGGGGGGGGGGGGGGGGATTAAAGAGGCCGTCTGGGAATAGAAGAAGGAAGAGAAGGAGGAGGAGGAGGAGGAGGAGATACATTAAAACACGAAAAAGAGGGCAGCAGAAAGATACACAGAAATACGTAGAAAACCTATAGAAAATTAAAAAGGAAAATAAAATACATGAAAACATACTGATACGGTAAAGAAAACATAACAAAGTCCACGGCGTTGGTTCGTTTCGAGGCTGCTTTCTTTAGTGATTTAATCAATTCATTGGCCATCTGAGTGACCTGTGGAATAGCACTTTAGTACGCACGCGCGGGTACGTTCAGTTCACCCGTGACGAAACAGTGTAAAAATTAACTCGATTCTTAAAAGAGTTGATCGTTTTAACACTAACTACTTCTGCAGGATGGGTGTTCCAGTGTCGGATGACTTTGTTCAAAAAATAACTCCTGCCAATAATTATCTGCACTGCATTGCTTCGATTGAGCTGTGACCAATGCAATGAAGAAACTTGCAGACCTTATGAACATAATAACTCATGATTCAAAACTAACTCAAAGAACGAGATACACAGAAACAAAAAACCTTAAGATAATTAAATAAAAGGAAAATAAAAAACACATGAAAAAATACTGATACGGTAAAGAAAATATAATAAAGTCTACGGTGTTGATCTTCCACGTTTCACTACTCGATACGTTTCTCCTCCTCTTCCCCCTCCTCCTGCTCCTCTTCCTCCTCCTCCTTCCCTCTACAACTTCCGTTTGTCTCTCCCTGCCTGACTAATGTCCCTCCCGAAGCCCTGGCCACTCCTCTCCATCTTCCCTCCTGCCTCCAATTACTCTTCTCGCCCACTTCACATGTCACTGCCGACACCTTTACTCCTCCTCCTCCTCCACCTCCTCCTCCTCCTCCTCCTCGTCTTCCCTGTCTTGTATCACTATCTCTTGTATCTCTGCATTCACATCCTTGCCTGTCACTCTTATCTTGCTCCTTTTCAATCCTTCTCTCTTTTTCTTCCTCCTACTATAATCACGCTGTCCTGCTTCACCTCCTTCACTGTCGCTAATCTCATCTTCATCTCATTCTTTTGTCTTTCTTTACTGTCTTCAAATTTTCTTGTTGCTGTTATTTTTGTTGTTATTGTTTTAGTTGTTATTTTTTTGTTCTTTTGCTTCTTACTACTACTATTACTACAACAACAACAACAACAACAACAACTACTACTACTACTACTACTACTACTACTACTACTACAACTACTACTACTATAAAAAAATAAAAAGTCTGTTCTGTTAAAAAAATGTTTATAACATGTTTTACTTATGCTCATTGTTTTCAACAGTTTTTTCATTGACTGCAGAAATATATTATTACATTACGTAGAAAAATTTCTCGTGAACACGATAGTGTGATCAGAATGCAGTTAAAGCTTTTCGTATTGAAAACACAGAGTTATTCACAGCAACATTTCACTCGCCCAACCATCACGGCGCTCGAGACACCCTGTATGATGATGTTAAAAAAAAATGAGCGTCGCGCGCCATGATGGTTGGGGCGAGTGACATGTTGCTATAAACAACCCTGTGTTTTCAATATGTGGAGCTTCATCTGCATTCTGATCACACTATCGTGTTCATGAGAGATTTCCCTACGTCATGTAATAATATATTTCTGCAGTCAATGAACAACTGTTTAAAATAGTGAGCATAATTAAAACGTTGTAAACATTTTTTTAACATCTTCACAGTTCAACTCATCGTAATACCATTTTCTTTTTTGTTTTGTCGATTTTTAAAATACATCTTGATTCTACAGTCACTGGTGAGTCTGATGGTGTCAACCAAAACTGGCTCGCTCGTATATGAGGTGAGCTATGGCATATAATAAAGAAACATGTCTCACTCGAGCATGCAAGATGTGGTCCGACATGAGTGTTAGCGGGAGAGCGGAGCAGCCAATCAGCTGCAAGCTTACCAACCTGCCTAGGCGCCAGGAATCTAGCTTAAGTGAACAGACTATACTACTACTACTACTACTACTACTACTACTACTACTACTGCTACTACTACTACTGCTGCTACTACTACTTCTACTACTACAACTAAAAATACTACTAGTAATACTTCTTTTACCCCTTCTTCTTTATCGATATCTTCTTTTTCTTCTTCGTTTCCTTAATTTGTTTCCACTCTTCATCTTTAATCCTTTCAGTTTTATCATAATTATCATCATCATCATCATCATCTCCACCTCCCCCTCCTCTTTCTCCTACTTCTTCACAACTTACTAATTACCGGGCGTCCTAATCCTTGCATCCTTTCCGCCCGCCACTCTACATCAGCGGTATTGCACGTGTAAGGTAAGAGATAGGTAGGCTTAGAAGTTGGGTAATAGGTAGGACCACAGAGTTAAAAAAAGATGAAAAAGAGTTAAAAAAAAAGATGAAAAAGAAGAAGAAAAAGGAGAAAAAGAAGAAAAATAAAAAAGGAGAAAAAGAAGGAAAAGAAAGAAGTATAAATAAAAATAAGATGAAGAGGAAAGATTAGGAAGAAGAAGAAGGAAAAGAAGAAAATAATGTAGAAAATAATACCAACAGCAACATCATCATCGGTATATAACTCTGTGGGAAGGACTTGTGATTACCTGGTCGTCTTACTCCGCCACTCTACATCAGCGGTATAATGCACGCGTTCGGTAGGATTAGGAGGAGTTAGGTAATGTTAGGTAGGAGTTAGGTAGTATTAGGAGCACCTGTGCCAGATTATCGTACTCAGAGCATAGTATTTGCCTGGTTTCTGACGCCTAAGTATTGCCAAGAAACATCAGGAATTAACTATTTTAACGATATATATAAATGAGTCTCGTGTTTTGGGACCAGGAGACAGACTTGGGGTCGTAAGTCGGTAAATATGAGAGGCTGAGTACGACAATCTGGCAACGTTGATTAGAAGTTAGGGCCGCATTTCTAAACATTTCGTCGCTCTCTCTCTCTCTCTCTCTCTCTCTCTCTCTCTCTCTCTCTCTATTCACTGGTTTCCCTTCTCTCTGGTTCTTTTTTTTTTTTTTACAAAGGAGACAGCCTCAAGGCACAAAAAGTAAACATTAATAAAAAATAAAAAAGCCTGCTACTGCTGCTCCTAAAAAGAATCCAAAGAGGTGGCCGAAAGATAAGCTGCTTCGGGAGGAGAGGTGTCCTGATACCCTCCTCTTGAAAGAGTTCAAGTCGTAGGCAGGAGGAAATACAGATGAAGGAAGATTGTTCCAGAGTTTACCAGCGTGAGGGATGAAAGAGTGAAGATGCTGGTTAACTCTTGCATAAGGGGTTTGGACAGTATAGGGATGAGCATGAGTAGAAAGTCGAGTGCAGCGGGGCCGCGGGAGGGGGAGGCATGCAGTTAGCAAGCTCAGAAGAGCAGTCATGTGGAAATATCGATAGAAGATAGAAAGAGAGGCAACATTGCGGCGGGAATTTAAGAGGTAGAAGACTATCAGTATGAGGAGGAGAGCTGATGAGACGAAGAGCCTTGCCTCCACTCTGTCCAGAAGAGCTGTGAGTGGAGCCCCCACACATGAGATGCATACTCCATACGAGGGCGGACAAGGCCCCTGTATATGGACAGCAACTGTGCAGGGGAGAAGAACTGGCGGAGACGGTACAGAACGCCCAGCCTCGAGGAAGCTGATTTAGTAAGAGATGAGATATGAAGTTTCCAGTTGAGATTTTGAGTTAAGGATAGACCGAGGATGTTTAGTGTTGAGGAAGGTGATAGCTGGGTGTTGTCAAAGAATAGGGATAGTTGTTTGGAAGATTGTGTCGAGTGGATAGGTGGAGAACTGTGTTTTTGAGGCGTTGAAGGACACCAGGTTCTTCTTGCCCCAATCGGAAATAATAGTAAGGTCTGAGGCTGTTCTGCAGCCTCCAGCCTTGAGTCGTTAAGTTCCTGAAGGGTGGGTCTTCTATTAAAAGAAGTTGAATAATGCAGTGTGGAATCATCGGCGTAGGAATGGATAGGACAGTTCGTTTTGGAAAGAAGATCATCAATGAACAACAGAAAAGAGGGAGATAGGACAGAACTGTGGGACACCACTGTTAATAGATTTAGGGAAGAACAGTGACCGTCTACCACGGCAGAAATAGAACGGTCCGAAAGGAAACTGAGATAAAGGTACAGAGAGAAGGATAGAAACCGTAGGAGGGTAGTTTAGAAAGAAGATTTGTGCCAGACCCTATCAAAAGCTTTTGATATGTCCAGCGCAATAGCAAAAGTTTCACTGAAACGGCTAAGAGAGGATGACCAAGAGTCAGTTAAGATAGGAGATCACCAGTAGAACGCCCCTTGCGGAACCCATACTGGCGATCAGATAGAAGGTCAGAAGTGGCCTATTAACTTCGATCCTCCAAACGAGAGAGAGAGAGAGAGAGAGAGAGAGAGAGAGAGAGAGAGAGAGAGAGAGAGAGAGAGAGAGAGAGAGAGAGAGAGAGAGAGAGAGAGAGAGAGAGAGAGAGAGAGAGAGAGAGAGAGAGAGAGAGAGAGAGAGAGAGAGAGAGAGAGAGAGAGAGAGAGAGAGAGAGAGAGAGAGAGAGAGAGAGAGAGAGAGAGAGAGAGAGAGAGAGAGAGAGAGAGAGAGAGAGAGAGAGAGAGAGAGAGAGAGAGAGAGAGAGAGAGAGAGAGAGAGAGAGAGAGAAGATTAAGGGCTAGATAAAAATTCGCCTCTTCTTCCTCCTCCTCCTCCTCCTCCTCCTCGCTTCACTATACGAGGAAACTTTCAGCAAAATTATTCCTCGTACTTTTTCGCTTCTTTAAAATGGCGTTGTTTACGATGCTTCACATTCCGCGAAGATTAATTTTGCTTTATGCTCTTTCTCTTTTCTTCTCTACATTTTTTTTTCTTATGGTATTGTGGCGGCGGCGGGGGGGGGTAGGGGGGCGCTTTTTACTCACTCTTTCTTTCTTTCTCTATCTATCTATCTATCTATCTATCTATCTATCTATCTTCTGGTGTCTGTTCTTCCTATGTATTCCTATGTATCCTATGCATTCCAATGTATCTATCTATCTAACTGTCTTTCTATTGATCTCTATCCATCAATTTATAACATACTAGAGGAAGCAAAGTCGAAACAAATAGGGATGAAAACAACATTATGGAAAAATAGGAAAGACACAGAAAGAAAATGGGGGAATGAACATGAGGTAAGAAGTTAGTAAAATAGGAATTGAGGAAGGAAAGAAACACGAAATGGAAAGTGACAGTTTAAAAGATATGATTAAACACATACCTGCCCCAACTGCACACCTGTCAGAAGGGTCACCTGCTGCTCACCTGCCGCCGAGGTAACGAAAGGGAAGGCGGAGGAATCTTACCTGAGAAGAGAAAGAAAAAAAGATTGGTTAGATATATAGTACGTAGATCTATATGAGTTTAGTTAATTGCAAGTCTCTCTCTCTCTCTTCTTTGTATACTTTCATCCCTCTTTTTTCATCCTTCCACTCTCACTTTTTCTCATTTTCCTCTTTCGCTTCTCCTCATTTCCCCACTTCTTTTTTGTTCCTCTTTTCCTCCGATCATCACGTTGCTTACTACACACACACACACACACACACACACACACACATGAACACATACACACACACAGGTAATACAGGTAGCTTCCCTCACCTTAATGGAGCACCTAATTACGTACATCCTGAGCCGTTTACCTTCCTAATTACTCACCCACATAATGATAACAATAATAATAATAATAATAATAATAATAATAATAATAATAATAATAATAATAATAATAATAATAATAATAATAATAATAATAATAAGAAGAAGAAGAAGAAGAAGAAGAAGAAGAAGAAGAAGAAGAAGAAGAAGAAGAAAAAGAAGAAGAAGAAGAAGAAAAGAAAAGGGTTGTGGATGAATGGAACAGGCTTGTCAGTCATGTTGTGGGTGCCAGTACTGTAGATACATTCAAGAAGAGGTTGGATAAATTCATGGATAGTGAAGTAAGGTGGGGTTAGGATTACAGGAGCTGCTTTATATAGGTCAACCAGCCTCCTGCAGACTCCTTACGTTCTTATGTTCTTATGTTAAGATGATGATGATGATGATGATGAAGAGAGAAAAGACGAAAGAAAAAAGATGAAAAAGAAGAAAAAGGAGAAAAAGAAGAAAAAGAAAACTAGACATTGGACACTAACGAGTGCAAACCGCCCGCTACCAACACCCTCTGGTCGGAGTGTTCAAAATGTGAAAATATGAAATTCAGTCTTGGGTGAGGTCCTGCCCTGCTTCACCTCTTAAAACTCGTTCCAGTTTCAATTTTGACCTAGGTGACCTTGACCTTTGACCTTGAAAATCGAACTTATTCTGTGTGGGGCCATTAGTAGCCCACATATGAAGTTTCAGCATCCAAGATGTAATGGTTGAAAGGCTATCGCGTTACAGACAAAAAAAAATTTACACAGCTGAAAACAATACCTTCCGCAAAATTGTTTTGCGGAAGGTAAAAAGGAGAAAAAGAAGAAAAAGGAAGAAAAGGAGTAAAAAGAAATATAAGATGAAGAAGAAAGATGGGGAAAAAGTAGAAGGAAAACAAGATAATGTAGTAAATAACACCAACAGCAACATCAACAACAACAACAACAACAACAACAACAACAACAACAACAACAACAACAACAACAAGTACACACACACATCCCCGTAATTAGGAAGAGATTAATAAGGATTTCACAACGATCAACATTGGTCCACCTGTTTATTATCATTATCATTATTATTATTATTATTATTATTATTATTATTATTATTATTATTATTATTATTATTATTATTATTATTATTATTATTACGACCACTCTCCGGACAGTCACAGAATACGCAAGACATTAAATTTTACTCCCGAGAAAGTCCTTCGTTCCCTTTAATCTTCCTCCCATTTCGTCTCCCATTATCTCTTTCCGTCCCTTCACTTCCCCATTTGATCTTTCCCTCTTTATTCCATCGCTCCTCTCTCTCTCTCTCTCTTTTATCATTTATCCTCTCTTCCTTTCTTCCTTTTCTTTCCTGTTAGCTCTCTCCCACGTAAAACATTCCTTCTCTCTTTCTTCCTCCTATTAGCTCTTGTTCTCCCTCTCTCCGTTTCTCTTTCATCCTTCGTTTCTTCGCTCCTTCTTTCATTCATTCATTCCTTAACCTTTTTGTGTGTACTCTTTCGTGACCTATTTTTTTTTCTTTCCTTTTTTCCTTCTTCCTTTCCTTCGCCTTTCATTCTTATTTTACCTCTATATCCTCCTTCTTCCATTCCTGCCGCTAAATTTCTTTCATCCTATCCTCTCTTCTTCTCCTTCCCATTCTTTTATTTCCTAGTTTCTCCCTTTCTATGCGATATTTTCCTTCACCTTCATACTCTTCCTCCCTTTCTTCCTCTACCTGTATCTCTTCCTTCCTCCCTTTCTTTCCTTCGCAAGCTCTCTCTTTGTCTTTTCTTCTACCTTCATCTCTTTTTTTTTCCTTCCATTCTTCCTTCCTCCGCTCTCTCATCTTCCCTTCCTCTCCCTGCATCTCTTTCTTCTTTTCTTTCCTCCTTCCTTCGCCCGCTCTCTCCTTGTTCCTTCCTCTCCCTGTATTTCTTCTTTCCTTCCTTCCCCCACTCTCCTTTTCATTTCCTCTCCCTGCCTCTCTTCCTTCTTCCCTTCCTTCCTTTTTTTGCTAACTCTCCTATTCCCTTCCTCTCCCTGCACTTCTTCCTTCTTTCCTTTCTTTCTTCCTTTGCCAACTCTCCTATTCCCTTCCTCTCCCTGCCTCTCTTCCTTCTTTTCTCTTTCCTCCTTCACTCATTCTCCTACTCCCTTCCTCTCCCTACATCTTCTTTCTCTCCTTCCTTTCTTCCTTTACCTCCTCTCTTCTACTCCCTCTACCCGCATCTCTTCCTTCTTTCATTTCTATCTTCCTTCGTCTGTTCTTTCCTTGTCCCTTCCTCTCTTTCTTCTTCCCTTTCTTCTTTCATTCGTCCGCTCTCTCATCCTTCTTTCCTTCCTCCGCTCTCATCTTCCCTTCTTCTGCCTGACTCTCTCCATTAGCCTTTTGAGCAAGTCTTCGCGGATAAATGGAGCGATGATAATACAAGGAGAGAGGTCCAATTACATGCTGCGACCAAACGAGGGTGAGAGCTGGTGTGAGAGGTGCTGTGGGAGGTGCTATGGGAGGTGATGTGACTATATTAGGGATAACAAAGGCTGGGGTAAGGAGGTGAGGGCGAATAGGTGGAGAGGTGGAGGATAGGAGGAAGGAAGGTAGGGGAGATTAAGAAAAGTGAGGGAAGGGTCAGTAGTTAGACGACAGTAGGAAAATGGAGAAAGAAAGGTGAGGAGAGGAAGGACAATACAGGAGGGGTGAGGAGGTGGAGGTGAAGAGGTAGAGAGGCAGAGGACAAGAGGAAGGGAACAGGGGAAAAGAGAGAGAGAGAGAGAGAGAGAGAGAGAGAGAGAGAGAGAGAGAGAGAGAGAGAGAGAGAGAGAGAGAGAGAGAGAGAGAGAGAGAGAGAGAGAGAGAGAGAGAGAGAGAGAGAGAGAGAGAGAGAGAGAGAGAGAGAGAGAGAGAGAGAGAGAGAGAGAGAGAGAGAGAGAGAGAAAAGGAAAATATCACTAATGCATTTCCTTGCCTTCTGCGGACATCAAAGTTATCATTAGGATCGCTGCCAGAGGTCGCTGCTTCGAACATTTATTTATTGCAAACATATACATACCAATTTCGCTCTTCTTTTCTCCCTTACCCAATCTCATATCTAATTAAAAACACGAGGCCGAAAAAAAGTACACATAAAAATTCATCACATTCCAGCACTGATTAATAACATATCTTTTTTAATTCTATCAACTCTCAATCGTATATTTTTTTCCCCCCTCTGACTTATATCCACATTACGGACTCATCCATTCCCTTGACATCGGTTCCACCTCCCCACCTTTGAAATTGACCTCCCTTTTTGGTCTCTCACTCTGTATTCCTATTTTCTTTTCTCTTTTTATTCTGGAGTAACGCTTGGCGGGGTTTTATTTCCCTTTTTTTTATACCCGTAAGCCGTTTCCATTGCCGTAAAAGTATATATCAGTATCAGTTAACTAGACCCTGTTCCCTATACTACGTTCTCTCTATACAAACCTCTTTTTACGGGTCAGTTGCTACATCCAACATATCAACTTTCTCTGTTGGTAATAATATAGCGGAAAAAGGTGGACCAAGATAGGCAGTGATTGGAGGTGAGCTGTATGGAACAACGATGGCGAACTCTTCTGTCTCCCTGCCACCCTCTTTTATCTTCACCCTTCTTTTTACTCTCTCTCTCTCTCTCTCTCTCTCTCTCTCTCTCCGTCTATTTACTTCTCTTCATCTGGTTCTCTCCGATATGTACACAAACAAACGAACACACACACACACACACACACACACACACACACACACACACACACACACACACACACACACACACACACATACACCCGCATACATACACAAACACACAGACAGACAGACAGACGGAGAGAGAAACACACAGACAGACAGACAGAGCAACATAGGAATGAGATGAAAAGGGTGACAGCCGAGATGAAGTAGAGATGAAAAAAGGAGAACGAGAAGAGTAGTGGACAGCGGAGCAAAACGCAAAGTCCTCAGATAGATATAAATAGACAGATAGGTAGATAGATAAGAGGAAGAGTGGAGGGGAAGGCCGATATAAGGAAGGCAGGGAGGGAGACAAAGGACGGAAAGAGACACAGAAGAGGAAAGAGGAAAGGGACGGAAGGGGACGGCTGATGGAAGGAGACGCAGATGAGTCGCGAAAATTGCAAGCACTCACCGGGCCAAGGACGAGGCGGAGGAGGGAGGAACAAAGGCAAGGAAGGAATAAAGGGCGTGAATGAAGCCATAACTATATACACGAGAGAGAGAGAGAGAGAGAGAGAGAGAGAGAGAGAGAGAGAGAGAGAGAGAGAGAGAGAGAGAGAGAGAGAGAGAGAGAGAGAGAGAGAGAGAGAGAGAATGATGATAAAGGGGAGAAAGAAGAAAGGAAAGAGAGGAGAAGAGAGAAGCAAAGAGACAAACGATGGACAGAAAGTGGAGGAGGAGGAGGAGATAAATATTTTTAATTACTAACACAAAAAAAGGAAAACGACAACATGAGACGAGTAAATCATGGAGAGAGAGAGAGAGAGAGAGAGAGAGAGAGAGAGAGAGAGAGAGAGAGAGAGAGAGAGAGAGAGAGAGAGAGAGAGAGAGAGAGAGAGAGAGAGAGAGAGAGAGAGAGAGAGAGAGAGAGAGAGAGAGAGAGAGAGAGAGAATTAAAGAAAGTGAGAAGAAAAGGACAAGTAAACAATAGGAAGAATAAGATGAACAAATAGAAAAGAAAAAAGAGAAAAAGAAGGATAATAAGGATAAACAAATAAAGATAGGAATAATGGGAGAACGGAAAGAAAGAACTGGTAATTAGCAAGGATAAGAAGAGAAAAGACGGAGAGAGAGGAGAAGGAAAATAACAGAAAGGAAAAAGAAGAAGAGGAGTACAACGGAAAGCATAGGAAGGAAGGAAGAAGAGAGAGAAGGGGAAGAGAAAGGAGGAAGTGGAGAGCGATATTTAAGAGGGAGAGAAAACATAGAAAGAGGAAGAATGAACGCAAGAAAGAGGAAGACCAAAGAAGATACAAAAGAGAGGAAAGAAGAAGAGGAAGAGAGCAAAGAATGGGTAAAAAGAGGGAACAAGGGAGAGTTAAAACAAAAGAAAGGAGAAAAGAGAAAGGAGGTTTAAAAGAAGGAAGCGAGGATGGTAAATGTGAGGATTGTTAATAGAAAGAATAACGAAGATGGAAGAGAGGAGAGAAGAAGAGGAAGGAGATAGGGAAGGAAGAGGTGAGAGAGAGAAGATTTATAGAGGGAAAAGAAGAAGGGAAGACATAAGAGGAAGGAGAAAAGAAGAAGGAGGAGGAAGGAGAGGAGAAGAATAACGAGGTAGGGAAAAGGAGGTAGGAGGTAAGATGGAGGAGGACAAAAAAAAGGAAAAAACAAAAACAAATGAAGAAAACAAGACGAAGGAAAATGGAGATAGGGAAAGAGGAGTGCAGAGAAGAAGGAAGAAGATGATAATGCATAGAGAAAGGAGGAAGGAGGAGGAAGAAGAGGTAAAAGGGAGAAAGACGTAAAAGAGGAAGAGGGGAGAAAGAAAAGTAAGAGGAATGAGAGAACATACAAAGAAAGAGGAAGGGGAAAAAGGAGCAATAAAGAAGAGGCAAAAGGAAACAGTTAGAATAATAAAAAGAAGGATAAATAAGGGGAGGAAGAGGGAAGTGAAGGATGGAAGAAGAAAGAAAAATAAAACTAAGAGAAAACAGCAATAAAAGGAAAGCAAGAGAAAGAGGATGATAAAGAGAGAGAGAGAGAGAGAGAGAGAGAGAGAGAGAGAGAGAGAGAGAGAGAGAGAGAGAGAGAGAGAGAGAGAGAGAGAGAGAGAGAGAGAGAGAGAGAGAGAGAGAGAGAGAGAGAGAGAGAGAGAGAGAGAGAGAGAGAGAGAGAGAGAGAGAGAGAGAGAGAGAGAGAGAGAGAGAGAGAGAGAGAGAGAGTGTATGGATGAAAGGAATGGAGATATAGAGGATAATGAACGGCCAAGAGGAAACAAGAGGCAAGAGGAGGAAGAGTTATGGGGACAGCAGAGGCGCGCCCAGCGGAGTCACTTGTTCTTAATAGGATATAATGCCCAGAGGAGGAGGAGGAGGAGGAGGAGGAGGAGGAGGAGGAGGTGAAACAAAAAGATGGAAGACAAAATATGATTCCCTCGAAGATAAAATAACGCAGAACGATAAATAACGAGAGAGAGAGAGAGAGAGAGAGAGAGAGAGAGAGAGAGAGAGAGAGAGAGAGAGAGAGAGAGAGAGAGAGAGAGAGAGAGAGAGAGAGAGAGAGAGAGAGAGAGAGAGAGAGAGAGAGAGAGAGAGAGAGAGAGAGAGAGAGAGAGAGAGAGAGAGAGAGAGAGAGAGAGAGAGAGAGAGAGAGAGAGAGAGAGAGAGAGAGAGAGAGAGAGAGAGAGAGAGAGAGAGAGAGAGAGAGAGAGAGAGAGAGAGAGAGAGAGAGAGAGAGAGTGAGAGAGAGAGAGAGAGAGAGAGAGAGAGAGAGAGAGAGAGAGAGAGAGAGAGAGAGAGAGAGAGAGAGAGAGAGAGAACAAAAAAAGATTCGAAGACAAAAGAAAGCACAAAAAATCACAGAAATACATAGACCCCAAGATTTATGACACACACACACACACACACACACACACACACGAGGCAGCAGATATTAACAGCCGTGGAGGAGGAAGATGAACCGCCTTGGGGGACTCCTCTCTCTCTCTCTCTCTCTCTCTCTCTCTCTCTCTCTCTCTCTCTACTCGGGTCAGGAGTCGCGGGTGATGAGTGTTCGAATGTGTGTGTGAGTAAGTGCGTGAGTCACTCCGAGGGGCAATAACAGGAGGAGGAGGAGGAGGAGGAGGAGGAAACATGGACTAGCAGGCAGCAGAAAGCCTGTTGGCTCATTACTAGGCAGCCTGCGTTCAGTGATTTAATCAATCCGTTTGCCACAGGAGTGGCTTGCAGGGAAGGATTAAAGCACTTGTGTATCTACTCTTGGGAACGTTCAGTTCACTCCCGATGCAGTAAAGTGGCGATCAATGCGTTTCTTGAAGGAGTTGATGGTCTCTGCGCTAACCACTTCTGCAGGAAGGCTGTTCCAGTGGCGAACAACTCTATTCGAGAAATAACTCCTGCCGATGTCGGTATTGGAGGAGGAGGAGGAGGAGGAGGAGGAATAGCGAGAATAAGGATGAAGGAAAAAGCTAAAACGAAAGAGAAAGAGGAGGAGGAGGAGGAGCAAGAGAATGAGGAGGAGATGGAGGTGGAGGTGGAAGTGGAGGAGAAGGAGAAGGGAAAAGGTGAAACGGGCGACTAAGGAGAGAATAACGAGACGGAGGATGGTTAAAAGCAAAAACGAAAGAAGAGAGAGAAAGAAGGAAGAAGAGGAAAATAAGGATGGAGGAAAACGCTCAAGGACACAACGAACAAAAAAGTATAAAAAAAATAATACTCTGATGAAAAAGTTGAATGAATAAAAAAATAAGACAAAAGAGATAGCTGAATATTCTTGATTTCCGACTAATTATTTTTTTTATATTTACATTAGTCTTTTTTTTATTCGTCTTTCTTTTCCTCTCTTTTTCTTGCAAATTCTTCCTTTCCCATAATACGCGTACTAAATGATAAGATATGTGCGTACGAATTGGTGGGCATAGTTTATACATTGAGTCTATATGGAGTCGTGAATATCTCTCCTCCTCCTCCTCCTCCTCCTCCTCCTCCTCCTCCAGCTGACTCCTCTCTCGCCACTCTGCCTTCCTAACACTCCTAAGGGAATCAACAACAGCCGGCCGTCTCTCCTCCTCCTCCTCCTCCTCCTCCTCCTCCTCCTCCTCCTCCTCCTCCTCCTCCTCCTCCTCCTCCTCCGCTTCACTCGCCTTCCAATTCCTCGTTCCTCGCCCCTAATACTCCCTTGAGACTCCATAACACTCCCTCACCTTCCAAACACCTTCGCCAGTCCTCCTCCTCCTCCTCCTTCTCTTCCTCCTCCTTCTAATTCCCTTCCTCCTCTTCCTTCTTCGCTTCCGTCCTTTCCTCCTCCTCTTCTTCGGCTTTCTCTTCCTCCTCTTCCGCCTTCTCGTCCATCTTTGGTGCTTTCCCTCTCTTCTCTTCCTTTTCTTCTTTTTTTCGTTTTTCTCCGTTTTTCTCTTCCTTTGAATTTATTGCTTCTTTTTCTCTTTCTTAATATCTTCCTTTTCTTCTCCTTCTTCTTCTTTTACTTTCTCTCATTCGTCTTTTCTTTCTTCTCCGTCTTTCTCCTTTTCCTTTCCCTTTTCTCTCTTTCTTTCTGGCTTGCTTGCTTTCTATCTTCCTTTCTTTCTTCCTTCTTTTTCCTCCTCCTTCTCCTCAATTCCTTCCTTCCCTTATTCATCCATTCCTTCTTCCTCCTCCTCCTCCTCCTCAATTCCTTCCTTCTCTTATTCATCCATTCCTTCCTCCTCCCCCTTCTCTTCCTCAATTCCTTCCTTCCCTTATTCATCCATTCCTTCCTCCTCCTCCTTCTCCTCCTCCACAAACCACCACCTTGATCCCTTCCACCTTCTATTCTCCCACCACCACCACCAATACCTCCTCCTCCTCTTCCTCCTCCTCCTCCTCCTCCTCCTCCTCGCTGCTCTTCCTCCTTGAATATTCCCACTCGGCCGGAATTGATGCATTCGTAACTTGCCTTCACAACTTTACTTCCACATTTCCCGGGCGTCATTTCCTGTCGGCATTGCAAGGTGTCCCCGATGCTGTCGCCCGGGAGGAGTGCCTAGACATGCCCCGCCCCCCTCGCCCCCCGTTGCCCCCTTGCCCCTATCTCCTAGTCCCCCGTTGCCCTCCCCCCCTGGTCTCTTGGGCGCGTGTGGGTTTCGGCTTAGTAATGCAAGACCAGATGAGGACAAGACGGTGAGAGGAAGAGAAGGAGGAGGAGGAGGAGGAGGGTAAGGAGGCATAGGGTAAGGAAGGAAGGGCAAGGAGAAGGAGGAGGATGCGTAGAGTAATGAAGCAAAGGGAAGGTGAAGGAGGTGGATACATGGGGTAAGGAAGGAAGGGGGAGGAGGAGGAGGAGGAGGAGGAGGAGGAGGGTAAGGAGGCATAGGGTAAGGAAGGAAGGGGAAGGGGAAGGAGGAGGATGCGTAGAGTAAGGAAGCAAAGGGAAGGTGAAGGAGGCGGATACATGGGGTAAGGAAGGAAGGGGAAGGAGAAGGAGGAGGAGGAGGAGGTATAAGGTAAGAAGGAAGGGATAACAAACAAGGCGGTGGGAAGAGAAGATAAAGGGTAAGGAAGAAAGGGTAAAGTTGGGTAAAGAAGAGGAGTAAAAGGAGGCATAGGAAAAGGAAGGGAGGATAAGGCAGAGGGAGGAGGAGGGGAAGGCATAGGATAAAGGAAGGGAAGGAAGGATAAGGAAGCAGAGTGTAAGGAAAGAAGGAAAGGAAAGGAGGGGGGAGGGGGAGGAGGGATTGGGTAAGGAAGGAAGGAAGGGGAAGGCAGTGGATAAGGAAGGAAGGAAGGATAAGGAAGCAGAGTGTAAGGAAGGAAAGAAGGGAAAGGAGGGGGAGGGGGAGGAGGGATTGGGTAAGGAAGGAAGGAAGGGGAAGGCAGTGGGTAAGGAAGGAAGGGAAGGAAGGATAAGGAAGCAGAGTGTAAGGAAGGAAAGAAGGGAAAGGAGGGGGAGGGGGAGGAGGGATTGGGTAAGGAAGGAAGGAAGGGGAAGGCAGAAGGAGAAGGCATTGGGTAAGGATGAAGGGGATGAATGGGGAAGGAGATATAGTGTAAAGAAGGAAGGAAGGGAAAGAGGAGGAGAATAAGAGGCATTGGGTAAGGAAGGGAGGAAGGGAAAGGAGGCGTCTGGTAAGGAAGGAATGGAATGCGGACAGAAAAGGAATGGTAAAGAAAGAAAGATGAAGGAAAATGGGTAAAGAAGAAGAAGGAGAAGAAGAAAATACGGGGACGGAGAAGTATGGGAAGGGTAAAGCGGAGGAAGACGAGACTAAAGATGAGGAGAGGGAAAGAATAAGGGAAGAAAAGGGTAGCCAGTGATGAGAAGGGTGAAAGATAGACGGAGACGAATTGAAGGGAACGCAATAGATAGAGGGAAGAGAAGGAAGACAAGACTAAAGATGAGGAAAAGGTGAGAATTAGGGAACAAAAATTAGAGCCAGAGAAGAGAATGGTGAAAGATAGTGAACGGAAACGAATTGAAGGACAAAATGATAGCCAAAGATGAGAATGGTGAAAGATAGTGAACGGAAACGAGTAGAAGGGAACGGGAGAGAGGGCAGAGGAGGCAGAGGAGGCTAAAGATGAGGAAAGGGAAAGACGAAAGCTATCAGAGGTAATAATTAGGGGACAAAAATGATAGCCAGAGATGAGAATGGTGAAAGAGAGTGAACGGAAACGAGTAGAAGGGAAAGGTATAGAGGGAAGAGAAGGAAGAGGAAGCTAAAGATGAGAAAAGGGAAAGACGAAATAGAAGGAAAGAAGAAAGAGAGAAGGAAAAAGAATGAATAGGAGAATGAATGAAAAAAAAAAAAAAAAAAAGAAAAAAAAGAAAGAAGAAAAGGGGAAGGGGAAGGTAAGAAAAGATACAGAAACGAAGGAAGGAAAAAGTAGAAAAGATGACAAGCTAAAAAAATGAAATCAAGAGAAAAAAGGAAAATATAAGTCAAGCTACAAGGACTAAGTAAGACAAAAAATAAGAAAAGAAATAAATAGAACAACCAGAAAGAAGAAGAAGGAGGAGAGAAAGATAAGACGAATGGGAGGAAGCAACCGAAACAAAATAACGAAGGAAAGGAAAAAGTTGAAAGAGATATGAAAATATACAAGAATGAATGAAGGAGAAAAATATAAGAAAAAGATACAAGCATGAAGTCAGGGAACAAATTGAGCTAGTGCGGAGGAGGAGAGAGAGATAAGACGAAGAGGAAACAATAGAGACCAAAAACGAAGGAAGAAAAAAGTATAGGTTGAAAAACGAGCAAGAAATCAATCAATCAATCAATGGGGGCATACGCCGGGGGGGCGCGTCGCCTCGCCCACCCTACGACGCCAAGCCCGGGGGTCTCTCCGGGCGAGTCTCCATGCAGGCCCCCTTCCCAACCTGAGTACCTCCCGGCAGGATCTATCGACTTGCTCAAGACACGAACTCCGTGGGCGTCCGCTTGGCCTCCTCCACTCAGGATTGTCTATTACAGAGACAACCCGATGAGCAGGATCAGCATCCGGAAAACGTGCCACGTGCCCGTGTAGCCGGAGTTGGCGTTGACGGACTATGAAGGTAATACATGTCGAATCAGTCTCACGGAGTAGTCGCCGGTTTGACACAAAGTCATTCCAGCGATATCCCATGATTCTGCGTAGACACTTATTATCAAAGGCATCAATCCACCTCTCCAAGTCCCCATTTAGTGTCCATGTCTCACAATCATAGAGAAAGACAGGGAGCACAAGGGACTTGAAGATCCGGATCTTTGTCCTTCTGCACAGGTATCGACAACACCATATACTCGTGTTGAGCGAGTCCATAACACCGTGGGCCAGGCCAATCCGTCGTAAGACTTCCTGGCCAGACTCACCGTTGTTATGAGCTACGCTACCAAGATACGTGAAACTTTCTGAGATCTCAACGTCCTCGCCACACGCATGAACAGACTGTACTGTGTCATCCAGCAAGCCTCCAAACACCTGTACCTTGGTCTTGGCCCAGGAGACCTGGAGTCCCAAGGGCTTCGCCTCCTCGTGCAGTGCCTCGAGAAAGAAGTGAAGGAAAGGAACAAAACAAAGATGAGAAAAGATAGAAGAATGAAGTCAGGGAGCAAAGAAAGCCAGTGAGGAGAAGAAGGAGAAGAAGGAGAAGTAATAGGAGGAGGAGGAGAAGGAGGAGGAGGCAGAGGAGCAGGAGGAGGAAGAGTCGGAGGAAGAGGAGGAGGAAAGATGAGACGAATGGGATAAGACAACCGAAACCAAAAACCGAAGAAAGGGAAAACTAGAAACAAGAAAACGTATAAGAATAAAGGGAACATAAACAAAGAGAAGAAAAAACACAAAAAATAAGAAAAGATACAAGCATGAAGTCAGGGAACACAGTAAGCCGGTGAGGAGAAGACGGAGGAGGAAGAGGAGGAGGCGGGGAAGGAGGAGTAGAGGGGAGATAAGACAGACGGGGCTCAGGGGCTCAGGGGCGGCGGAGGGGCGTGCTGCAAGGTTGCCAGACTATCGTACTCCACCTTTTATGTTTGCTGATTTCCAACCCCAAAACTGTCTCCTCCACCCCTATAATTGGCTTGGTATACAGTTGACGTTAAAATGGTCAATTATTGCTGTTTCTTGGCAATAGTTATGGGGCAGAATCCAGTTAATGTGATGCTCTGAGTACGATAACCTGGCATCGCTGGCGTGCTGGCCTTTATGCGAGACGAAGACGCTGCTGACGGGGCCACTCCGGGACCTCCCAGCGGGCGCGGGCGGAGCAAGACGAACATCACAACAAAAATGCTGGAAATGCGATACATGTTTTTTTTACGAGGCGTTACGAGGAGCGAGAGAAAGGGAGCCACTGGAGACGCAAGGGGGGCGGGAGGGAGACGGAAGGGGGCGGGAGGGGGCAGGGGAGGGGGTGGTAGGGGGCAGGGGGGGGCGTGGCCAGCGAGGGTCAGGGGATGGAATTCTGAGCAGGGATGTGAGAAAAAGGAGGCCAGAAAGCTATAGTGAAAGGGACAAGTGGGAGAAAAAGTGAAGGAGGAAAAAGACTAAAGGAGGAAAAAAAAGCTATTCAGTAAGTAACGCAAATAGACGAGCAAGTAAGGAAGGAAGAGGAAGAGGGGGAAGGAGGGGGAAAAAGACATTAGGTAAGGAAGGGAGGAAGGGAATGGAGGGGTGAGGAGGAGGAGGAGGCAATAGGTAAGAAAGTAATGGGATGCAGACGGAAAGGGAACGATAATGAGAGAGAGAGAAAGATGAAGGAAGACTATTATAGTGATGGAGGGAAAAAAAGGAGGCAAAACATGGAAGAAGAGGCAGAAAAACTACAATAAAAGAGATAAAAGGGAGAAAAGGTGATAGAGGAAGAAAAAGCTAGAGATAGAGGGAAAAAAAAAGCTATTCAGTAAGTAAAGTAAATGGACGAGTAAAAGGAAGAGTAGGTGATGGAGGAAGAAACAGGAGGCAAAACATGGAAGAAGATGCAGAAAAACTATAATAAAAGAGATAAAAGTGAGGAAAGGTTTAAGAGGAAGAAAAAACTAGAGATATAGAGGAAAAAATGCTATATAGTAAGTAAAAGAAATAGACGAATGAAAGGAAGAGTAAGTGATGGAGGAAAAAGAGGAAAGAAGGAAGCCAAGGAAGAAAAACGAGTGAAATGAGAATGACGAAAGGTAAAGTGAAAAGGAGCAGGCCAAACATGGGAAACGGGAGGGATGGAATGAATGAATGAATGAAGGAAGGAAGGAAGGAAAGAAGAAAGGAGAAGTGGAAGTAAGGAAGGCTGGAAGGAAGGATAAAATACGAAGGAAGGAAAGAAGGGACAATGAAAAACGAGAGGAGGAGGAGGAGGAGGAGGAGGAGGAGGAGGAAGAGGAGGAAGAGGAGGAAGAAGAAAAAGAAGGAAGAAAACATCAAAACGGAGAAAACTCGACGGGAAACGACTGGTGATTAATATTAAAACGAGAGAGAGAGAGAGAGAGAGAGAGAGAGAGAGAGAGAGAGAGAGAGAGAGAGAGAGAGAGAGAGAGAGAGAGAGATAATACATACCATGAGAACTCACCCAACCCTACCTACCAACGAAGGCTCTGACGGCGGCGGTGAAGAAGGAGGTCGGGCGGGAACTGGAAAGGACAGGAAGGGACGGGAGGGGAAGCGAACCACAAACTGAAGGAACAATACGCCATCAGGACTCCAATATAGCGTTAGGACCGATGACGTGGAAGGCCGAGGACTCCCGCCGCCCCATTACCAGCCATCAAGGAGAGACGGAGAGGCGCCACAAGGTACTCTCAAGTGATTTTTTTCCGGTAGTCTTTGAGGTTCACCCACCCGAGCCTGTGTTATGGTACTTTCACTCAGCTTTTGTCCTCGTCTACTTCTCTCACAGCAGCCTCATCCATGTCCTCATCCACCTATTCATCCACATCTTCTTTCACGTCATCCACACCCACTTAACTTTTGTCCTCGTCCACCCCTTTCACAGCACTCATCCACATCATCATCTTCATCCGGCTCCTCCACACACGCACAAAAGCTAGTATTATAAGCGCCTTTCATTGTAGCTTCATCCACACAAATCCACACACATTCATATTCACACACATTCTTGAGTTTTCTCTGTTTTGATGTCATTTTCTTTTTCTTCCTCCTCCTCCTCCTCCTCCTCAACCTCAACCTCCTCAACCTCAATCTCATCCTCATCCTCCTCTCCTTTTATTTTTTTCATTGTCTCTTCCTTTCTTTTTTTTTCTTTCCTTTCTTTTTTTCCTTCCTTCCTTCCTTCCTTCTCAGCTACATCCTCATCCACATCCACCTCTTCATCCAAACACAAACAAGCTAGGTGTTATTATTATTATTATTATTATTATTATTATTATTATTATTATTATTATTATTATTATTGCTTATTTATCCATCTTTTCTCTAACTCTCACTGCAGCTTAATAGACGAACACATACATTTTCAACACTCATCCATATCCTTATCTACAAACATCCACATCCACCTCTTAATAAACACAAGGGTAGTATTATAATCGAATATTTATATATCTTCAACCTTTCTCTGTTGCTACATCCACACACGCGCGAGGATTATTTTATTTATCTTATTTCATTATCTTATCTATCTACATCCACATCCACACACATTATCATCACACACCCATACACACACATTCATTAACCCTCCCCCCCCCACACACACATACACACACATTCATATTGCTTCATCCCCATCAGCCCCTCAGCTCCCCACACACACATAGAGGAGGGAACCAGCAGCCGTGGCCATTCTCTTCCTCCCTCGCTGTAGAAGAATCCCACAACGACGACAAAAGGAGGACAAGAAACGCATCACGGCAGCCGTCGAAGCAAGGGACAAAATTAATGTGTCTCGGCGAGGGAAAAGTCTACGGAGGCTTGGTGACTGATTTCGTTTTCTCTCTCTCTTTGTCTTTTCTTTCTATGCTCTTTTCTTATCTCTTTTTTTCTCTTTTCTTTTGTTCACTTCTCTTCTCCTCTCTTCTCTTCTTTTTCTATTTTCCTATTCCCTTCTTTTCTCTCTGGTTCTTTTCTTTTCTTTTGTTCTTTTCTTTCCTCTTCTCTTTTCTAATTTCTTATCTTTTTTTCTCTCTCAGTCTCTCTCTTCTCTTCATTTAATTACATCCCTTTCCCCCTTCTTTTCCCCTTTCAATAATCTTTCCTTATCTTCCCTTCTTTATCTCTCTTTGATATTCTTCTTCCACTTCCCTTCTTCATCATCTTCTCTTCTTCCCTTCATTCTCCCCTACCCCAATAATCTATCGTCTTCTTCCCTTCCTTATCTTTCCTTCTGATTCTTTGTTCCCTTCCCTTCTTCATCCCCTTCCCAATGACCACTGGCTCCCTCCACCCCTACCCATCCCTATCCTGCCCTTCATCTTCTCTTCTAATTCCAGTGATCCTTCGTTTTCATCCCTTCCTCATTTTTCTTTTTAATTATTTTTCCCTTCCCTTCTTCATCACCTTCCAATGACCTCTGGCTCCCTCCTCCCCTCCCCATCCCTATCCTGCCCTTCATCTTCCCTTCTAATTCCAGTGACCTCCGTTTTCTTCCCTTCCTCATCTTTTCTTTTAATTATTTTTCCCTTCCCTTCTTCATCAGCTTCCCAATGACCTCTGGCTCCCCCCCCACCCTCCACCATTATCGTGCCCTTCATCTTCCCTTCTAATTCCAGTGCCCTTCGTTTTCTTCCCATCCTCATCTTTCTTTTTAATTATTTTTCCCTTCCCTTCTTCATCACCCTCCCAATGACCTCTGGCTCCCTCCTCCCCTCCCCATCCCTATCCTGCCCTTCATCTTCTCTTCTAATTCCAGTGACCTTCTGTTTTCTCCCCTTCCTCATCTTTCTTTTTAATTATTTTTCCCTTCCCTTCTTCATCACCTTCCAATGACCCCTGCCTTCCTTCCCCCCTTCTCGTGCACTTCATCTTCCCTTCTAATTTCAGTGACCTCCGTCTTCTTCCCTTCCTCATCTTTTCCTCCTCAACGGCCTCCTCTCTTGATTCCTCGTTCCCTTCCTTCCCTTAATCCCTTCCCAATAGCCTCTTCGTCCCTTCCCTCTTCCCTCTGCCTTCCTTTCTTCTCCAATGATAAACTTTTTCTCTTCTTTATTTCCTTTCCTCTCTCAATCCCTTCCCAATGATTCCTCTTTTCCCTTCCTTCCCTCCATCCTTCCATCTCCTCCACATTCCTTCGTTCCCTGTCCTCCTTTGTTCCCCTCCTCCTCCTCCTCCTCCTCCTCCTCCTCCTCCTTCTCCTCCTCCTCCTCCCAAGACTCAAGAATTTCCCGACATTCTTGACCCATTCCAGGATCATTAGCCAATTGTAAAAATCCTTGGATCGTCCTCTCTCAGTGTGTGTGTGTGTGTGTGTGTGTGTGTGTGTGTGTGTGTGTGTATTTGTGTGTGTGTGTGTGTGTGTGTGTGTGTGTGTGTGTGTGTGTATTTGTGTGTGTTCTTTTTTTTGGGGGGAAGGGTCTTTTGATAAATAAACTATGTACTAGGAAGAATAAGAACAAGAACAAGAAGAACAAGAAGAAGAACAAGAAGAAAATGAAGAAGAAAAAGAAGAAGTAGAAGAAGAAGAAAAAAAAGGAAGAAAAAGAAAAAAAAAAGAAGGAAAAAAAGAAAGTGGGAGGAAGAAGTAAAGACAATTATGACGATGAAGATAAGACAAATTAAGATACGAGGAAGAGGAAGGTGAAGAAGAGGGTGAAGAGGGTAAATGAAAAGACAAAAATGATGACGATGACCAAGATAAAGAGTAAGATAAAAACACTCACTCTCTTCACCATCACTATCGCCAGCACCAGCATCACCATCTCTCACCATTCACTATTACCACCATCTTCCTAACTCGCCTCTCTTCTTCCCCCGTCATCATCTCTTCCTTCATCACCATCATCATCAACATCAGCATTCACCATCACTTCCTCGCCCTCACCATCACTATTAACCAATATCTCCCTTTTCTCAGCGTCTCACAAAATTAGGAGGAGGAGGAGGAGGAGGAAGAGGAGGAGGAGGAACAAGATAAAAAACAAGAATAAGAACAAGAAAAAATAAATAACATATGAGGAGTAAGAAGTAAAAGGAGGAGGAGGAGGAGGAGGAGGAGGAGGAGGAGGAGGAGGAAGAGGAGGAGGAGGAGGAGGAGGAGGAGGCGGTAAAAAGTCCAATAAGAGCTACAATATTTTTTCCTCCTCGAAGGGCAAAAGGAAGATATCCCAACGATCCCTAACACCAAGATCCCTCCTCCTCCTACTCCTCCTCCTCCTCCTCCTCCTCCTCCTCCTCCTCCTCCTCAGTTTGGGTCCGCCTCCCCACCAGGAATACAATTTGAGATAAAAAAAAATGGAAAAAAGTAACGCTGGCAATTGGAGAGCATCAATCTTTTAGTCGGGCAGATGAACCAGTGAAGCGAACCAGGGGACCAGCGGACCAGTGAACCAGTGACCCAGTGATCCAGTGAACCCATGAACCAGTGAACCAATGAACCAGTAATGCAATGAACCTGTGAACAAACGAACCCATGAACCAGTGAACCAGTGAACCCGTGAACCAATGAACCCGTGTACCAATGAACCAGTGAACCAGTGACCCAGTGAACCAGTGAACTCGTGAACCAGTGAACCCGTGAACCAATGAACCAGTAATGCAATGAACCCGTGGACAAACGAGCCCGTGAACCAGGCAACTTGTGAACTAGTGAACCCATGAACCAGTGAGTCCGTGAACTAATGAACCAGTGAACCCGTGGAACAATGAATCAATGAAGCGAACCCGTGAACCCGTGAAACAGTGAACCCATGAACTAGTGAATCCGTGAACTAATGAATCAGTGAACCAGTAAAGCGAACCCGTGAACCCGTGAACCAGTGGACCAGTGAATCCGTGATCTAATGAACCAGTGAACCCGTGGAACAATGAACCTGTGAAGCGAACCGATGAACCCGTGAACCCGTGAACCAGTGATGCCGTGAACCCATGAGCCAATGAACCCTGGGGCAGTGAACCCGCGAATCAATAAAGCAGTGACCCCGTGAACCCAAGAGCCACAATACCAGTGAACTCGTGAACCCCTGAACCCGTGAACCCGTGAACCCAAGAACCTTTGACACACTGAACTGACGAATCCCTAAAACAGCAATCGACTCAGCATCTCGACCTCTGAACCCCCCCTCCCCGTCTACCTCCCCCCCCTCCCCCGTCCCTCTGCCTCCCTCCCAAATACCTTCTCTCTCTATGACCAGGAATATGTAGTTTTTTATTGATTATATTTTACTTCATTTTTTTTA